>NW_011369947.1:12359715-12382740 GCF_000735185.1 Notothenia coriiceps
CATTCCAAAGGCAACACCAGGACTTCAAAAACTGAGTTGTGTCAATCACACCTTCAATTAAATTTACCTCGGGATTGAAATGAGAGACATAAAAACAGCCATAGATAAAAGCATTTTGCTGTGATGTGCAGGACATTCTGCGATTACCTTCACAGTGTGCATCCATTGCTGGTAAGACCTTGAATTACCTGGAGGGGAAAACAATGAGAATATGAATGAATCATTTCACAGACTATAGCATTGCTTTAACATTGCAGAGCAAAAGTGACTGTGTATATTACACTGTCTCACAACTACACACTCTACAATATTAAACATCTTAAAACATCTGACAAAAGTATTTCTGTGTTGACATAACAGGACAGCGTCAGGAAACAATGAGTTGATACAAATAATTATATAATACATGTTGTGCCATTATTCCTTTTCCCTCCGTCTCTTTTGTCATAAAGAAAAAGATAAAAACATTTACTGAGACTTACAAAACATTATTATTAACTGGATGAAAAGTACTTGTTAGGGCAGAAAGAGGAGTTTTTCTATGTTGTCCAAAGCTATTAAATGTTTCGGGAATAGAATTAAAGATGACAATGTGGGTTTGGTTGAGGATCAGAACTGATGAACCCAATAATATGATGGATGTTATACAGATGCTATTTCCGTTTTCTTGTCTGTAAAAACAACTTCAACCTGAAGCCCAATAATCACAATGATATCATTTGTCTGAGCGTTCCTAAGGGAGTTCAAACTTCTGATGTCTGGATCACAAACTGAACATTTAATAATGTTCAATCCTGCCCAAACTGTATTAGTTCTTCTTCTTTTGCCACATTCAATTAGATTTACAACGTTTGGTCTAATGAAACAATGTTTTCATCAGATGACAAGATGTCAAGATGCAAGTCAAATATTAAAAATGAACCAATTCCACCATGAGGGGATATTTAAATGTCTTTAAGTGACTTTAAGGCATAATGTCAACATTTGATTCAATAATTATTAAATTGGGCACAGGCATGTTCATGAAAAGATAAACATCCAACAAACTAAAACATAAGGAGTTCAAAAACAGATGTTAATATAAAATGTACACAAACACTAGACTATAAAATATTCTTTCTGTGGCCATCTTTTTTTAAAGTTTATAATGGTTTCGACCAGTTCATCATGAGTTTTTAAAGACAGATGAATTTTATTAAGGCAGTTAAGGTGCTTAGTGCCTGTTCTTTAGAGATTTCTCCTGGTTGTGTTCAACGTTTTAAATCTTACTTTAGCACAATAACTACGGCCTTTAACATAAAATATGGCAAATAAATATAATGTGACTAATTGATAGACACGTCTAGCACTACTCACTTCCACAGAAGCCCCCCTCTGTGATCTCTTCTTCAAACACGTCCGAGAAGCCGCGGCCTGCGTTCAATTTGGCCAGCCGTCCGTCGATGAACTACAACCATAAATAACAACGTGCTTATTAAAGACGGGAGGTTGGGGGGGGGGTGAGTGGACACACTTAGACAGATAGAAAACACATACACATAGATTCAAACACTCAGGCCACAGTGGGGTGTTATTAATCCTACCTGACAGAAACTACATCCCAAGATTAGGTGGCTTGAAGGTAATATGGATTTGTTAATGTGGAGCAGGTGAGGGATTAGGGCAGCAGACTACATGCTGCACACTGTCTGAGACATGAGGAAGTTTCATTTCCTCTCTTTGGAACATGGAGCGCATAAAACTCCATGTCATAAATATGGACCCAACAGCCAAGAAAGCTACACATTTCATGAGCACAGTCACAAACTCGTGTAAAAAGTTAAGCTAGTACAAGCGGTCACGCACATAAGCCCTAATATTTGTAATTAGCACAATTCAAAAATCAACAGCAGTTCAATGAAGAACCCTAAAGCATGTCAAGTTGTTTTGAGTGTTTCAAAACCAAATAACGGAAAATCTGGACAAATTAAAAAACGAAATAAAGTCGTTCAATAGTTTTTAACAATGTTTTAAATCATTTTGGCACGTGACATTTTGGCCCTGTTGCTGCCTCCGATCAATTTACAGGTTTACTTATGTCATTGGCAGTTGTATTGTTGTTTTTGCAAGTAAAACATTGAACTGTACATCATCCTTCTTCTTAACGCAGAACATGAAGAAAACCGTTAAAACAATTATGTGAATGTAGATCACTCAGTCACACATATGCAACACTGTTTTCTATTAGCTCAATCCAACCACTTTGACCCCAGAGTTCCTGTTAGTTTCCTGTCCCATCGCTTATGATATCAGCAAATAACAGAGTGGATATCACACATTGCAGTGAAATCCTTGGGCTTATCTCGGCAAGATTCTGGCATAACAAACAAAAAAAAACAGCAGCTGCAACATCATACCTTTCTTTCATTATCTAGTTGTGGGGCCAAGGTCTGCAGATGTGCTGGAAAAACAACCTTCTACCAGTTTGTGGGCGTAGATTTTTTATAAATCATTGTGTTCAACCCTTAACTTTATCTATCTATCTATCATAGTTTATTTGTGGAAAAGTAGGATGGAAAAGTAGCTTACAATTAGCAATTGTATCATTCAAAGATAATGACTATATAAAAATAATTTGGATTTAAGGTTAAATATATTTTCTTGAGTGATGATTACATTACTAACCAATCAACACCTCCTACCTTTCAGGCAGGCTGTTGCAATTTCAAGATCAACAACAAAGGCTACACTATTCTTTTTAACAACATATTGTAAGAGAATAACTGCAGTAATCCTACTCCCACCTCTGAGTCTGTGTCCAGAAGTACAACAACAGTGTTTTAGGGTGCGTGTCCTCAGGGACAGAATGCTAACTAGCGAGCGACAAGGCCACCCGCTCGTCTGGTCAGAAGAGCCACAGACTCATCATTAGATCATTTTAATGAGAGGTGAGACTGCAGGTTTCAACCACTGCTCCGCTACTTGGCTGGCCTAATTAGTGCAGATAATCAACCCGAATCATCACCCAGCCAAAGCCTCCACTTAACTCCGCAGGCGCAAAGGCCCTCCAACTTAAGTCCCCCCCCCCTCTCACACACCCCAGCCAGATTACCTGCCTCACTGTGGGCCTTAATTGGACATTACTCAACAATGGCAGACTGTGATCACCACACACCCTCAACCACACAACAAACCAATACATTAAAAAAAACACTTGCACATGTGCACCTACACAAACACAATACAAAGGCTAATTGGCTTTGTTAAGAGAGGCAGACCCAAATAAAGAAGCTCTTTTAACAAGAGATACATTTTAGGGTAGGGCCACAGAATTTTATAATTAACACACATTTTTTACTTTCACCAAACAAACTACAAATACATATGGTGAATCCTGCTCTCCACATGTCTACATGTCATCTTGTTTCCTGTTGCAGACGAGGAGAGTTATTCCATCTGGGCAGTGACTCACTCGCCGCTCGGTCACAGTGGTCTACATTTATTTAAACTGTGGAATTGCTGAGCCAGAAATTGGGATTAGGACTCTACAGGGGTTCATTTACAGAGACATACACGGAAAGCCTAAACGCAATGTTATTTCTGCAATTTGGAATTTTATCCCATAAACTGTAGATACTCGGGGATATAGGTTGGATTTGGGTTTACAGCTCGCCACAATCTTTGCAAGTTAGTGGAGTTTGGAAATTCAAATTTGGTCACAAAGAAGGAGGCCAGAAGAGAAAGTGGGACCAGTATTGCTGCTTTAAAGGCTGAGACGCACACACTAATATAAAGCAAAATATACTTCTTTATAAATAATATCCCTTAAGCAGTTCATAACTATCAAAACACACCTACAGTACATGCCACATCAACACACATAAGAAGAATGTTAATTAGTTTAAAAAAAAAATAGCTTTCTTTACTGTAAAGGTTTTTGTAGGCATCATCTATCAGCCATTGGCATTAGTGACTTTTACAGCCCATAGCACGGATACGGAGGTGTATCTGTCCCATTTATTAAAACTATTTAGTGGAAAGCTTGAGATATGAAGTCTTGTGAACTGGAGGGGATAGAGCAACTACACGATCAGATTTTAAATCAGATCATTTGGTTTTACAAGGACACACCTTTCCAGCTTTCAATAAATGGCTCGGCAATTGCATTCATAACACGGAGAATGGCGGATGATTATTGATTGATGGGATGCACATTGTCTACAAAGGCTCCTGGCAGTAAATTATCAGACTGCAAGTCCCCCCAAAGACTCAATAAAACTGTGTAAGGCTTAGTTTTGTCAATAAGAGGAAGAGACTTCATTGAATCAGTCTCTGCTAGCACACAAACGTGAACGACAGTGTGTGTGTGTGTGTGTGTGTGTGTGTGTGTGTGTGTGTGTGTGTGTGTGTGTGTGTGTGTGTGTGTGTGTGTGTGTGTGTGTGTGTGTGTGTGTGTGTGTGTGTGTGCGCTTGTGAGTGTGTAGGAGCTGCGGATGGTTGATAGGAAGCAGGTTAATGTCGACAGGCTTTCCCCCGCATTCTTTTAGAAGACTTCTCCCACTTGTTCTGTTCTGAACAGAGACGAGCTGGTGGACCGAGCACACAGGAAACAGGAACAGAACAAAAGTGTGTAAGAAGGTGAAACTGTGACATTCTAAGAGGTGTGTATGTGTTGATATTTATTTAGGGCTGGCTTGGTGTCTATATTTCATAGAGGCAACAGATAAAGGGACCATTGTTTCTGCTTTTTGCTCCCTAAGCACACAACTCAAATGCACTCAGCATTTACAACTTTGTTATTAAGAAGGTGTTTAGCAAATCATTGGTTACAATTATAGATGTTAACAGGGGTTGAATGTAATTGATAGCCTTTAATGTCAGGACACAATAGTCTCTCTGTCCTCTTTGCTATTCAGCTCCAGAAGTATTAATGTTTTGCTGAATTTGCATGAACCAATGTTACCTCTATAAAACTGGAATTACTTGTGAAGCAAAAGAGCTGCTTTACAAGGAATGAAAACAAAATCACCTGTAGAAAAGCAATTTCCTGCTGAAACGGTAACACCTCAAACTCAGGTAACACCTCAGCATTATGTGTGTGTGCTTCGCCTTGTGTGTGTAATGTGTGTTGTGGTCCACCAATTGCAGTAATATGGTTTCAATTTGGCTCAAGTTTGACCCATTATCGTTGACATATAGGCGACAGTGACAAATCCCACACTTTAAATGCCATTCTGCGCAAGTGAATATTTGATGTATATAATTAAATTCAATATATTGGTTGTTTTTTCTGTCTATTCCCATGCTAATGATTAGCTGCTTGATAATTGAGCAACACAACCGGTTTGCTTAAACTATCCTCTGTCAACAGTCCCACTGGGGAATAATGCATTAATTGTTTCCTTTAGCTGGAATTTAGAGGGGGAAAAGCAGGTTCACTAAATAAATGAAAGTTTAAAAGTCTGCCTCTGTAAAAAGTGAATCCCTGCTTCTATTGTTAATGACATATTTTATCAATTGTAATTACATTCCAAAATACAAAGCAGCAAAAGTCTATTACTCAATATATTTCGCAAAATGCTCGATACGTTTAATTTTTGGAGGGGGGGGCTCAAATAGGAGAGAGGTCCTACTTATGGCTATAAAGAAATGTGGGATATTCTGATAATGAAGACAATATATTTAGGTGCATAATAGGATTGTCCCGGTCCCAGTTTAAGATAAGATCAAATAAGATGGAGCTTTATTAATTCCCATGGGGAAATTCACAAGTGTTAGCAGCAACAGAGATTCATGAAATTAAAGATACAATTACAATTCAAACTTAAAAATGATATACAGGTAAGTAGCTTTTAAGGTAAGTAGCTGTTTAGTTATGTATGTAAAAATGTATGTGTGCATGTTGGTGGTCACGCACGTTTGCGAGCGGATGTGGGTCATGGCCACAGCAGAGCTCGGGCGTACCGCTGGCCTCCCTCACTTAGCCGAAAGAGGAGTGGAGGAGATAAGCTCACCCCATCCCCCGTGCTGGAGAGGAGGAGGAGGAGATAAGGGTTTGTTTCCCAATGCTACCGCGGAGGCATGAGCCAGCCGGGGAGGATGCTTTGAACTGCTGCGTGCTATCTGCTTGGCCTGGGAAAATTATAGACGGGGCAGAGTGTCCGGAGAAACAAAAGACTGATTGAGGGCCGCTGTGCTGTAACTCTCGGGGGTAAATCACACTACTATCACGGGTCAGAGAGCACAAAGAAAAATTCAACGGGTGAGAGAATTTTTTTTTTTAAGCCAGAGGTGTCCTTCCACTCGGCTCAGTTAAGTTTTGCTGAAGGGATAAGGGAGGGAGGACATATTAAGTACACATGGGAGAAGTGATTGTAAGGGAAACTCATGTAAACACACCAGGTTGAAATTAGAGCTACATATTATTGCTTTTACAGGCTTATGTATACAGGTCGAGACAGAATATAACTTTAAAATGGTGTTATGCAGTAAAAAATATATTACCACGTATGAGTATTCGTGTTGATTTTTGTACTGCAGGCAAAATTGAGCAAACGGAACATTAAGACATAACGGAGTGTTTTGGGAGATATCTGCAGCGAAAAGTTTCAAGGGGTCAATATCTGTCTATAATCCAAGGCCTCTCTCTTTGCCTTTTCTCTTCACTTTAAGAAACTGAACTGTCAAAATGCTAAAGGCATTACCCAGTTGAGCGTTTGATCAGCCCGTATTGGTGGGAGACGGCTGTCAAAATGAAAACGTTCACCACTCTAAATACAGATCTGCAGAAAGAAATGAAGAACAATGAATGAACATTGCTGGGAGAAGACACAGAACCGATCCGCATTCAGTCTTTATATTTTCCTGCTTGCCTTTAGATAAAGGAAAAAGTTGAGCATCTGTCAATGTTACCATGTACAGTACTGTAGATGACAGCAGATTTTATAATAATGATCTAAGGATGAGAAATTGACGCATGCTTTATCTACCAAATAATTTACATTGAATTCAGTCCACAGGCTGTTTCAGGAGAAAGTCAAAGTCAAGTTAAGTTAAGTTGCTTTACAGTACGTTCAAAATATAAGCATTTGGCCTTTGTGTCTCCTTGAGATGTGTGTGATGTGTTATGTTCTTTTGTTTCTTCCTTTTGGGACTCTTCCTTCTTTTGAAGCAAGCACTTAAGCTATTTTATTTCCGTGAAAGGTGCTATACTTAATGAACATTCTATTATTATCATTATTTAATTAATGTAAATTACCTCACATAGTACTTTAAATGCTGGTGTCAAGACACACACACACACACACACACACACACACACACACACACACACACACACCTGTTTGAAGAGCTGCAGGTTGACGGCCATGGACAGGAAGTCTTTCATGGTGCTGGATCGATGGTTCGCAAAACTCTCTTCACAGAAAGTGATGGGCTCCCCCTGAGAAGTACACAGTCACATCATTGGTATAAATGGTAATAAATAATAATAATTCATTTGGCTCCTTTTTCTTTGTACCAATCTGTTGTCTAACACTTTTACATTTTTCAGAAAATGAGCATGTGGTGCTTTGAAATGCATGGGGGGGGGGGCAAATAAACAATATGGTTTGTAATGTGATTCAAAGCACTAAGACAAACCAATCTTCCAAACCAGCATTGTAAAAAGTATTTAAAAACCAGTATTTGAATTGATTTATTCATTAGTGGGCTAAATGCGGCTGAAAACAGAAAACAAATCAAAACGAGAGACAGGAAGGAAAAGAGGAAGGATCAAGCAAGAGGAAGAAGAGTATTAGAATAAAAAAACAGTCCTTTTTAAAACAGCTCCCCTGGAAGAGCACAGACCATATCCCCCGGACGAGAAGACAATGTCCCAGTAAACTCCCCAGTACTCCACATGAACACATTATTTCTTTTTCTTACATCATGTGTGTTGGCCTGTGAGCTATAGACATGGAGGATGGCAGCAGAACCACTGCGGGCCAATCACACACAGCCCTACAGCCATTTCAAATGCATGTTTTCTCATATTTAACATAATTCTCACATATTTCAATGAAGCTCTAAATTCTTCGGGTGTAAAGAAAATGTGCTTTTGTCTTTTCCAGGCTACGAGCACAGTGTGGCACATAAAAACAACTTAACAACACAGGAATCAACCCCATTTTCCAGGATGGGCGCATGATACTGTACCAGTGGCCCACATTACATCACAGGAATACTGCTCCACTTACATCACTAAAAGTTTTTTAGGCGTGTTCTCTCGTAAAAGCCCAGTTGAAAGTAGCTTGTTGTAGTTTAATCAGCTTTGCCATTTCTATCGGGGTGCTACCGCCGCAGACCATAGTGCAGCTGAACACTGAAAAGCATGCAAATAACAAATAACTTCTACTGAGAAACTTCTAACACTGGGTCTGTTTACAAGTTAGTATCCAACAATGTCCAAACAAATAACTTCGACTGAGAAACTTCTAACACTGGGTCTGTTTACAAGTTAGTATCCAACAATGTTTTTGGCCGAACCCCAACTGATACTGCTGCTTGAATAATCTAAAAACTGTTTAAAACAACTAAAGGAAGAGAACAACACTCACTGAATCTCTTTACCAAGGTCATACGTTATACAAGAGATAGCAGATTTAGGAAGCCATTACATAAAAACAATTATAGAAAAAAGAGAAGCTTATCATAGCAGATGTGTTCAGCGTGCCAGAACAAGTGGGCAGTTCTCTGTGGATGAATGTTCAGATCTAGGGGGAACTAACTGTATAAGACGCAGTAAGTTTACAAGAAATCTATGAAAAAGACAATATCATTTACTGTCAGAGTTTAGACGATTAGGGTATGTGGACCCTTCTATCTACATGCACATATCAATATTCTACTGTACATTTTGGCAAATTCATATCTCTTTTCATCAGAATTTGATTTTTTGCCAACCAAGTTTTCACATACAAGGAATGTTCTTTGGTGTATTAGTGTATACATAAAAAAGTTATAATACAACAAAACACTTTCAAAAGGCAAAACAACAATACTTACTTGTACATTAATGAGTTGATCAGCATGTTGGAGTATTTATAAGTGAAAGCATTGTTCTACACGGTAAAAAGATTTAAGATGGAAACTCCAATCTGTGCTACATTATTAATGATGTTCAAGATTCCACATTTTTTTTTAAAACAGTTGCCATTAGTTTGTTTGTTGTCTTTCTGCATTTCACATTGGATTGAATGTATGTCAATCTCTCTCCCTTTGTTGTCGAGTTGGTGTTATTTGTAGGCTTTGACTGTGACTGCAAACAAAACTGAGACTTTATTCTTACAGAACAAATTGTTCTTGTGCAAGACATACTTACTTTTGAACACGTGGTGGGACGATATGAACTGGTTACATGCCCACTTGAGTTAAACTCTGGCTAATTCTGCCACTGAACAGTAACGAGCGCACACCACCGTATTATGCGCACCCACACACCTGACTTGGCTTCATCAACGGTGGTGAAAACTAAATTTGAACTGCTATTTCAGGTTCTTTTTGCCAGACACGTGTGCTTCTCCGAGGTGGTGAGAAGCACCTGGGGACGCATCAACGTGAGCTGAAATTGATGACCTAAGAAATGCTGTTCTAATCAGCTGATTGCTTCTCAACTCATTATCATTTTCCAGTATTGTTTCATTTACATCTCAGCAAGACTCCAACAAAACATCCACACCCCTCCTTCTGTCGGGGCATATGGGCCTGTGAACCACAGCGATCAGAACAATCACTAGCAGAGTGATATTCAACAAATATCAGAGCGCAGCGAGTATCATCAGTATCTCCATGAAAGCAGATGTGCAGTTTGTGCATGTATGATAACTCCGTGGCTTTTATTCAGATCCTCTCTACAAAAAAAAAAAACAGTGCGAGCGTGAGTGAACTGAGAAATGACTGCATGTTGTGCTCACACATACACAATCACACACATACGCTGAGTCTCAGTGCTTGTGTCAGAGGGGAGGCAGTTTGTTCATATACTGTCTGTATACAAAGAAAAGAGAGACAGCATCAATAATGTAACATCTTGACTCCGGGAGTCCACAAAGTCCAATTAATCTCAAAGCCAAAGGAACAAAGGCTTTGCTATTTGACAAACAGGACATGCTGTAGTTTGCTCTGCTCTGACTCAGACTTGATAAGCAGAAAAGATCTAGAAAATAAATGTAAGAGGGGCTTAGTAAAACACCAACGGTGGCTAAAAGGGATGTTCAAAGGAACGTCCTGACTCTTTTCAGCTCCTTTGACATTTCACTGTCTCCGACAGGCCCACCTTACAGTAGCTCTATCTTCAGCTGAAAACACACCTTTTACCTTCAGTCAAATTGCCCCAGTCTAACCAGAACCCAGTCACATTTTAATCTCTCATCAAAACTGGTCGCTACTGAAGGGCTAATATATTATATTCATGACTGATAATCTTTCTGCTTGTGAGAAAAAAATACAATCTTTAATCAATTCAATGTTTTTACATGTTACCCAACCAGAGCATGATCAGTTTAGAAAAATCGTAGTTACCACCGCCAAGGAGGTTGTGTTTTTGGCTTGCTTTGTTTGTTTGACAACCGGATTAGGGCAACATAACTGGCCCAATATAAGGAAACTAGGTGTTAGAGTGGAGAATTGGCCAAAGGAGAACCCATTAAAATTGGATCACTCAAGGACCATGTGAATGCTGCCTTGGTATTGGCAGCGTACTGCACACTGAGTGCTATTTAACATTTATGTTTGTTTGCTGTGCAGTTTGGAGATTTGAAATGTTCAGTTTAGCCAAAGAACAAAACGAAAACATTATTTCTCACTTGCATTCAGATCTGTCTCTATAAAAAGGTGTTCTGTAAATATCTCAAGATAGGGGTTAGCTGATCTCTTTAAACCAGATAACTCAATGTGTGTATCATACTTTGGGTTTGATGGTAACAAAGCATACAGTATACAAATTGAAATGATGGCTCCAATATGGCACAGCGATTTGATAAGACAAGGTGACTGGTAGTGATCAAAGACATTGGATCCTTACAGGCTTATATCTGAGGGCGTCTCTGTAGGATCCAAACAGAGCGGCCTGCGCTCTCAGGAAGGACCTCGCCACACCACTTCCTGTTGCTGTCGACTGCTTCTTCAGCTTGCTCTTCAGAGAGGACACCTGGTGGAAAACATAAAGAGAGAAAGAGAGAGACAGAAAGTGAGGGAAAGGGAAAGAGAAGTGGGAAGAGGAAAAGGGAGAGATGGAGGGGTAAAAGTTAAATTATCACCTCTGAAATTGGTGGAGGAAACAGCTAGCCCATTCTGGGTGTGAAGTATCACATTTGCAGGTCATCTCAAAAAAGGAAAGGGAAAAAAAGGAAAAGCTTCAGCCTTTCCTGCTAGCTTCTCTGTTGTGCTGCTGGGAGCACCTGCTGCTTTGCTAATTGAGCAGAGGACGGGGGGGCGGAAGCGTGAGGGAGGGGACAGAAGAGAGGAAATGGAAACTCGTATTTTGCCTTTTTGCCTTTCCACTTCTTCCTCCATTTCCTATTCTTCTCCTCTTTCTTACCAGTCGTCCCCTCCTCTGTTAGCTCTCCCAAACTCCCTCTAGAAAGGGACACTTGACATAAAATGTCTTTAATTATTTCCCCCCTCTCTTGGCTCTGTCTCCAGGACTCCAGGCGAGAGTGGAGGAGTAGCAGGCCCGAGCTTGTTTTAGGATGACAAAAGATTCACCCCGGCCAGCGGGCCCCGGGGAGTCCTGGAAGGAAGTTGTCAAGAGGCTCTCCTCACCTGCTCAGCAGTAGTCTGACTGTGTGGTGGCAGAGCGAGGAGGAGGAGGAGGAGGAGGAGGAGGAGGAGGAGAGCGAGGGACTGCTGCGCTCTGTGTGGGCTGTGCCAACTTAGCACAAAAGCACAACAGTTGATTGGGTTGCACTGTAATGACGAACTGGCTTGGATCACAATGTTAAAGAAATAAGATTTCATAAAGTTTAACCATCAACTTCAGTTAGTTTCATTGTAGATCCTCACTGAAAACCTTTGGAGGGTGTTATCTAACATTTCTAAACTGTGTATCATCATATAATAAGCAAAGCCTTGTACATTTGATGCTTAAAATCTCTATATAGAACTCAGAAGAGTGAAATCTACAGATTTGAGCCTGTGGCTGGTGAGGATCGTGTGTCCTGCTCATGGGCACTACAACAGGGCAGAGTTGTTCTAAGGTCTAACTTCCCTCTGCATTCTTAGAACATTGGCGAGAAGTCTGGCACATGAAGCACTGATGAAAGTGTGTTTGAAATAACAAGGAACAATGTGAATTAACCTTTCTGGTTAGCAGTCTGCCTATTCGATAAAACACTGCACTGCATATTTCACCGGTCCATTCAATCACCTCTTTATAGAGTGCTACTTTTTGTGGTGTGTGTGCTCTGGACGTTCTGTGTTCAGAGTGTGTGTCAGATATTTGTGGACTAATTGTCTAGCCTTTCCGCCCCTGTAAGGCTGCACATTACATTTCCAACTCCATCTTTACAGTACATCAATATCATGCATTTTTAATGCTGCCAATGGTTGTACTGTAACAGTATTTGTGGGCACGAAGAGATGTAACAAAGGATGAAAGCAGTAGAACATCTGAAGTTGTGTCTACCATTTTATAACCCCAGTTCTTCTGTAATGGAAAACTATTTTGATCAGGTCTACTTCAATCAGAGGTGGCCATATATATCATGCTGTGTAGCCACAGCGTTAGAGGGATATCGTGGTCTGGCATCTGCAATTAGCCTATCTGGAAAACTTCAGGGAGGAGAAATAAAGTCTGAGAGCAGCTCATACAGAGGACAGGCAGAAAGAAACAGAGGCTGAGGGAAAGCGAGACAGAGAGAGTGGCAGTCTTAAACTGGGACAAAGACAAAACGAACAGCGTGGATTCCTCTCCCCTGGGCTTTCTCACTCTCCACAACGTCCCCGCGCTGCCATTGCAAATGCTCATAGGCATCAAACACCAAGTTTATCACGGTTAAATTAACAAGTGCCATCTCCATATTCACTCATTGTGCTAAATGCTTTTATGTTTATGTAAAGCCTTTTCTGGAATTAATATTTCATGTTTATGTGCGTTTTCACAGATTTTTTTCTCATCCTCACAAATCATTAAACTGTCTTTTTTTTTGAGGAGGGGGGAATCAAAGCGAACACAATGTCAGTCTAAGTGGGGGAGGCATACCCCAAAGACTGTCAGAGAATACGGGATAGCGGAGTTTACTGTGCACACAGAGTTCTGTTCAGCAGCTTTGAACGGGTGAGAGCACTGCCGTGGCAAACACTTTTTAATGAGGTTGGGACACAATCACTTGCGTTATTTTACCCAAAGAAAAATGGGTGATAAAGCAAAAAGAGTGAGATTAGCCATGGTGCAAAATACTCTTTTTTTTAGTCAAATGATTATTAAATGATCACATTTAACAAATATAGTAGAAATGCATGACAAATACCAGAATATGGTTTTTGCTGACAGTAAAAGGAAGCACAGTCCGTGGTGTGCTCTTTCACATATCGGAGACAAAAAATAAATGTGTGTTTAGTAATTGGATATTGAATATGGCGCCTACGCCACAATCATCAGGTATGCCTCCGCGGTAATGGCTCTGTCAAACTAATTAACTTTTACAGTTTGAGTGAAGCTAACGAGATGCGTACAGGCATCAGAGGAAGGCCAGGCTCTACAGGTGATAACCCTATTTGGCAGTGACATTTTTTAGTGTAAAGTCACAGTGGCGGTGATGAGATCAAAGGCAGAGAGTCCCCCATTGGGTCCAATTAGAACTATAGCATTGTACAGGGAAGGGGGGGAAGGGTAGCGGGTGGTTGGAGGGGGGGGAGGGAGAAAAAACTGTTGAGTTATGATATTCATAATCTATGCAGAGAGGCCTTTCCAGTACAGGTCTTCTCCCCATAGCTGTGATCTTTTCAATTTACATCAAGGGAAGATGGTCGGGGATGAAAGTGGGGCATCCGAGGCGCACAGCCCACAGAGGGCAGACATGGGGCCTCATTAAGGCCCAGCCCAGCCAGCCCCAAACAGGGTTTGAAGTGCGTCACATAAAGAGCAGGGGGTCAAAGGTCAGACAAAGAACAGATCTCCATTTAACTCTCCAGCTGGAGATGGTAATTAGCAGGTGCAATGATGATCCCTGTCTGGCTGTAAGGGATGATACCACCGTAGGTGACACCAGGCATCTGTGTGGATGTGGGTGTGAGTCCACGTATGTGTACACATGGATGCACGCGGTTGCTGGTGTCACCTACAGCAGTATTAAGGTTTACAGTCAGACAAGGACCATTGGAACACAAACATCCTGCCGGGGACCCTAACTCCTATCCTACTCTCTACATGTTAATACACAATGTATGCAGGTACTGTATATTTCTTTTAATTTACACCCACACAATATATAAATAATAAAATAATGTTAATGTTAACACCTCTCATTTTCTTTGAACAAGAACAGCATTATTATATTCTCAACCTTATGAAATAATTATATTTGTATCACTTTATGCATGAGAACTAAAAAATGCTAAAACAAAATGCTCATATAATGGTAAATGGACTGCATTAATACAGCGTTTTTCTAGCCACTCGAAACTCTATAATCAGTCAGACCACACAACATATTAAACCTGGTCATTGCTGTTAATTAGCTATTGGGCATATCAATATTGTTTTCTAAATAACTTCTAGTCGTAAAAAAAAGAAAAAACGTGACAAAAGGTAAGAGTCTTACTGTCAAAATCATATTTACTGTTGAGTAAATTCTAAAAAGGCAAGTGAAAGAAAAACAAGTTATTCACAAATCACTGAATATATATTTAGATTTTCCTCTAAATGTTCACAAGAGCATACAAAAATCCTCCTGAATAACGACCCTGACACTTGTCTGTTGTTAAAAAAAAAAGTTGGGTTTTCTTCTCACAAAAAAATGTTTTGTTTAAGATTCTGTCCAGGGAAAGAAAGCCATGGGGACGCAATTAAAGAACTACAAAGAAAAAAAATAGTTATGAAAATCTCCCACTTTCTTTTGATGTGCTGTAGTCTGAACTGTACACACACACACACACGTACACAGAAAACACACACACAAATCTGAACAAAGACACACGGAGAACCGGCATACCCACTCACACATGCACACACATTCATGTGCATATTGAGAATGTTAGTTGCAATCTATGAAATATATATATGAAATTACTAACATTTCAAATAAATTATTTGTATTTCATGATTTTTTTACATTTTTAATTACCTCTTTCTGACATACAGTAAATTGCAATATTAAAGGAATACAATTTGAGTTAATTGGGGTAGATTTAACTACAATCATTCTTAACTTAACACATCAAAGCATTAACTTCTAGTCTTTGGTAAGATAACAAATATTCTGAACATTAAATTATCAAAGTTTAAACAGATAAATACATAAAGGCGGAGAAAGACTAAATCAGACCAGAGCACCTAGTGAGATACATAATTTTAAGTAATTCAGTATTTTGATATGCTACATGCAATACAATACATTAGTCAAGCGAATTGAAAAAGAGTGAGAAAGCAAGGGGGAGAAAACTGATTTGTGTGTGTGTGTGTGTGTTTTAATAGGGCTATCTCATTGCCATTAGACTCTCCCCGGTGTGGGGTTACTTTGTCGAGCTGACCTCTCATAGCAGCTGAGCGGTTGAGTTTTGCATACATAATTAACTACAGCTAAATGTCATCTCTCACTTCAATAACTAACGCAGTGGGTGATGCTGCTCTCTCTTTTTGACTCCTAATCCGGAGTGAACCGCCGGCAGAACGAGTATGTGAAAATGAAGTGCAGCTTTTAAACTCCACATGAGTAAATGAGGGGCTGTAACACTGCAGAGAGAGGGTGTGAGCACAGTTCAGCGTCATTTAAAACAATCGTAACCTGTAAAATAATGTTTCAAATGAGCAGATACGGAGATTTGAAGTTAGTGAAGCACAGCCTTAATAAACAACGAGAAAATCAAGTACTTTGGAGCTGGTAATTATCTCTTGTAGTCAGTGAGGCTGTTTTTAGTAAAGTACAGTATGTAACCGAGGTGGAGCGACCATATCCCCACACTGAGCTAACATCTAGTTAGAACAGCATGTGAGGGGCTTTTTTTGTAGGTGGCTCCGGCTTATTGGAAAGTCACTGGTTGAAATCAAACACTCTTGGCTGTATCTAAACTAAGAATGGAAGAATCTGGTGGACATACAAAAAGAAAATCTGTGAGTAGCAAAAGTTTACTCCTGAGCTAAATCTGAATGTCATTGATGAATGATCCTGGCCGTCAATGTGTAGGTGTGTGTGTGTGTGTGTGTGTGTGTGTGTGTGTGTGTGTGTGTGTGTGTGTGTGTGTGTGTGTGTGTGTGCGTGTGTTCGCCTGCTGTCGGCTGTACTCTGTTGTAGATGATGATGTAGATGTTGTTTTCTGGGAGCATCGGAAACTGAACACCAAATTAAAGCCGCGATGTTTGATTAAGTGTGCCAGGTGATCTCAGGAGAGGCGCGCAGACACAACCTCAACCCCCTCATTCATTTGTAAACCTCCAAATGCAGGCTTGAAATACAGGAAGTAGGAGTGTACGCTGTAAATTCCCCCCTTGATTGGGAATACAAATGATCAAATGTATGAAGGCTAGGAATGTATGGGTACACGGTGTCAGCAAAGTAGCGAGAGGCAGAGAGGAGGAGAATAGAAGGAATTAGGCTGTGAAGTGAGAGAGAGCATCTGAAAATAAAGATGTAAGCTGCATTGTAGCACCTCACCTTGAATATGTGGCACAGAAAGAATAATAAATGAAAAAATTCTTCCGTCATTGGTTTGAGATCAATTGCCGGGATCAAAAAAAATCTGATTCAGTCACACACTGTTTGTTTTCAGAATTAGCAGACTCCTAATTCGCTATTCTTGGATACTTTTAATGACTAGCGCAGTAAACATCCCACCAACCAAAGCCAATTATAACTTTATCAGCACGATCTCTGCGCGGAAGAGGAACTGTGGATCTCAGAAAGAGAAACAAAAATACCTTGATCTTCCAGGAAAAAAAATGTTTATTATTGAATATTTCTTTCAGTGTGCTTGTCAACACATTGATTTTACTGACACGAGCACAGTCTCGCTGAGATTAATATGATTTATTTATGTGTAAAAACTATTTAAACTTGAAGTTCAACTTAGACAAATCTTCAAATGTGCAAAATCCTGCTAAAAATACAATATGTAACAATAGTACAAATATATATATTTCCATAGTAATATCCGAATGTTTATTTGTCAAAACAAAAAAAGCACAAACTAAAATAAAGCAACAAAAAAGTTCCTTGATATGTATCATTTGTCAAACAAATATTTAAAAAAGAAAACAAACAAGTTGAAGCAAGGAAGTTTTAGATTGACTTTAAATAAATACTACTACAATTAATGCTGAGTGTTTCCAATTGAAAAAAAAAGTCAAACACAATTTTCGAATAGATTGTTGCATCCTTTTTTGACCCCTTACCAATTACTCTGTTATTCAGATTTTTCCTTTTTCTGCTAAACAGAACCACTACTGGCATGGTAGCATAAGTAATAGTCAATAAATCTGAAATATTATGTGTGAAGTTGCGGGAAAAGACCATTAAGGGGCGGGCACAAGTGGAGCCGGTGTAGGGGTCTTGTCTGAAAGAGGGCGGCTAATTCAGGACAACTGTGAACTCTGAACCTGCTAAAAGCACGGCCACTGGTCAGCCGAGCGCTTTAATAGAGTCCACATGTGCTCACAGCCTGCATTGCTATAATTAGACAGATCTCTAAAGGTTTGCTTAAATCAACATCAGAGTGCTTTGTTTTCACTCTTAGTTAGACTTAAAAGACGCACAAAGACTGCCTGTGGCCTTCACCTTTTAATCCATTTCATGCTTTATATATTCATACAAAGTGACGCTGGGCTTTTAAAGCCAGAATAATCATTACTTTATAGGTCTCAGGGCTTCAGTTTCACACTGAATAAAGCCTGAGTGTTAAGTAGCCAGTGTTACACTGAGAATTAGGGAGAAATGAAGAGTGTTTAAATAGCTCAGACACGACGCACGGCAGCTCAGCCCAGGCAGAGAAGGCTCAGCATTAATCAAAATGTCAGGGCTCTGTTTGACAAACTGCACAATGCCTCAAACATCTTCTTGTCTGTAAACACAAACATCAAATGCCATGTGGCGTGTCCTCATCACTAACAAGCAAACTAACAAGAGACCTGGAATTCCACTCAATTAGTACCTGCTCGCTTCCCTATTAATCTACTAGCCCCGGTGAAAAGATGAGAAGAGACAGGAAGAAAAAAAAGTGAAACGAATAAAAACAACAACAATTTGTTGCAATAAATATATTAATGCCAGTGAGGTTTCCGTTTCAGGTGGTGTAATTTGACATGATATGCGGGCTATGTTCTGTCATTAGTAAGGAAAAATGGTGAGTAGGGGATCAAAGCAAAAAGGCTCTGAGCCTGCCACTTAATTTATCACACGGCAAAGACAAAGGCTTTTCTCTCTGCTTCTGTCGTTTTTCAAAAGCCCTGACTCCTTTCTATGACAAACTCAGTTTGCAATTTAATTTAGGGCTCAAGTCCCTCGGTGCAGAAAAGCAAGCAGGCAGGAAGTGAAAAGGAGGTACTGCAGCCAGACAGGCACATGCAGAAGACAAACAAGCAGGAGAAGCTAACAGCGGGTGTGAAACGTCCAGGCTGGCGGCAAGAACTGTGAGAGAGACAAGAAGGCAGACAGGTGTCATGAAACTCCAGCAGGCAGGCAGTAAGGCAGGCAGTAAGGCAGGCAGTAAGGCAGGCTGGTAAACAGGCTAAAAAAGTAGGCAGGAAATTGTTTCAAATGTCGGGAAAGATCGCATTCTAGCAGGTCATAAGGAGGCATCAATGCACACTAGCAGCCATAGTATGCTGAGCAGTGCTAAGGCAGGAGAACCAGAAGTGTGGGAGTGTGACAAGGTCTGGAGTCTGTTGGGCAGTGGATTGAATTATATATTGCGTGTAGGCCAAGAGTCGGTAGGCGGTGGAACCTAAGAATATTCTGTTAGCAGTGTGGGTAATAGTGCGCCGCAGCCTCAGCAGGGCCTCAGTGACTCACAGAGGAGCTTTCATACATACACCCAGAAAAACAGCTAAACAAACAGATCCCACTTCCACAAAGACGGGGAAGACAAGAACGTGGTGTGTGTGTGTGTGTGTGTGTGTGTGTGTGTGTGTGTGTGTGTGTGTGTGTGTGTGTGTGTGTGTGTGTGTGTGTGTGTGTGTGTGTGTGTGTGTGTGTGTGTGTGTTTATAAATGTGCGAGTGACCCCGGCGCTGTGGCGATGCTTCCTGTATCGCTGACCGGCGTCAGTGCTCCATTAATTAAAGAGACGATGCACTGGCAGGTGGCTTCACTGCCCACACTGGTAATTGGCCCCCTTCTTCCCACTCTCTCCCCCTAGAAAATCACCCATCTCTGCCTTTTCTTTCTTTTCTCTGTCTCGTTCCCTCCTCCTATCTCTCGCTCTCAGAAACGTGCCAGTGGGCAGGCAGAAATGCAAGACTTTGTGAAATAATGATTAGAATGGATGGAGATGAAGGGAAGGGAGTTGCACATTTTCCCACAAGCCTCTGATGGTCGGGGAATGCTGTTCGCCTTCAAGCGTCATACGACGCGACGGGAGTTTACTTTAGACAGCCACAATCTGAGGAGCCTGTGCCGCAGTCATTAATGATGTGGGGAGGGGACAGAGCTGTACTTTGACAAGTTTCTGCATGTGTATGTTTTTGTCTGTGTAGGTTGTTGTGCATGCGTGTGCGTGCGTGCGTGAGTATATTGGAGGGAAAGAGAATTTGTAATTATGAAACTTGATATGAATGAGGGAAAAGGAACCTTCTGTTTGTCATGTGTAATGCTGACTGTTGAAAAGCTCCTAAAAGGTGTGTGTGTGTGTGTGCGTGTGCGTGTGCGTGTGCGTGTGCGTGTGTTTTCTCACCACGTCACTGGGCAGGTTGTGCAGGTCATCAAAAGGACTTTCCAGGGTGTTGGTGTCCACGTTCAGAATGACCACATCCTCCAGTGATCGGCTGCGTACTTTCTAAAGGAGGAAATGTCCGGTGTTATCAGCAACAGTGCTCACGCTGCCACAGTCATTTAAACTCTTCACAATCCTAAAAATATGTAAGAAATCTTCAACTAATTTTTTATTATATTTATTTAAATATTATATTATTACATTTCCAATTTTGCATTCAAAAGTTGTTTTAATATTAACAATTTAAAATCTGCCGTACAAAACTGAATATAATAAATATCTGTAAAATGCTGCATTTGATTGTTGCCAGATTTGGTGAATCATGGATGTTTGTTAAGTTTTAAATAACAAAAGCCTAAGACTATATAGTTTGGTAAATTACCAAATCATGTAATTAAGTTAACATTTGAAAGGTGGGGCCCAGGTGTGTGTCCTAGCAGATAAAGCCATTTCTGCACTGAAGCCCTAGAATAGGAGAAAGCACAGCGGTCACATATAAAACCACACTGTCATCACACTCCTTTACGATTAGCAATGAAAAATGGCGTGTAAGAAAAATAATGTTAGGAAATCTTTACTGTAACACACACGCGCTGGAAAAATGAAGAATGGCACTGAGAGGAAACATTTGGATTGCGCAAACATTTTCCACAGCACCAGAACCTCATGCATCAACAACAACACAGTGATGCTGTATGCATCCTGATGGCGACAAATTCAACTATTATTTCAGTGTGGAACAGGATGCAGGCAGGTGTGGGGGGGAGGCAGCATAGTGTGTGAATTTCTAGTTTGTCACTTTTGTGACAGCATGTGCAGCGGAGGCTCACATGCTGATCTGGACTAATTATGTAGTGGTGGAAAGGGGGTCTGTCACGGATGCAGAGTGTGATAAATACTGCCTCTGCCGCAACTGTCAGACAGATATCACACACACACACACACATATTTGCATTACAACATATGCATTTGCACAATTACACACACACACACACACACACACACTTACACAAGTGCAAAGCACGCGTGCCTTTAACAAGCATTCACACACAACAGCAGTGCTGGTGACGGCTTGCCCCCAACCAACACTCAGGGATTAACAATGAAGTAGAAAAAGCTCTTTGTTCGCAGAGGCTTTCTCAGCCTTTCTCCCTCTGTCTTTTGTACTTTTAGTTAAGAATGCACAGAAGCAAGACAGAGAGATAAAGATGAAAAAACATTTAAAAAATAAATATTCAATGTTTTGGAATAAAATACCTAATATTTTAGACCAACATTAAGAGCACAATTCACCAAAAGAGATGCAGCATAACCTGACTATTTATACAAAGAGGAAACACTAGGATTTTATATTTTATAATTCATATAGTGTCCTTAAATGTAGTTTGGTTATTCCTTTTAAAGAAGATCATCATATATATATATATATATATACATATAATACATTTCATATAGTGTTCACATACATATGTCAATTTGCAGCAGAATACATCATTATGCACATAGAATAATATGTAGATTTATTTACATGCACATAATATGCATACCCACAAATTGACTAACGTACCTCCAGCAGACTGAGATGAACTCCCACAAAGTATGGCATGGGGGCACTGTGAATGGAGAGAGGAAAACAAAACAATATCAATATCAGATTGTTACAGACAGTATATCAATATTTGTGGAGGCTTTACTGGCAAAGTACATTTCACACAACCATCTGAAAAAGTTAAAAGATAACAGTTAAAGATATCTTTTTGATAATGTAGAAAATTAACTGACAAAGCCGATGTTTGATTAATCTTAAGTTATTTATCAAGCAAAATAAGTATAAATCACATCCTATTCAGAGTAAGGGTATGTTGCCTTTAGCGGTATTCTTATATAATTAAAGAAGAGCCAAGTTCTCAGCAAACTTCCCCTTAAACAAATGAAGCTTGATTAAAAGAAGATATACTTATTCTGTATTCACTCTGAAGGTATGACCTGTCAGTAATAAAACACCTGATTGCATTTTTTTTTTTACTTCAATTATTTAACATCTGATAATCAAATATAAAATCATAAAAGCTAAGAACATAAGCTCATATTATTTTAAAGGTTCTTAACTGCTAAAATGGTTGATTAAAAAAAACTACTGTCATGCAACAGATGTGCACTGGATGCACTGAAACTAACAAACTCTGCATGAGAAAACATAATCCTAACATAGGCAGCAAAACGGGTTTTCACATGTTGTTCCCTAAATAAATCTTTTAAAGGTAGGGTAGGTAATTTTAGAGAAACCAGCTCGAGTGCACTACAATTTGAAAATACACAACCGGAGAAAATCTGCCACTTCCTTACAGAGCCCCTCCTCCAACACACACGAACGCGCACATGACCAATGAGGGCACGAGATAAGTTCGTGCACAGATGGAAGGCTGACAGGCAGGTAGGCCATCCAGTTATTTTAGCCGGCCCGGCTAAAATGATTGGTCGTGCTTTTTACAGTACTATGGCTTCCACAGAAGACATTTTTTAATGGATTTTTTGTCAAAGCACTGAAGATATTCATTGCTATCGGATGTTAAGAGCATTCCATGGAATATAACAAAAAGTGTATCTCGAGCCGGTTTCTCAAACTTACCTACCCCACCTTTAAGGGAAAATCATTTTGTTTTGGACTTTTTGTTGGATAAAACAAAGCTAATTGTGACATTAACCTGGGCTATATGGCAGTTTTCATCATATTTTGACATTTTATTGACCAAGTTATCAATTATTCAGAAAAAATATGCAGATGAATCAATCATTTAAATATGTTTTGTTAGAACAGTAGACTCAGTGCTTTGACAATAAATATGTGAGGGTGTCCTACTGATAGTAAAGATCAACAAAACTACAATACCTTATAAGGGGCATTTGCTTTTATGTAAATGAAAAG
>NW_011369947.1:12382785-12388069 GCF_000735185.1 Notothenia coriiceps
GAGGAGGTTGCACACACACCCCGTTCCCAGCCCAAAGCAGAATCCAGGCGCCAGTTCGGAGCTAGTGTCCGATTAGAAAACCAGAAACCAAAGACAATATAAAGGTAAATGCAATAAATAAACATAACATACAGAACTGATTTGGTTTCTGTACAGGTATTTAATTTCAGTAACTTTAATTACAGTTTCTTTGTTTCAGTAACAACATTGTTCAGTGTTATTTTTTATATTTACATTATTGTTTAAGTTAACAAGTTACCATACTTTATAATCACATAACCGTATTTGCGCACCTGAATAGAGCGCAATGAACGGTTCAATCTCTGGCTGTACATTCCAGGCTATGCCATCAACCCAGGCTTCAATGTTTCACTCCTTTCCACATTGCAGCAGCAACAATCCAACGTCTAAGGTTTTGAATCTCTTACATGAAGTAAAGAATGCTAGAAGGAAAGAGAAATGCTAGAGTTACATTAGTTCCGCCCATCAGCACGCAGCGCTATGAGTCCAATAATCGCAATATTATAACCTTTTTCTTTGGTGGGGGCCACGGGGTCCGAGGTCACGTATACAGGGATCATCTGGAGAGCCCATGCCCCACCACACACCCCTAGAACACGTCTGGAGCCACAAAACAGCATAGTGTAGAGCAATTTATTTGGACTTACTGTTAATTGGACTATCCTTCGCCGTTATTTCCATTTTTGAAGAGCGCCACTGCTTCTTGTTTTTTTGTTATTGTCCTGGTCAGACTATCAAAAGTAAAATCAAAATGACCAAACACAGGTACAATATGGGCGGCGGCCCTTGCAGAAAAAGGCTTCCTCCCACAATATGACAGCAACAAGCAGACAGCATGGCCAGATTAGCTTCGGTTGCTATGCCTAACATCACCCATCTCATACAACAGTAGAAACTTGTATTAGCTACAACGCTTATGATTCCCAAACATGGTCAACTCAGACTAAAACACCATGTCACTTTATGGGGATGGAGGATACTTCATCAGCTGCTTGTGTGACAGTCAACAGTGGAACTCCTTTCCAGCGGACGCTGCCGTGACGTAAACACTGTCACGCCGTTACCACGAGCAGGGTATCATTCAGCCAGGGCCCGCCTTATGCACGGCGCTGACCTGGCTGAAGCCCCAGGCGGCCTATCGGAGATCGGGGGCCTATCATGGAGCCAATTAAAAAAAAAAAAAAAACAAAAAGAAAAATTCCCAATTTTTTTCTTTTTCTTATTTCGGGTGTTTAAAAAACAAAAAGTTAAATAACAAGCTTATGGCCTCTTCAGAATATGAAACTTTCATTTCCAAAATCACACGATAAACTACATTTTTGAAGCTTGTAAAGGGAAGACAACAGCTCTCCCTCGCCACTGTCTGCTGTTCCACAGCGCGCCCCCCTCCTCCACTTAAATTATTAATGTAAGACGTAACGTAATCATAGATAACACAGCCAAGGTCCGTTACAGTTTGTCTTCATTCTGATTCTAAAAAAAAAAAATGTCTTGGCTTTCAGAATAATTAAACTTGTTTCGGCAAATTCAATATAAATACAATTTGAAGTTTGTAACGGCATTAAATTACAAGCGGAGAAACGGAGTAACTGTGACGCACAGGCAGGCATAACAACAGCCGGTGTTTTCCCCGGGGAAAACAAACACAATACACACAAACGGCAAATATACACAAACACACAGACAACGTAGAATGAGAATATGTTTCACATGTGACTTATTCAAATTGCGAGTGATTGAGTGAAGAAAAAGTTTGAGAGTGGCGCTCGGAAAAGGAAATTGTTGAGGGAAAAGGAGTTTCGAAACAAGCAGCTGTTACAAAAAATGCCGAAGCTTACAGGTTATTTTAAACCTGTAGGCCAGGATGAGGAGGAAGGACAGATGAGTTCTGTACCGAGCGGTAGCGGTGCCGGCCGCGGGGCCTCGGAGACAAGTAGGCCGTCTGGTTCTGATAGCGATGGAGTAGCGGGAGAGGAAAAACAGACAGGAGGGACATTATCTGTTGGAGGAGATGGAGAGGACGACGAGGACTTGCTACGTGGAGGGGAGCCAACGGCAACCGGACAAATACATGAGGGAGGCCCGATACGTCACTCATATGGAGGAGAGGACCAGGCGCGTGTAGAGCAGAGTGGAGAAGTGCGATCACAGAGCCTGCCGAGGCTATAAATGACTTTGATTTGATGTTTAAATAGGGGGCCTACAAAAACTATCAGCCCCAGGGCCTGATGGCAGGTTAAGGCGGGCTTGATTGCAGCGGTCGGTAAATGAGCTGACCCACATTGGTAAACAATGTACCACTGCACTCTGGAAAAGAGTATAACGTTGGAGAAGTCGTTCTTTAATTGAATCTGGTCTGTACGATTAAAAGCAATACGAGCCTCAACCCGACGTAGTTCACTATTGTTGTTGTGAGCGGTGTTGCCAAGAAAATCAGCTATATAAACGGCGATATCATGACGCACTACTACGGGCGGTTGAAACACAACTGGAGCCACAAAGGAGAACCGGCTCCGAAGCACAAAAGCACAGAGCCCAAAAGGGAACTGGTTTGGTGGGAAAGGGGCATTATTTCAGGAAAGGCTTGTTTAAAAAAGTCTAAACATTTATAATTCATACCTTTTATGCTTCCTTGTATTGGGTAAAAAGTGTCAGGGGTGCACCCATTTAACATATTTCCCTATTGTAACTTGTTTGTCAAATAATAGTGCAGAAAGCAGTTTCTAGATGCTTTCCCTTAAAGGTGGGGTAGGTAATTTTGGAGAAACCAGCTCGAGTGCACTACAATTTGAAAATACACAACCGGAAAAAATCTGGCACTTCCTTACAGAGCCCCTCCTCCAACACACACGAACGCGCACATGACCAATGAGGGCACGAGATAAGTTTGTGCACAGATGGAAGGCTGACAGGCAGGTAGGCCATCCAGTTACTTTAGCCGGGCCGGCTAAAATGATTGGTCGTGCTTTTTACAGCACCACGGCTTCCACAGATGACATTTTGTTATGGATTTTTTGTCAAAGCACTTAAGATATTCATTGCTATCGGGATGTTAAGAGCATTCCATGGAATATAACAACAAGTGTTTCTGAAATAAATTACATACCCCACCTTTAAATTAAAGAAGAGTGATTGTCATATATTAATTAGTTGATAAAAACATTTACCACGCAAACAAAACCTGTTTGGTAAAAAACGAAATACATTCTGCGACTTATTTCATTAACATATCACACAAATGCTTTACATGGAGTTCAGATTACCATGCGTTTACCGTGTTTATTGAATTGCAATGTTGAAGATATGGTCAGAATTTGAGTTTAAAACCTTCAAAAAGTATCAACAGAATGTGGTTACAGTGTTGAAGTTAAGACAAAGATGTATATGTGTTATGTTGCAAAACTGAATGCATGCTAACTGACTAGCCTTGGCCGGCATCATGTACTATCCCTTGTTCCTCTAGATGTGATGGTTAGTCACTTTAGTTTCAGTCTGACACTTACGGCCTGTCCACACAGCAGCGTTAAAAAAATCTTCCAACGCTTCTGCCCATTCACTTTGAATGGGGTGACGTCACTTTACCTCACTTTTCACCGAACTGCATTGTGGGACGCAAAGTGGAGATTTCCAGGATTCTCGGAATTCAAAGTTGAGCAATGTTCAACTTTTGAATCTTCTGAAGCTTTCGGTGGAAGCGTCAGCCAATCAAATCATATGCCAGTACAAGCTCTAGCCAATCAAACCGCTGCTTGTGTGTCAGGGGCGGGAGATTAATGTCATTGGTTGTTGGTCGAGCTTCAGACACGCCCGCCGGCAAGCTTTTTCCAAAGCCGCTGTGTGGACGTTCCGTTAGTGATGATGAACCTCTGGGATTTGGACATTTGATTTATGGCAAACATATTTATGATACTGACACATTAGGATAATCTCCACATATTAACACTTTCGATACAAGTTTTTCCATAAATGCAATCGCCAGAAGTAAATAGCTATTGTAATTGTGATTGTCAAGTGACTTCATGGCTACAATACAAATGCATGTAAAGGTGGCTAATGTTCAGCGTGACGAAGTTTAGATGCCTTTTAACCGCTTGTTAGCAACTGCCGTTCTAAAGATAAGTTAAAGCTTCATACATTCAGCAGTGGGGTATCGACTGACCTATTTTATCTTGCACAACAACATGTGAAAATATCATAGCGTGTGAGCCACAGACTTTATTTCAGGCATCTAACCAAAAACTAATTAAAAAAATGGATTGCTTTGAGAGGAGGGAACCCAGAAGAGCTAAACTCATATTCGGGTTTAGGACACATTCCTGCAACATTCTAAAGTACATCCAAGATTCTTGCAAGTTTGATAGTTTGTTGGAATCAAATGCAAAGTGGCAATATAAATACAAGGACTTGAACCGTCGCTATTCCCCCCCTGCTGTCAGGTGGTTCACTGGTAGAAAAGGTGTGCAACATCTGGGAAATAAACGAAGCCTCTGTTAGCAGTTAGCACTTAGCTAACCTTTAGCCAGAGCTACCCCACCTTTGTGGTTCTGGTCCTGATGAAGTTTCAGGATTTACAATTTTAAAAAGAACAACCTGTTTCACATGATTAATGTAATGCATAATGTTTATCTGGAGTGGATACACGATAGTGTCAGGGGGGAACTGCAACTAAACTAAACTTTTAAACATTAAAGTAACATTTAGGAAGTATGTTACAGATTTTCTCGATTGCTAACACACTAAAATTATACATGAAGCACAATTATTTTAACTGACACTCAAAGAGCAAAACATCGGCTCAAATCTCCAAAACTCTAAACACGTTTTCAGCTTTTCACACAATTTGCAAATCAACATGGCACTTTTTACAAACCACTGCACACGTTTCTCCACGTAAGACACAGGAATCTGACATAAAGTCACTTGTTAGCTGGTTTAAAACACCGATATTCAAAATGCCTCACACATGGACCAAGGATCAAGAAACACGTTCCACCTGACCAAACACCTGATAGCATAATCATTGGCTCATCAATCCGGATGTGAGCACTATAAAAAGACCAGGTGAGTACTTTCTTACAGCAACAATGGAAGCCAACAGGGAAGCAAGAGGAAGAGGAAGAGGAAGAGCTGGGCTGAGAGTGAGAGGAGGAGGAAGAGGTGGGGTGAGAGTGAGAGGAAGAAGAATGAGAGGTAGAGGTAGAGCTGGAGGGAGATGACGTGGACAAAGAGGAATACTCTCATGATATATCAGTGCTTATATCTG
>NW_011369947.1:12388109-12411977 GCF_000735185.1 Notothenia coriiceps
TGGCTTCCACAGATGCCATTTTTTTATGGATTTTTTGTCAAAGCACTGAAGATATTCATTGCTATCGGATGTTAAGAGCATTCCATGGAATATAACAAAAAGTGTATCTCGACACCTTTAAATGAATGACAAAGCCACCAAACATTTTTTAATCCAAAATAATTTCCACAAAGAATAGAAACGTTTAGATTAATCTGAGTGTGTAGCAGGGTAAGCAAAAATGTTCTGGTCTTACTTTTTAAATGTTTTCAGGACTTTCATTTTTGTAGCCATTGACCTATGGCCTAACCTTTTTAAATTAATGCGATAAGGTTTTGTAAAGTCTGTCTCGGCTTTAAGTAAGCATTAATTTACCAGAAATACAACAAAAAAAACAGCAAAGCTACAACTTCTCTTATTACTAACACTATTTGGTATTTTAACAATACCAACCTTTTGCAGCACTTTTAACGGGTTTTCCTCTAAAAAAGAAGGTAAACTCAGAAAAAAAAAACGACAGACTTGGAACACTATGTTAAAGGGTAGGAGGGTAAAATGTTTTCTAATTTCCTGGGAGAATTGTGCATGCATGGTTATTACCATGTAGCTCTTTGCTTATGAGATATTTATCTTCATGTTTAAGTTACTTAAAGGAAAAGCTGAATAATACAGTATGTTTCCCTTCAACTATGAAAAAAAAAAAATCTAAAACAGTCAAATAATTGTATCCATTTCTATGACGAGGTTAAGAGAGGAGCCAATAATCAGCTTTGGGTCGGTGTATTCCTGGGCAGAGGGATGCAGGAGCCACAGGCTTCTAATCAACTTAAAGTAAATGCAGAGCAAACAGCAGGCCTGTACAGGAGCTCTGAACTTCAGCTGCTGTCTCCTCTGTTTCATGAATATGCGGACTTTCACCAACATTTACACAAATACATGTACACACACAGAGCATGTAATATAATGTAGTTATCTAATCGGTGCTTGGAGGACACCCCTGTGATTGAGTTAGATAATGATGAGTCTTTACAGAGTGTTGAAAATCACATTTTACTGTCAGTGATGAATAGCTGAATGCGCTACCGGCACTGATTCAACTAAAAACAGATCCTTTTACATAAGCTGACTTCCCTACTCTGATTTTTCTCTTTATATGTACATATCTAATGTTGATATGAACACACATAGATTTGTAGATGAGCCGTTACCTCAGCTCTTTATTCAGTTTCAATCAAGTCCATTCAGATATGTTGGATTGGAGATGGATGGGTGGTAATGAACCCCTGAGAGGGCTAAGATGATGAGAGCATAGTGCTTTCACCGGCATGAAATATGGAGCAAGGTGTTCCAGGTCGTTCATTATGTCGAGGGGCCACACAGGAGAAGGCGGCCCCCCCGAGAGGAATCATATGAAGAACTTGGAGACAGAGAGAATTTGAGGAGATGTGTTTCTACACAAAATAATAGAAAGAATAAGAAAAAGAGTGTGGGTGTAAACACTTATTATGATGAGCATGAAGGTGGGTGTGTGTGTGTGTGTGTGTGTGTGTGTGTTTCAGAGGTGGTCAGCCTTACCAGCAGTAGTCCAGAAGATGCGGGGGCAGAACAGGGATGAAGATGTGCTGCCAGTACATAGGAAAGAGCAGAGCAGCTGCACCGTGGACACATGCAGTTAACTACAGAGAGGGAGAGAAGCCAGAGGAGAAACTCAACATAACTTTACAAAGCAACACAACAAAATAAGAAAAAGGAAATACACTTCTATGTTTTATGACTACGGGTAGTTTAACATTTTTAACAGAAGGTTTGTGATTTCAGTCTCAAGGATTGCAACAAGGAAAAAATTGCAACAAGTCAAAATAACTTTGAGTCACATATACTGACATTTCGAAAACGTATCTAAAATGTTACCCTGCTAAAAACTATAACAGAATAGCAAAGACTATTCCTCGCAAACAATGTCATGTTAATATCCTGTTTTATTTATTTTCATGATAAAGATTGATGCTTTGGTGATGTTTTGTGTTGATGCGTCAATGTGCAATTTGTTTGATTTCATTGAGCATGCTTTTAATCTTGCTTAAAAACAAAAGCCCTCAGAAAATACACCGACATGTCTAGTGTTGTTGTGATGAACACACAACCTGCAAGCTATTGTTGAACAAGAGAAGAAAGAATGAAAGCTGGAGATCAACCCGTTGATGGAAGCCTTATCTTAAACTCGTGACAGCAACACAGAATAAGAGAGACAACTTGATGTGAAGGTGAACATAAAAGTGTCGAAAAAAGTGAAGAACGGCAACACGTGCTTTACACACGGAGAACATGAAACCAATGTTTCCTGCATATGGATTCATTTGTTGTGGGTCAGCACTCCAATAGTATTGCACTTGGCATTTAGACATTTAAAAACATATATATATTCAATGGCCAAACATTAGAGCAAATGCATGCCCAGTGTTCATAATGAACTGCTTTTCAATTCATTTTCAAAGTGAGAATCGTGCTGTGACCTGCCCAAACAGACCAAAGTGAGACAAAAACTGTTCTGACACTCCCCATGAAAATCTAAATTACCCCAACTACTTAGAGTAGGAAATTAAATATTTTTTAACAAATAATGAGAAGCAATCACATGAATATGGCATCCATTTTCAAAGGAGCTCTCTACATTGTCAAACCAACATTACACATAAAATTAAAGTCATTGTCTCCCATTGTCTTAAATCCGGCACCCCCTCTTGACATCCCATCTCATGAAAAGCCAGCTATAGTAATGACCTGCAACACACACACTGAGACACACAGACACGGCAGGGGGAAGAGGCGTTAGCTCATCCCCCAGATTAAAATAACATGATTAAATATGGAAAGAGAACAGAGGTCTGAGGGGCTCCTGCGGGACTTCATTAGGGCAAATTGCCAAAGAATGAAACATGAGTTAGCCAAGAGAGACTGCGGGCTAGGCCAATACCGCCGGGACCCCGGAGCAGCAGCCAGCGTTATACTGCTGCAGCTTCACAGTCAATGTGTGAAGCGGACACACACTATCACACATACACACTACCAGGAGACCCCCTGCTCACTGACACACACAATGTCACAATTGACCGGACAAAAGCGGGTGAGCTTAGCGACTGAAAGCTACCACAGCCAGAGGAGGATAAAGAGTGCCCCACCCTCTAAATCCATCCCAACATCAAGACTGGACATCTCCAAAGCTTCAAACTAAAAGTGTGTGTGTCCATGTGCGTCCCTGCATGTTTGTTTTAACTGTTTTCATTTTTCACATAGGATAGAAAAAGCAATGATTGTTTTATTTATTTATTGTTTCTGCACAATAACTCATACACCCAGTCCCACAATAGTTAGGACTTAATCAACATTTAATTGGTGTCTTGCTCTGTGTATCTGCATATGCATATTTCCGCTGCCTGCCGCCTTCAAATAAAACACAACAATGCCACGCTCCTGTCAGGATGAATTCCCTGGCAAACAGTTTGTTTTTTTGCTAATTCTGAAAATAAATCAATGCTATGAATATTAATGTCTGAAAGTGAGGCACTTGGTGGAAGAGCTACTATCAAAACCATCACACCCCTTCTCCAAAGCGAGGACAGTGAGGGGCCATTAAATTGTGATGAAGAGAGGTCAGCTATCCGGCTGTGGATATACATACACACATACGTACATGAGCCACACGCACACACTTAGCGGAGCGCCAACAGGCGAGTGTATTCCTCCTCTGGGAGTGCGAGACAAGCCCCAGCCATTCGCTGGTACCAGGAGGTAATGGCACAGAACACCTCGCTAACCAACTCCAATTATCTCCACCAGGCCTCAAGGTGAGCCCCCCAACCGGCATGATTTACTCTCAGGTTGAAAGGGAAAACAGGAGTCTCTCTCTCTGCTTCTCTTCTTCCCAGGCTGAGTTTGCTGGCTTGGGGGAGTTGGCCGAGAGGGGAGAGGGGTTACTGAAACTAAGATAATGATTTATAAAGCAAATCTAGATTTCTGTTTTCCCTTTTATATGCTATCTCTAAAGCAATGGAGGTGGCAGTGTGCCTGAGATAAGAACATTTGGAGAGAACTCCAGAGGAATACTTCACATATTTGCTTCTCTAATTCAGCTTAATACAAATCCTTTCGTCCTTGTTAAGGTTTTAGAACGAACGAGGAAAAAAAGTAAAAGGAAGATAAATTGGAAAAAAGAGAAATCGCACCTTTTTTTCCCTTCATTTAGAGGGGGGTCTTCACATGAGAGTGGGTCATGAGAGGCTAAGGCTGATAAAATATTTGCCAGGCTGATAAATAATAGATGAGTGGAGCCAAATGGCTTACACGCTCCACAAAAGACCTGGGTGCTTAATATTCCATTCAATGGAGAATCACAGATACAGTCCCCAAGAACAAATACAGGATTAGGTGCTGGGTCCAGTCCTCAGGGACCAGGGCTCTGCCCGGTAATGAGGGGCTGCCTGCCTCTTACACTGTGTGTGTGTGTGTGTGTGTGTGTGTGTGTGTGTGTGTGTGTGTGTGTGTGTGTGCGCGCATTCCCCCTTCCTGAGAAAAGCTAACCGATTATACAGCGACAGCCTGCTTCAAAAAGCAGTCAAGGTCTTTGGTTCTGCCCTGAGAGCTTTTTAGCGCCCTGCAGCCGAGACACAGAGTGTCCACACTAACACTGGTTTCCCAAGATCCATTCCACGCGACTAAAGAAACGAGAGACAGCGAGAGAGAGACCTAAAGAGATGGAGAAGAGGAGGTGAAAGTAAGAGAAGAAAAGAGAGTTGTGAAAAAGAAACACAATAAGCTTTGACATTTTTAAGTACTTAGCAATGCACCTAAGATAAGTGGTCACGCACACTTTCTGTTATTAATGGGGTGTGAGACAATTGCCTTGTCCCCTTTCAAACTACATAATAGTAGTTTAAAGTAAGTACTACTAAATGTTTTACTTTATTATACGGTATTTGCAGATGGTTTACATAATTCAATTGTTCTATCAAGAACAGTGTTAATGATATCAATCAAGCAGCAACGTTGTAATGTCTCAAATAAGCATTCAAATGTTTATAAAGAAATTAATAGTTGTGTTTTCTTTCTGCTGTGTTCACAAAACTGTTTTACAACCATTTCAAATGGGTTTTAACACTTTCCAGCTGTAAGCAGCCCCCATTTCTATTGTGCATTGCATTGTAGGACAATATTGTCCATTACGATCACACTGTAAAATCAAACGTATGTACGCTTACTGAATGAACTGTGTGACTTTTGTACACCACAAACTTCACAGTACAATCTAGTTAGTATGTAATAAGGATTCAGCCAGTTATTCTTTTTCTGCACGAAATAAACAAAGAAGCTGAATTATGACACATATATTCAAAAAACAAAAATGTTAACCACATATGGATCCCAAACTCTTCTGACGGCTCTCCTTGTTCATGCATCATCATATTAAGATAAGCTCGCCTCTCGAGCTGCTTGAAGAGCTACACAACTCTTCAACAGTGATGTGTCCTTAAAGACGCACCATAGAACTCAGATCTTCGAAACACTGCAACTCAGAGCTCTGCGGCCTCCTTCAGTGAGCAGTGTGTTTCCACTCGCACCATTCCTCTTTACCTGAACAACTGGGCACGTTGAAGTGAAACACTGACAGAACACACAGAAACTGCTGTCGATACACTTCTTTCGCATTCTATTCATATTCAACGGCAGTGTAATGGAGATTTTAAGGGATTGAGCACACAACAACACACATTACCTCTGCTTGCATACTCTTAGATGAGGGAACCCATTGCACTTTTTAAATTACGGCAAGAGCAGGGTGTGAGACAAATAGCTGCTGCAGGAAATGTAATTCAATTTGACGGGATTAATGGTATCAACAGAGTTGCTCTTGACCTCTTCACACCAGCCTCAAACACTCATTCCCCCTCCACTCGCCTTTCCTTCCAACTCTGTCCTTACACACTTTCCAAATCCAATCCTCTCTTCTCCTTGCTCAGCCTCATTTCCATCCAAGTTCTTCATTTCTTATTCGGTTTTCCCTCCTCTCATCCTGCTGTCCTTCTGTCCGTTGCAACCTCTCCTTCGTTCCTTCCAGTTGGTTTATCCTCTCCCCTCCCCTGCACAGAGTAAGTCACCAATTACCCGCGCTCTGCTTCTCCCTCTGTTGACAAACGCTGGTGTCAGGCAGGTGTGCCACAAACAAGTAGGTGGCACAGGGAGAGAGAGAGAGAGGGCACACAGGACGACACAGGTAACAGCTAACGCCAGGCCTCCCACACAGGAAGACACCAGACATAAGGTACAAACACCTGTGAGCTCAGAAGACACACAAACAGATGCATGTAAAAGAGACACAAACACCCACAAAGTGCACATATGCACATACTCGTTCACAGCGGCACAAGTCAGACACATGGCACGGGGCTGAGATGAGTCTATTGAGGGGAACATGTCCCGATGTTCTGCAGATTCCAAAAAACACAGAGACGCATTAAGACACCAGGGAAGAGGGATGCGAATTCAGAGAGAAAGAGAGGTGTAGCCAGGCTGAGTGAGAGACAGATGGACAGAAAATAGTGTGTCAGCTAGGAAGAATAACTAAAGATGGAGAGAAAGTAAGGAAGCAGAGAGGAGTCAGGGAAGGAGAGGAGGAGAAGAACAGAGGAAAAGGCAGGAAACAGAGAGACAGCTGGCACTCTAGGGCATGGTGGATGGATAGTTCCTTGTTAGCATAGGCCTGACAGGCTGATGAGAGGGCTGCTGTCAGCCGGGCCAGGCTCTCTGAGTTCGGGCGATATACAGGGCAGAGGATGGGCTCGAGAGCTGGGGGGCCTCGGCAGATGAAAGACACGGAGGGTGGTGGGCCGATGGTGGTGGGGGTCCTCCCAACTGACTAGTTAGAGGAAGGGCCGCTGCAGCCCTATTATACGGCCCTATGACAAGGCTGCACGCTCGGCTGGCTCCCGCCCCTGCGCCACCGCCGACCAGCCTTTAAAACAGTGGTACCATTCACCTCCGGTCACGAAACAGCAATAAGTCAACTGACGCATTGTTGTAAGATCATGATTTATTCCTTTGCTGTTGGCTGCTTGCGAGACGCGCCGCCATGTACCGGCAGACTGACACGCTGGGTTCACCGGGGGCTTTAACACAGGCAGCACCTAGAGCAGGCAGAATAAATGCAGGATATCTCTGTGTGTGCGTGTCTTTCTCTCTCTTTCCACTTTCTATTCCGTTTCTCTTTGCTCGGCTGAGAGGCTGGACAGGCGGAGGTGGTGAAAAGCAGCTGGATGGTACTAACGATGTTACTAACAATACCTTCTCACATAAATCCTCTATCTGTGCAAAGCAACTATAGAAATATTACCTGCTCACCCAGTGACTGCTGACACTGACTTCAACACACACGTTGACAAACTCTGATGTTAAATATATATTTTGCAGCATTTAAGGTATTTGATCACAGGATAGTGGTGTGGCATGCAGCTAAGCATGTATACATACGGGGAGATGTCTTACAGAATTGTAGCAGCCATTTCCACTTGGAGGTCATTCGACCCAACAGCAAAAAATAACGCATCACAGGAGCAGTAATAACATCAGGCCTGCTAGTAATCCCAGTGGAGATGTGAAAATACCTTTGTACTACAGTGCCTGACATATATTGCTACAAAACCAAAACACTGCTCCCTGAGGAAGATGGATAGACAGATGAGTGGATGAAGGCTTGCCGAGGATGAAAGCGTTACAGAGGTAAAGGTCTGACGTGGAAGCTCTTAAAAAATCCTGTCGACATAAATTTGTTAAAAAAACAAGTCAAGATTAGTCTCGGAGCAGCAGAAAACTGTAAATCACAGACAAATATCACCTCCACCCCCTTTTCCTGCTAAAAAGAAAAAAAACTTTCACCCTTGAGTCTGATAATTTACATGGTGTAACCCTGGTGTCACAGCGCAGTGTGCAGCCCGACTCACTGCTGGTCCGAGGTGCTGAGGGGAGACAGGTGATATTCTCTGAGGGCTGGGTAATTTTTACAGCTCTTTCTGATTATAGCTCCTATGGGAGACCATGGGAACCGTTCCCTCCAGCACCCATCACCACCCACAGGCCCCTCCGGCTGTTCAGTGTTCTGCAGCCTCGTAGATACCGAGGCAGGACGGGCTACACCGCCGATACAGATCGTACTTGGGTGACATCACTTCCCTCTCCCCTCTCATCTGTCATAAACATTTGGCTCTGCCTCGTCAGACACATAGATAACGGGGGGAGGTTGGAATGAGGAACGTAGGGCGGGAAAGAGGGAGAAAGACACAGAGAGATTTCCTCCCACGTACAGACAGAAGGGACTTTAAATTATGTTATAGAGCTCAGGCGTGTAATAAGGGATAATTTAAGGCTTTTCGGACATTAATATGTTGCAGTTATAAAACAAAAAGTCAAATATAATCCAGCTTTAGTGGGGATTTCACAGCTTGTCAGAGCGCGATAGTGCGGCTGTCTGACTGCAGGATGCCTGGGCAAAGAGGCGGGCGGGGGGGCAGACATATCAGCCTAACTTTCTCTGTACAAGTAGCTTAGCCATGTCAGAGAAATATCCTCATCGCACTAATTAGGGCGTGATATCCTGCTGGATTATTGATGAAGAGATTCATGTTCAATCTAGGATTCAGTCCTTACATTTGAGATATATACTTTTTCAAGAGGGCAAATTGGTATCTGGATTTGACTTGAAGCAAAAAATAGCAACTGTGACTCTATGACTGTGAATGGTAAACATGCTATTATAATATGATGTGATTTCTGATAAGAATATATACTATTATTTGTATTTGTATCTACCGTGTTTCACTGAGCTATGGAATATTATTTTTGTACATAATATTGATGTTTTGTTATTGTATTGTTCATTATACTGTGCAATAAGTTCAGGAATCTAGAAGAATGAAACTTTAAAAGACTGAAAACACAAAAAAAGTTCAGCGCAATTGAGTAAAATGTTCAAGGAACTCCTGTGCCTGCAGTACATGAACTATTTTCTAAAATACTTTCACCTTGTGCCTGTCAGGGCAGGGCTGAGATGCAGCTGAGAGAAGGACCTGGAAGGAATGGACTCACAGTGCTAAGCTTGCTTGAGGTAATGATGATGCGCCGTTCATGCAGCATACTGGCGTAGAGCTGGAGCATGTTGGTGACGTCCACAGCCACAAAGTACTCAGTCAGGTTCCTCTGGAGATAGACAGGAACAGAAGGATATTCAGGTACATCACAAACTGCCCTTGCTTACAGTAAAGTGTCAATGCTGCAGACGGTGAGTGCCAGAGAAAAGACAGACAGGCAGTAAAGGGACTTCTGTTCATTGTGTTTTGCAGTAAAACATAAATTAATAAGATATACAGATTCAAACCATTTCATATAGTATGTTTGGGAAATAGCTTTAATCTCTGCTTGAATTGTTCATAAAACTGTTTTAAGGTGGCCCTCGTCATAAAGACTTCAATGCTAGAGCTACAATTTGAATACCAATTCAAAAGAAGGAGAGAACTTTGGCATTAAAAGTGCAAGCACCACAGGAGATGAAACAGAACAAGAGGATGATGCAAACATTTCAATAGGTGACAAGTGTTTCTGATTAAGAATAATTAGAGACAGAAATGTTTCCAGAATAAAGGGACCCTCTATTAATCTCCTCGTGTCTCTTTTCTTTTCCATGAATACTTACGCTCTCAGGGATAGTTGGCAGTCCATTGATATCCGGGGCGATGAAGTAGGAGTGCTGCGAAAACACAAACATGCAGAAGAAAGAAGAGGGAAGGTCACATGTGAAGCATACCACTCACACAGAAGATAATAAGAGGAAGGGGGGGGAAGGCCAATCACTTTGTTCTATGATTTATGGCTTATCTTCAGCTCTGTCTATATGAATTGCTGAGCTGGTGTCTGAACTGTTGCAATGCTTTTATCAGGCCTACAGAACAGAGAAAGCTCAATAGCAGCTCAGCTCCCCATAGACGCAGGCTGGGATGATGTCTCCGGTGGAAAACTGAGTCTTTATTTAAGCATTAAAAAGGCTAGCAGAGCACACAGTATACGTACACAGGTGCGCATGTGCATATCCACACACACACACACACACACACACACACACACACACACACACACACACACACACACACACACACACACTGTTTAGAGGATCACACAGGGCTGCCTGTCTCACTTTGGGAGAGCAGGGCAGGTTCAGTGTTTAGATCAAAGGGGCCTGAGAGAGGTGGTGTTTGGAGACAGGTAGACAAAGCACCAACTGAAACACACTATTGTGTTTCTCTAACACACTCTCCGGTGTCCTCCTTAGTACACCTGCGTTTCTCCAGGCCTTCACTAGACCATCTGTTGCAGGTTTTTGCTTAAAACCAATGCAGTGTCTACAGTAAACACACATACATTATGTTTAGTATTCTACGACTCAAGTGTTTCAACGTGAATATTATTTACTTGTTATTATTATTGTTATTATTATTATTATTATTATTTACTTGTTATGCAAATCAGCATGCTCTCAGGCATCTGAGGTGATTGAGTATTTCTTTGATTTGTGGCCCTTGTGTCAGGAAGAATGGCATCAAACACCTGAGAGTTGCAAAACGGAATTGCATTTATGACCCAAGACTGATTAGTATACATTATGCACTTTATATTTAGAGATAAAATAATAAATAGATATATAGGAAAAAACTCCTGCTAAATTAATTCCATAAAAAAAGGTCAACTTGAGAGTAGTACATCAGAAAACAAACAAGATTATTGAGAGTTTGCAAACACAATTGGAGTCATGCAACAATCAGCAACCCCACCGAAGGTATCACCACAAAGATGCTCTGATGATAGAGACAGAAGAGAACATAAGAAACAAAACCCGTCACAGTCAGACAGTAAAGATATGGAATTGAGAGAATCAACAACAATGGAAAGATATCAGCTAAATACGCAGAGTCGTGTATGTTTGACTTGACCCCTTACCCATGACATTATTTGGCAAATGTTAGTAAGCATTTTAGTATTCAAAGTGCTGCTGGAAAAAAATGTTACAGTGCCGGAGATTAAATATTCTACTCAACATTCTGTATCTTTACAGCAGTTGGTGAACCAGTTACCAGCAGTACAAATAATTATTAAGTCTCACCATTTGAGCAAATAACCTTAAAGTAACAACAAATAGTAAGGGGGAAAAAAGAAATGGCGGCACCATATTGATCATTTGTTTAATGTAAAACAAACTCAAATGTTTCCAGTCCACGTCAAGTGCATTAAGTGTGAAAAACGTGAAAACTATTATCATGAGTAAACGATTGTCATATTCCCAGAGGAGGGTCATTGTTGGAGCGACGCTCAGAGGAGTTAAATACACAACACAACAAACACTCAAGCCGAACAGGACCTAGAGCGTTGCCTTTTAAGGTTTTTATTCTAATGGGCAAAATATTTTGTATCTGAGCCGAAGCAACTCCTACGCCTTCTTCTTTATGTCTACAGTAAGTGCATTTGTTTCAATAATACAGTTAATCCAGCCATAGTTTAAGTTGTTTTGCAAAGCTACCAGTTCAACTAAATAAGACCTTTATTATTGACATGACAGTTAAAGACGTCTTTGCATTAATGTAAAGCATGAACAGCATGCTGTAAATAATGTGTTCAACAAAAGGCTCTCTTCCGAAGTTTAGTTTTCCCAGCAGCTTCCCAAACTTTTTAAACAGAAGCCAACCAGATGTTGTTTTAAGGTGTGCTTTTTGCCAATAAGCAAGATGAGAAAAAAAAGCCGTATTTGTTTTAATAAAGTTAAACTGAGGAAAATTCCTGCCTCCTTTATGAAGCTCTGCCCTTGTTCAAGTGCTGTAAAAGGGACATTTTAATGGCACTCGAAGGACTTCTTAGTACTTAAAATCATTATAAGAAGACAGCAGATAATAAAATATAGATTTGAATAACTGCTGTTCCTATCACAACTCATCCCACCTGTGTAACTCTCATTCTCACACTGGTTGGTAAGAGGGAATTTGGTGCCCCGTTCGGTTGTAAGAAACTTAATTTGCTAACATTGCCTATAATTTGTCAGCTGTCCGACACGTGGATTAGCTTTCTTTGCTTCTATGTCGTCTATTGTAACTAAACAAACGGCTTAAGACGGTGTATCTGTGGCACAGCAAAACCCCCAGAAACACATGCAGTGAAACATTACACTGTGTTTCTCCGTCTTTCTTTTTCTGTGCTAAATAATGTTTCCCTGTTGGTCTACACATTCATGGCACTGTGATAATCACAAGCCATGCTCCACGACTCAACCCAGGCTTTCATTGGCTGTTTGCTTGCTTATCTGCTTTTTTCTCATTCTTTCGAAGACATGTTTATATAAAAACATTGAAAGTGGGTTAACTGGAAAGGCATCAAGGAGATTTTTTTAGCACAATTGCGTTTGCTTTAAACATAAATAGGGGGGAAAAACTTTTGATATTCAGAGAGAGAATATACAGTAGCAGTGTGGAATGGCATTAATCATTTACAAAGTTTGATTGTTTTCCAGAGGAGAAGAAACACACACCAAGGCCCAGGATAGTTTGTTTTTGTTATATTTAAAAAGATAGCCTGGCTTATTTGGCCAAATTGGAAAGCCGTTGCTCCCATGCGATTAGTACAGCAGCGGTTTCATATTTCACAGCAGCCTCCTTCCCTCCTCCCGTTTCTGCCCCCCACTCACCGGCTCCCTGCTTCGCCGATCTCTCAGTACTTGCCCAGTGGCGATATACAACTGCTCATTCTTGCACAATGAGAGAGAGAGATAGAGAACAAAACAGGGTTCACACATGAAAGGGGACAATGATCCTTCTTCTTGGCTGCCATGATAAAACAAAAAACACTCTTTAAGGGAATAATTCTGCTTCATCAATTAAATATCAAACTAGTGGCTTCTGCCAGCAAAGACATGGAGCCATCACCTCTGTTCTCCGGGGCTTCTTTCCCAATAAAGCTCCGAGACGCAGATGAAAAGATTCTATGCATATATACAGCTGATAAAAAAAATACTGACAGAGGAAATAAATCATAAGGAATCTTAATTGACCTTGTTAATCTTTATAGAGATGTATTGATTACCTTATATTAGTCTGGTTATTTCTTATTTATTTATCTGTGTAATTAGATGCATAGTCTTCTGGGACCTTTGCCGCAACAACAAAAAAATCAGTGTTGCTTTTTTTAATTGGTCCAAAAAAAATTAAAAAGGAGCGGAGGTCCTTAAGGACAAAAGGCTCACACTGAAACTCTTTTGATCCCATTATTATGTGGAGTCCAAGCAACAAGATAATAAAGATGTTGGTGAAGAAACATGATGAGTTCTAATTATAAAGGCCAGGAGTATGTGAGCGAACAGTGATAGGGAGAAAGTATTTGATGTATGAGCTGGAAACACACGAGGAGAGATTGTGTCAGAGTTAAGACAAACACTGGCTGACTTTGAGGGACCTGTGCTCATTAAGCCGTTTTACTTTTTGATAAGCAGGAGACATGGAGAGTTGTGAAGGACCCTTCCAGTTCAAACATGTCCAGCTCGGGCTTATCACACAGAAACCTGTTCGCGCCACTTCTTGTTTCCAAACAGAGTGTCAGTCCTGGGCCCTTTCTGTCTCTCTGTTGTTACCCATTGTATCTTCACCTCCTCCTGCTATCTTTTCTGTCTGCTCTGTCCATCACTCTGTCCATTTCAACCTCTATGCTTCGTCTATCTCTCCCTGTTGCTTGTTCCTTGTCTGTTTCTATGTCATCTTTGACTCTCCTCATTGTGTCAAATCCTCTTTTTTTCTCATTATTCCTCACTTTGTTTCCACTTATTGTCTAGTATAATTGTTGCTCTACTTTTGTCTTTTATATTTCTTGTTTTCTGCAGCCTCTTTCCTGATTCAACACGCTGCTACAGTGCCTGTCCCACTCTCCCTTTTTTTACCTCTTGTCTCAGCTGTCTTGCCTCTGATAAGGGGGGGGGGGTTACGAGATCTGTACCTACCACACTCAGGTTGACTGGCGTGAAGGGCTTTGGCACTGGCAGATCATAGAGAGAATTCAGCATGTCATTCAAGTCATTTTCCTGGGGGAGAGAAAATAAACAACAAAGGAAAAGAAAAAACATTAAAACATAGGGCACATGAATTTTATTTACTTGTTTTGTTGATGTCACGAGTTATGTGTCAATCTTAACAACAGTGCTGGGACAGGCGCTGCTGCAGACCAGAGGGCAATCCTGCAGCGTGGCCTGGAGGGCTCCAAAACTTCCGACTGACATGTGTTTAACGAGCAATGGTGAGGTTAAAAGACGGCTGAGCGTAGGGCTGCAGACGCTTATTACCCGGCAGCGTTGATTTACGGCCGTGAACGGGCTGTCTGTAATTAAGCCGGGGTCCCCGCTCCAAAGACAAGGGCTTTAAGAAGCCGTCAGAGAGCTGGCTTGACCACATAACAGGCCCTTGGATTATTCTTCCAGCATTTATGAGCTCTACAACAAGATTGCTATTTACACTCGGCTCGACAACTGAGCAAACAACAGCTTGCAACTTGTACTTAAACTAACTACTGTGAACACAGAGGTTACGCACTTCAGTTTGCTTTAGAGTCTTTTTTCTATTCGCCCTCTCAGAGAACTTTGTTTTGGTTTTGGCTACGAATCGTTGCTTGTTGGAGGAAACGTGCACATGTGGGTATGTGCGCGCCAGAAGGAAATAGAAACTTGAGAGGAATGGGCGGACATATACAGTAAGAGAAGGAGAATGGGGGGAGGGAGGGAGGGGTGTTTGAGGGTGTGTGCGATCGAACAGCCTCCTGTCATGAGAGGCTCAATGCTCACACGCATGGTCAGCAACACGGCCTGGGGAAACAGTTCATTTACCCCTCGCCTTAAACCCTCATCGCTCTTCTGTCTTCCCTCGTCTGTCAACATCTCCCTCTCGTCTGGAACGGACAGCGGGGTAAATAGAAACCAAATCATGCACACTAACACTTCAGTCACCCAGGATTTGCAGCAAGCTCTCTCTCTCTTCCTTATCCACAAGCTGGTCTATTTTATTTGTCTGTCTCTTTCCACATTAGAATATCCTGCCCCTTAATCACTTAAATGTGTGTGCATGTTGAATGTTTATGTGATATGTTTGCGATTGTCTTCTATAGCGGGCCTCTCTGTCCTGATCATTGCTCTCTAAGGGTCTTGGAAGCAGCAGTGACTACATGACAATTGAAAGCGGTCCCAAAGCTCTCTGCATCTCCTCCCCCCCCCCCTCCCTCTGCTTCTCTCTTCAGTCTAAACATGGGAACATCACCTACACCCTCTGAGCTAGACGCTGCACATCTCCCCAGTTTGTTGCATATTTTACATTTTTCCTCCCTTTGCTAGTACAATGCAGTGAATAGTCAGGGGAAAAGACTTTTGTGAAGTGTGAGCATTTGTGTGTGTGTGTGTGTGTCTTTCCATTTCTTTCTTAACGATTTGTTTTCCAGTAAATCATCAGGAATAACTTCCAGTGTCAGATCAGCGTTTGGTCTGTGAAATGTCAACATTGTTGCCGCTAACAACAGGAGCCAAGTCGAGCCCCAAGACGGCGAACAAAACTCGCACACAAAAGACAACATGCAGAAGAAGAACAGAATGGAGGGAAATATCTTACCACAGTACAGTTTCGAAAACACTAAACTGTGTACTTGTTGCTCACTCAAATCAAAACCACCATATCTTATTTCTCATGTGCTTACACCACATCATACATACAATTATAAATACATCCAGCAGATATGATTACCTGCTGTTTTGTTAGGTAGTCCGCCAGCGTATTCAGCAACTTGTAGTAGATTTCAAACCATGGTACATAGCTGCAAGAGTCAGAGAGACAGATTATTTATTAACAACATTGAAATCATGTTATCATCTCTTTTAATAAACAGACACCATGTGATTCAGTGTTTGCGTTTATGTTGAAATAAAAAACAAAAGAGTCTCCTGCAAAAACAAATCAGTGCGTTGCAACTCATTCTTCGCATATAACGTGTCTATAAATAATTTCACTATCTGCTGGACAGTAAAAATGTAAACAGCATTGAGTTTGTTGTGGATAGGTTTGCCCTACTACCGCGTGTATGTCCTGACTATTGTGAGTGACCTACAACTGAAAGATCAGGTGCACACGGCACATTGATAATGAATTGTGTTCCCAGCTACTCAAAAGCACAGAGCTGGACAACAGGGGAAAAAAGTAAATGCTATCCAGTCCTTATTATGACATTCTTTGTACCCAGGGTCCTCCGCATGCTAAGGATTCCTGTCATGTATGCCCTTTAAGCCAATAGCAAAAGAAAGTAGATGAAAAAAAAAACAATGGAATTGATATTCTTTATAAAAAAACAACAACATAGTTATCATGTCATGCGGAGAGATGCTATGGTTTACAAGCATGCTGCTCACAGATGCACAGGCTTAACAAAAATGCAGCCCAAGATGCCTCCTGCCCCCCTCCTCCTCTCACTGCTGCTTTTTTTTTATGCCCTTTGCATTTAAAAAAAATTGCCTTATGGAATTAATGTAATATAAATAAATTCATTAACAAGCTCAAAATAATTTATACTGCCGTGTTTGTGTTAAAGCTAATCGCTGAGTACACCCACCATAAGCTAAAAGCATCTGCAGCATGGCTTTCTTTACAGAGTTGACATATTCTTGGCCAAGTCGGGTTGCTTTCTATGTGGAAGAAGGCCAACATTTTTCTTTCGGCATAAAAGCTGCGAGGGCTCATTTAATGTTATGCAATCAAATAATAAAAACATGGTTTCCTATCAATGTATTGAATTTTGACTTAGTTTGGGGGGTTTAAAATGCACTTCTGAAAATTGCATGAATAATGATTATAGATGAGGATTTTTTAACATTATCATTAAATAAACAGCAACCCATTAATGCTTCATTAGCTTGCCTGGATGCAGGGGTTGAAGAAACAAAGTATTTGGAAAATGAGCCAACCAATCAAAGGAGTTGTTTGCTCACCAAAATCAGCGAGTTGTTCTCAATGTCAAAGGGTGAAAATGATGTTAAATACAATTCATTATGACGATAATTTAATACAAATAAAAACTCTGACAAAGAGCTTAAATCTGCAGTTTCATATGTATAATAAATGATGTATTTGTGAGGGGGAAGCTTGCGTTGTGTGAGTTTCTAAGCCAGTGAAGTCCTGCTCACGCAGTTGGCTGGAGACTGAGCAGTTTCCAGGGCATGGGTCACTGGCTGCTCTGTAGACTGGAATTAACACACAACAAGAAAACAATAAAGTGAACCGAATGCAAATGTTCATATCGCTAAATCCGCGAGGGGCCAATGGCAGGCCAGGTTCCTGGAAAAGTGCAGCCAAGCGCACCAATCAGAGAGGCTGAGTGACCATTAGCCTGAAACAATCAGCCTCTTAACATGCCAATATTTTGACGTCTGTGTGAAGATTTTCCGCAATCAGGTCAAATTCGCAGGAGCGACTAAATCAAACACGCGTATGTTAATTCACATGCTGACCGGATATCAACCTGAAGACCTATTTCTGCCACGTCAAACAACATATTACACAAATATCTACATACGGGTTCAGTATACATTTAGCAATTACACAAAAAAGTTCAGCCTGATGTTATGAATAGGGGGGGGGGTTGAGCCTTTGTATTATCTGACCCCAGTACGATTGTTTAAAAAGCCAGGCTTCTGGACATTAATCCTCCATTCCTCACAGTTGAAGGGGATGTAAATAGGACTCTCGCTGTCAGAGCAGCCGTCAGGCCTCACAGATCTCACAGTCATTAAACCCCTACACCAAAGTGCTGGAAATCCTTTGTTTTAAAGGAAAATGCATAATCACTGGTGCAGGCAGCACAAATTATCAATATTCCTCTAACGTCTTCCCAAAATAGGCATTTGGGTTTTTATGCTTTCTTCAAATGTAATAGGATGAATATAATGTTAAGACGTATTGTTGTGTTCTACTTATCCTCCCCCCACCCCTACTCTGCTCTCTCTGTTGATGCAAAGTTAAAGTTTGGAAAGCTTAAAGAGATACTCCTACTCGCCACAGTTCATTGCTCAGATCTGTTTGTGCTTCGCAAATCCTCCGATAGAGAGCGAGGCATCCATCACAGGAGTGCTCAGTGTGTGGGGGCCCCGCAATCTCTCCTGCCATTTTAAACACATGTCTTCTCAAAGTGCCATGTACTCAGAGAATGAACCAGTTAATCTGCGGTCCACTCACAGCCCGTAGTGCTCTTTATCCCCGGCTCAGACTACCTAACGGCACGGAGATATCTGACAGAAGACAGGGACACAGAGGTGCCATTGGGAGTTAAAATTATGCTATTATAGACAGGAGACGACACACAAATCTAGCTGAAACCAGACGTTTTAATATAGTTTTAACGAGCATATTATATATATATATATATATATATATCCAAAGAAAAATGTAGTTGAAATAGAAAATAAAAACACCAAAAAAAATGTGATATTTATTTTATTCATTACACCTCTCTGTTTGATTGGCTCCTAATATCATATAACTTTTATTAGCCCTTCTTGCAGCCATAAAGTACCTGTTGGGTGCTAAGTAAAACACTTATTCCTGTTCCTTAGATGAGTCTTAAATCTCCTTTAGTGCAGTCACCTGTAATCGTAAGTCATCTTACTCTTTGTAGAAAGCACAGTGGAAGATTTCATTACACCTTTACTTTCACGGGTTAAGGGTTAAGTACAGGGAAGGAAGTGTCCTCCGGCGATCCTATGTGACCAAAAACTGAGGCAACGCAGTCCATAAAGTGTTTCTGAAGCGGCAGCCGTTAAAAAAAAAACTGAGGAAACACACATTCTTCTTTCCGAAATTACTCGCATTTCAACAGAAATTCCTACAAATGTGAGGGACAAAGATTTAGGGAAGATTGGGGAGTAACACTATAAAATGGTACAAGTTTTAATTAGCGTTTTTCGCCTCTTGTTTTGTTTAAAGTTTGCCTGAAGGGAGCGCGGCCCTTTCGACCACGGCTTTAGCAGTCCGACTACAAAGGGCTGTCCACATAAAACTGTCCTGCTCATTAAGGCACTTCCTCCTGTAAGCTGAGGTGACAATTTTACGGTCCCAGCACTTCAACAATCACTGAGACGCAAACTGTTTTAATTACCTTTATCCTATATCCATGGGAAGTGATAGATTAAATCAAAAATTAACTAGTGGGCCTTGGCCTTCCTGCTTTACATTTCACAAAGCGCATTTTATCTGATAATTCTTTAAGATTAGCCATTTACAAGATCTGCATTTTCTTCCCCTTTTTCTTTGGTTATTATTCTTTCTTAACACAAATCAATCTTAATGTATCACTTAACTAATATGGCAAAATGAAAACACTGTTTAAAGAAAAATATTTGTCATGCTTTAGAATATTTTCACTTGTTCTATCTATGCTAAGAAAATAAAAAAAGATCATAACCCAAAAAAGGAAGCACACAAACAATTTAAATTAACGATAAAAAAAACAACTTTCTATACGTTGTCTTATTAAAAATGAAGCAAGCCATGCAAACTACTCAAAATGCATAATGAATTTTATACATCATATGTCAAATGAATTAGCATGTCTAACTCAGCGAGAGGGACAGGGGAACCTCTGCTAATTGGCAGTGAAGCTTCATGCATAATTATGGGCCAAGCGTCTTTGCTGTCGCGCTGTGGCAGTAGCCGAATAACGAGGAGAAAAGAGAGAGAGAGGGAGAGAGGGAGCAAGAGATACGGAGGGAGAGAAAGAGAGAGAAAGGAGAAGAAAAACAAAGGCCACGGAAGCTGGCCGGGGAGGGTGGGTGGTGAGGGAGGAGGGACACTGTTCTTCACAGCAGCTCATCAGGGCAGCGACAAACCCACGACTGTCCATCAACAGCAACACGCACAGCGCACACACACACACACATAGACCAACACACACACACACATAGACCAACACACACACACACACACACACACACACACACACACTCAGGCGATAGCAGCACTTACACAATGCTACCTTACACCAACAGAGAAAAAGAAAAGGCTTTGTGCTCCATTTCCAGTTTGTTGTTTGTTTAACTGCTTAATACATTCATTAAAAATTGATTTATATTGTATATTTTCCTCAGTTTATTCTAAAGTGCATAAGCCTGTCCACTGAGATTAACACTGGAATGCTCCTTCTTTGTAACGTTAAGGTAATTACATCTGTAAAAATATTGTGTCAACATGCAATTACATGGGAATTAAATGATAATAGCCTTTGTTGCAGAGTAATTATGCAAAGAAATGCAATTTTCCATGAGTTTGGTATCCTCATTTACGTACGCTGTGATAAGATGAATCCACCTATGAAATATCAAAAACTGCTAAATTTCTGGATAATTATAGGCACATCACTAACATATTTGTGTGGGCAGATGAGAATATAAATGTGTTATTCTGGCATAGTGCAGCTCAGTGTGAAGTGTGAGAATGAATAGAAATGCTGTCTAAAAAAATCAGTTTGCCTTTCTAAGATCTAGTAAATTAATTTTTGTTCATCAAACTTGAGAAATAAATGCAGCCCTACAGTATATACAGTATATATATATATATATATATATATATATATATATATATATAGCTCTGAGACCTATCCATAGATTATCTTTTTTTTAAAAGGGCAAAACAACTCTTGGTTATTTGAATGGGAAAACAAAGGCACTGGTGTTTGAAAAGGTCTTTTTCCTCACATTCTCATGATTCAGATTTTTAAATATGAAAGGCTGACTTTTATATGTTTGGACTTGTAAAGTGCAGTATAACTTCTAGAACATCCAGTTATCTATTGACATTATTTATGGGAATTGGATGTATTTGTTCTTGTAAAAAAATACAAATGGTATGAAACCTAGTGTTAAAGATTGTCGTACAGTAAGCAGTAAGTTCATTAGGACAACAAGAACAAAATACAAGACAGAAATAAAACAAATGAAATAGACACGTACAGTATCTTGGAGTATTAAAAGCAAAACAAGAATTAGTGAGCATGTGAACGTGCATGTGTGCGCGTGCATGGTGTGTGTGTGTGTGTGTGTGTGTGTGTGTGTGTGTGTGTGTGTGTGTGTGTGTGTGTGTGTGTGTGTGTGTGTGTGTGTGTGTGTGTGTGTGTGTGTTACCTGAGCAGGCATATGCAGACCCGGCAGCCTTGAGTGAGTCGGCAGAAACCAAACCTCTGCTTGCCGTCGATGTCCGTCAGCACAAAGGTGAAGTTCTGCCCCACCTGATTCTGGGAGACCCTGGGGCCAGACACAGGGGACACATACTCACACAGGGCCAACACCATAATGACTCAACAATCAACTGAATACAATTGGGTGCAGTAAATCTACAAAATCATATACACTTAGAATACTATATAAGAAAACACAATGTTGTCTGGCTGGATTAGAACCAAACTCATTCTCAGACAAAATCTCACCATGAGCTAATTCTCTAGTCTTGGTCCAAATCTGATGTCACATCTGAATGGCAGCCAATATGGCTGCTTGAAAAACTGTACAAATCTTTTTAAAGCCCAAGGTACATTTTAGAGAATCTCTGCACATCCCTAAACCACTAGATGGCAGCAGCTCAGCTTCAGTAAAAGAAAGAGCAGCCCCCCCCCATTTCTCTCTCTGTGTCTTTACAATGGGAATTTTAACATGTCATTTTCCATGCTCAAAATAAAGAAGTCGGTACTTTTCAGAGAGCAGCTGGCCGCATCAGGCCTATATTATTAGCAAAGGAAAAGACTCTTCCTTAGAATCTGTGCTCTCTAACTCTCAGGAATTTACTGTATAAACTACTGTGCACAACTATTCAAGTGCGCAGGTAACTGATGACCTCATCAGCATCGTACCTCGTTATAGTGTCCTCAGCATCAAAACCTTTACATTTTTTTGGATATGTTAATGTTTTTGGGATGTTTTTCGCAGGTACAGCTAGCACAGATTGTGTTCAAGAAATGTTCAGATCTGCAGGGGTTCAATACCATAGAGGCAACTAGCAATCACAATATGAAATACACTCATCATTACACTTTGACAGTTAGTAAATCATCCTGTGAATGTTCATAGGAATGATGGTAATTTCACCGTATCAGTGTGATACGAAAAACACACATCATCTCATTTCCTTTTTTCAAATGCACATGTGTATGTGTATTGTAGTGTTTTTGTGTGTACGTGCGTGTTTATGTGTGTGTGATTGTGCGTGCGGAGTGTGTGCATGTTTTCAAAAGAGGTGGAAGTGAGCTGTAGTGCTTAAACGAAGAAGCATTGAGGGAGAGGAATCGTACCTTTCCACGTCAAAGGGAAAGCAGAACTTTGGTATCGTCTGAAGGACCTCCTGAGAAACCAGAACAGAGAGAAAGACACACACCTTTTAAGAGAAAGACACATATCAGGGAAAACAAATAATACCTGTGCACTTCAATACGAAAATCTCTTGGGCTTACACTAAGTGGGTGCTATCAACTGGCTAAACAAAATGAGGATTAATGTTAAATGCTGCTGATAGCAATCAGACAAAGTCTTCACATCCCAAACACTGCAGCCTAAATGCACTTAATCCAAATGAATGGGCAATATAAACCCCTTCAATTGGCAGAACACAGTGAAAAGGTTCCCTTTTTTTGCCGAGATTTGGGAGGGATCCTCGATCCACAGCTTGAATAATTAGCAGTTAATAAGTTCATCGATTATCGGGTGCCAAAGGGAGATGAAAAGATAAAGGGAGAGCGAGAAGGAAAGAAAGAAAGAGAGAGAGGAGAGACCGGGGACACAACACTAAGGCGATGGTGGCAGATTGTAGTGACAATGGGCTAAGCAGCTCTGAGGGGTTAAGATGTACAGAGGGGTACAAGCCTCCGGGGCTTTACCTCCCAACACCTCCCTTGTGGGATGGGGGAGTGTAGGGAGGCTGAGGGTCTGCAAGCGAGGTGGGAGGGAAGGGGAGAGGGGGGCAACTTTTCAGCAGCAGCATATGGATTTAGACAGGGAGCAGGGACAGAGTGGAGCACCATATGGGTGAGCCTCTCCAGACCAGAGGAACCTGCTCCCCGCTCTGACTGTGGATACGTCTGTGAATATTTTTTTAATTTATATATATTTTTTGTAATATATGTTATTGACGGTGAGAAACGGCATATCCGTCTCCCTGTTTGTACCACACACACTGATAATAAAGTTGACTTTGACTATGATTATGGATCTATCTGTGGCTCTGTCTGTGGCTCGGCCTGTCTCTCTGTCTGTGGTTCTGTCTGTCTGCCCTCTCACTGGCTGCTAACCTGGCACAGAGCGGTCACCAGGCTCCGGGTCTTTTCCCCCCGTCTGTCTTCCTGCTACCTCTCCCTGTGTTGTGGCCCGGCTCTGCCAGCCTCACACACTAATCCCTGGGAAAGGGTGTCTGTCTGCTCTGGCCTGCCTCGCCGTCTCTCTTTCTCTTGGTCTGCCTGCCAAGCTCGGCCACTGAGCCCAAGGTCTGTCTCTTCTCTCTGAAGGGAGACGTTCGAGCCGAGTGATGCAGCTGCTCCACAACCTCTCACTCTGCCTCCCCCCCAGAGACGGATCCGAACGACAGGTTGGGTGTCTTCGGCTCCATTCTGTGGCTAAGACCTCGCTGTGGGGAGTATGTCACTGATCGCCCCCCCCCTCCTGTGCCCCTCCTTATCAAAACTTAAAGCTGCCACCCCAGCACAACACGACCATCGCCACAGACAAGCCAGCAACAATGAGCTATGACAGAAGGGGGGGCGTGT
>NW_011369947.1:12412005-12417994 GCF_000735185.1 Notothenia coriiceps
GTGTGTGTGTGTGTGTGTGTGTGTGTGTGTGTGTGTGTATTTGACTGTATGATGTATGTGACTGCCTGCCTACTTCAAGGACTTTGTGCATTCAATGTGAGAGGGTGGTTAAGCATGTGCATTTGTACGTGTTTGTGTGTATGTGGGTGGGCGGCTGAGTTTGACGTGTGTGTGTGTGTGTGTGTGTGTGTGTGTGTGTGTGTGTGTGTGTGTGTGTGTGTGTGTGTGTGTGTGTGTGTGTGTGTGTGTGTGTGTGTGTGTGTGTGTGTGTGTGTGTGTGTGTGTGTGTGTGTGTGTGTGTGTGTGTGTGTTTGTGTGTGTGTGTACCCACATATGGAGCATACGGGAGGGGCGGGAAGGCGAGGCGGGGTGGGTGGGAAGTGGTTGTTTTTACTTATCAGGATCTGTGATAAAATTGAGAACTCAACAAAGACTGAGGGCTCGGTGGCAGAGGAGGTCTTCGTCTCTGCTGTGTGTGTGTGTGTGTGTGTGTGTGTGTGTGTGTGTGTGTGTGTGTGTGTGTGTGTGTGTGTGTGTGTGTCTGTCTTGGCGTGTGCGGCTGTAAAACTGTCACACACATCAGAGCTGCCATCGCTGTATGCGTTTGCTACTATTATTAACCACTATGTACGCACACCAATATGTTCCAGAGAGCCCTCCCTGGCGCACTGCATATGGCACACAACCCAAACAGACACACACGTGCACAATCACACACAATCACACACAAACACACACAAACACGCTATCTTAATAAATAAAAACATTTGACTTGCCAGATTTGAGAGTTGTCACAGCCCCGCCCACATCAGTTGTCTCTGTTTGAGTGACAGTGTAGGGGCTGTAGAGACTCTGATCTCATACGGGACCAGAGGGAAGTGATGTGTTTGAATGTGTGTATAATGTGACAGCAGACATGCTTTATATAAATATATTTATATACATTCTTCGTACCATATACTGTTTACATATCAGTCTTAGAGCCTCCCTTAGGAATCTGAAGCCATACAGTCTTTTATTTTAATGTGCTGTCTTTAGCCATTAAAGAGACTTTATTAAATCAGACAATAGCTACGTTATCCCTACCGTATGTATCAATGCACTATAGCAGTAGTTCCCAAACTTTTTCTGTCAGGCCCCCCCTTTGGAGAAAAAAAAAAGTCGGGCCCCCCCCAACACAAGTCAGGCTCAGTGGCAGCGCCAGAGATTTTATTTTGGGGGTGCTGTGGGGTAGCTTGACGTTTCATAGAGGGTGCTGAAACATTTAGGGTTTCCCATTAATGTACCGGTCGCTACAGTGGAATTTTCTACTTCAACAATCCCCACGCATATACACAGTGTACCCGCGACTGTTACAATGAAGACTCGATAATCAGCTCACGGCATATAGGTGTAAGCAGGGGTAAAGTGCTATTTTTATAGGTGGTGTGTGGACCTTATATAGGGGGGTCCGGGGGCACGCTTAAATGCATCAGTCTGGTGCACTTTGAGAGCAAAATGAAGAGATCTATGGATAAATCTCTCAACACCCATTTGAAACAGAACTGTAAACAGATTTACTTTTTCTTTATGGATATTTTACAAATCACTCCCTTTTAAACTTTATTCATTTTTTAATGTCATATAGTATTTCATACCTGTTTTTCATTTATTCTCTTATTTTTTTTATAACTATAATGATCATATAAATGTGTGTCTCGGAAATAATTGTTTACATTAATGGTGACCAAAACGTTTGAGACCCACTGAGATAACACTGAGAGAGTCCTTTATCTCACTGAGTCTCTCAGTCTGACAGGAGAGGACTCTCCTCCACTTTGTTGTTGAAAAAAACTCCTTATATAGGTTAGCGTAGCTCGCTAGCACAACAACGATCTCTGGTACCGGTGCGCTCTCTCTCGCTCGCGCACACACACAAAATGGCTCGTTTCACACACACACAGAGCCGAGCTTTAATGAAACACAGTAACCCAGACGTAATAGTACTGTATCATATTATTTTCGAATCAATAATTTTTCAAATTATGATTTTTTTTATTTTTTAATAACCATTTTCCCTCCTCGTCTCCCCCTTTCATGCCTCTGCGCCCCCTAGGGAACCACTGCACTATAGGGATAACACTTCCATAATTACTTGATAAGCTGTTGTTTGTTTATTTCTGTTCATTGATTGGTTGAAATAACGTAAATCATAGTGAGAACATTTCCAAAACCATTTAAGGTCTTACTTTGTGCTCTTAGGAACTCAGATCTGACTAACAGTCCAAAGCCTAAAGATATTCAATGATAAAGCAGTAAACAGTGACATGTGGGCGACTAAAATCAGTAAATGTTCGACATATTAGCCTGAAGAGATTCTGCCTTCTGGTTAGTCGACATATTGGTTCAGCTCTAATGTATTTACATTAATATAATACCAACTCTTCTTTACTTCTTTTACTTAATGTTTTTTATGAATGGAAAATCAATACAAACTTTTAAGGGAAATTGCTGGAGAGAAAAAATAATCATTATGTTATTGTTGTAGTGTATGAGGTCAAGAGGCACACTGAGATTTACAAACAGAAATATAATGTATGAAAATAATGTATTTTTAGGTTCTTACAAAATTAATAAAATGGCATGTCATTAGTGGCCTGCTTTTTATAATCAGGGTCTGGATAATTTACAGACTTCACTGTCAAAACTCCTTATTCGATCTAGAAATCAGCTAGAAAGAAGTCCCATAAGGGTAAAGGGATGTGAATATCTTGCAAAAAAAATAAAACGTATCTGAAAACCCGAGAATAAAACCAAAACTATCTGTATGGCATACCACTAGTAAGTGAGAAAATATGTTTTAGATGAATCGCCCCTTTATCGTGAGTTCAACAGTGTTCCTGTTCCAACATCCCTTTGAGTTTTTAACCAAGAAGACAGCTTGTATGCAATGTGCGACTCATAATCTTACTTTTCCTCATCTGGCAGTCTGTTTTCTACATCATACCTGTGGAACTGATAACTCTCACTCGCATCTCTTTCCACGTCCCTCTGTCCATGACTGGGCCCTATACCGTGGGGATATGTCTAAACAGGAACGGCACAAAGGGGGGTGCTCTTCCGCAGTTTTTAGTACAGTGAGCCCCCCAACACACACACACACACACACACACACACACACACACACACACACACACACACACACACACACACACACACACACACACCCTGCTTGCCATTTTCCCAAGACAAAAGAAAAAGAGGCAGCTAATATATTTGCAGCTTTGTAATGTGAAACGTTATGTCTGCAACGGTATCAATCTTCCATTAGCTTAAGATTTATCTCAAATCTCCTTGGTCGACAAGTAGAATAAATAAAATATCGAATCAAACATAGCCTTAAAATTTAATCTTGTACAAATAGTGGGGCACCCTTTAACCCGAATACACGGCGTATGTAACCCGTACACATCAAGCTGTAACTATCTGTTCACGTAAATATCTAAGAGAACTGTGTAAGGTTGCAGTATAAATAAAGAACCAATCATGTAAATTTACTCCTTCGCTGATATCGTTTTCTCGCTGTAGCGATAACCGGTGAAGCAGTGTCGACTAACAGGAGAATAACCAAATATGAAATCATGCTACATAGGCATTCACTAGCAACTCGTAAAAACCTATGGAAGCTGTCTCTAGAACAAAAAACCGAACTTTCAACAGTAACCCATAAAAAAATATGTCCTAAACACAGAGACAACAATTCAATTTGACTTGCTGTCTTCACTATGAAGTTAAATACATCGATAAAGTTCAACAACAACAATATCTCAACGTGACAATGACGATGAGAAAAAAAAATGAATATTGTATCTAAGCCTACAAGATCCCCACCCCCCACACCCATACCTACCCACCCTAATAAATGTTGTCTGCAGTTTCCTAAGTAGCTACAAGCTTATAAGATCGGTGTCGTAAACACCAAAAATAAAATGTACAGTCTCAAATTATGTCGGATATTTATTTGGGATTATTTTTATTAATTGTTAGAAGACTGTCTTTGACGCGGAGAAATATTGAGAAAGAAATCAGAAAAACTAAACATACAAGCACTGTGTAATCCTGTACTTCTAGTGGAATGCACAACTAAGTGGAATTGAGTAGTATTCTCGTAATATCGTAGTCTAGTGACAATTTAGGAGTTGTCTATATACTACGTCATGTCTACGCCAGAAACTGATGGTAAGTGAACCTTTCAGTATTAAATCAAAATAAAGGAGGTGACAAGAATGATTTGGGTAGTAAATTTGTTCTTGGCAATTAATTGCTAAAGATAAATACAGTATGTACCATTACTTGGTGAGTAAGCAGAAAAGACGGCGTTTTGCACCATTAACGTAGTGTCAGACTTCGTCTTATTGATTAGACAGCCAAACGTGAATAAAGAACGAACGAATTTACGAATATAAAACTACACCATGGTCGTGCCGCGTCGTCCGACAAAAGTATCAGAATAGTTCCACGTAATGGGTTACTCTATATTTTAATTGTAATATTTTTTTTTGTTTTTTTTCTTGCCTTCTCTTTTTTTTTTTATTTTCTTTTGTCTGTGTTACAAGTATACTAGCTTCTATATTATGTTCTAAGGGTAAGTCTTTTAGATTTTCGTGTCCGTACCGAAACTCTCTGTCGTCATACATTTCATATCACACTTAACTTCATTACCCGTCATTGGTGTAGTTTTGTCGACTATATAGGAAAACTTTCACATCTATATTTATATATCTATATTTTTGTTCACCATAAAGTTTACACGGATCTGTAGTTACTCTGTATGTGTAAGGTATGTCTTTTGTTGTATCTATACCCCCCGATATCTCTCCGGTTGACGATACTGATCTCTTATATCTATGTTATTCTCTTCTGATCGATCTAACTAGACCACGTCATCGGGTTCCCCTTCATATTTCGTCCCGTTCCCGAATTTCAGCTCAGCGGGGTCCCTCTCCAGGCAGCGACGAACCCCTCTCCCCGTACTTTACCCGACGAGAAGAGAGGGGGGGAAGGAAGGGATCAAAGGAAGCACAACGACACAGGCAGGTAGCTATAGAAGAGGTAGAGAGCGAGGGTTTGTACGAAGTTAAGACAGTCAGAGAGACAAACGAAGGGGACAGAGAAATTAGAAAGCAATTTTTTTTTTTTGAGTATCAAACAACTAAAAACCGGAAAAAGGTGAACTTGACGGGTATGAAACGCAAAAAAAATTAGGTAAAGAGCACGTTGTGAGGACGGAGAGTGGAGAAAGAAGCGTTCGCATACCCTTTTACTTCCAACTAGTACTTCAAGTGTGGTTTTACTTTGTCGGCTACCCGGGTAGTCTCAAAACGAAAATTAGGCAATTCATTGTTTGAAACAATTGTAGTAAGACAGGGAACGAAACTACGATTTTCCGACGCAAAAAAAATAGGAAAAATTCACAACCCCTCACCGGTTTTTTCCAAACGGCACGTATCTGGGTGTCTCATCACGACAGTGGACAGTTTAGGGAGGTACTGGGGACATAGGAATTTTATCATCGAATTAGGTGGTGTTAATGAAAATTATCTTAAATCCGATCCGTCACATATTTTCAGTCAGATCTAGATAAAAATCTCATATTTTTCGCTTTAACCAGCGAGACACGACGTTTCAAGACAACGCAAAGGGGGTAACATACAACGACAGGACGTCCCGGCGATACGTTTCGCGACACAGACGACACACGACGACATCACAAACACACGCGTCACATCGTCTAGCAGCGACCCCCTTGGGTCTCATAAGACAGAGTGACTCACTATGGGGACAGGAGGGTAGTTGCTATTTGTCATGTATGTGTGTGGTGAGTGTGTGTAGGGTTGACAGACGGTTCGGGTCGGGATGCGTCGTCTAAGGAGGAGGTGGAGTGGGGGTTGGGGGGGGGGGGGGGGGGAATGTCTTCGAACGTTTATAAATCGACGGAGAAAAAGAAAAC
>NW_011369947.1:12418039-12422815 GCF_000735185.1 Notothenia coriiceps
CACTACACAGACACGTCCGAATAAGGAAACGATAAGGAAAGAGCTAGTAGTGGGATTTTAGTTCTGATTAATGTGGCATATCATTTTTTTAACATGTTATTTTTTTATGTATTTTAGTTTATTTCAACTGGCATTAAGGTATTAAGTTGTCTTTGATGCCCGTTGTTGCAAGAAAAAGCCACTCTATTTTATTTTTTTTGTATTAAAGGAAGTGCACAACAGCTGCATCATCAAGGCCGCAGAGAGCCAGGTACAAAACATGAACTTCAGAGCAACGAGAAACTCCAGCTATTGGGTCTTAAGATGTTATGTTAAATTTGGTATTTCAAGTTTATTATTGTGTCATTTTTGGATCCAGATTTCTTTTAAACTCAATCCAACTTGTAAAAATGTATTCAAGTTTGAATTAATAGTGTTGTTTGCCTTGTTACCCAGAGTTTTCTGAGGAGATTGATAATACTTCCTGTTGGGTAAAGGATTACAACGAGGCTAGCCTGGCTTCAAAACGTCCATCTTTTCTTTGAAATGTTATGCTTTTTAAATTACAAACGTGGTTAGACACATTATGTTTTACCTCCTGCGTTATATGCAGTGTTTATCACGTCTTGCTTTGGTTCACAAGTTGGTATTATTTCAAATCATGAGGTGTATTTCATTTCAACCAAAACTGTTTCTCTGTTTTACGTGTCGAAGAGAATCTGAGCTGCCTTCAGTTAGTGGGAAGATGAATTGTTTACTACGTGATAGAAGCTTCCAGAAACGTGCAATGACTGAGACCCCCTGTCTGTGTGCATTTTTAAACCATTCGAAATGTTCTTAAATAATAGTTGGCCACCATATGAGTTTTCAAGTGACCTTGTTTACTTTGCACAGTACCGTTGCTTCAGTGAAGCCTCAGATGTATGGACATAAAGAGAGCATATGTTATTTTTCTATACTGTTTTGAGAGGAGAGTGTGTGTTGTCCGTTCATCTCCAGTGCTTTGTTAAACTATTAAAAACTGCTGTCTAATAATGTTGTACTGACAGTCCCAGATCCTCAGTGTCGTCGGAGCAGACTTTGTGTTATTTAGGAGGATAAAGGTCTCTGAGTGCGGCGGTGACTCAGCCTGACGCTGGTCGCCTCGAGAAGAACTCAAAGACATCCCACCGATGACTCAATCAAAAACATTACGCTTTTTCTTGATGCGCTTTTATCATTTTTAACCTCTCCTTTTAGTCAAGTTTCATCGGGATGGTAATTCTTGATGTTTTTCTTAATTCCGGATGAACTACATTAACCCTTAGATGCACGAGTGACTCTTCCATAAGTGGGTCAAAAAGGACCCGTATTAGAATAATGTGTTTTTATGCCATTTCGGTTAAGAAAAATCACTTGTATTATATTTTGGTTCACACTAGAAATATTTTATATTGAATTTTTTACTATTTATAATTTTAGACTTTTTATTTACATTTTGAATTAAAAAAAAAAAGTCATAGAAAATGCATGCGGGTCATTTTTGACCCACTTATGGAAGCTTGATGTAGTAATACAAAAACTACAATTTCTTCAAATTTAAATTTAAAATTTGAATGGCACTATATCCAAAACATGTTTTTTGAGGAATAGCTGGAATATGAAATGATAAAATGTTTTAATTACAAAGATACTTCAAGAAAACCACCTCACCGGGTCAAAAAAGACCCACCATTTATTTTATTCTTAACTGTCGTCTTCACTTGGGTTTATGAGCTTTCTCCCGGAGACATTAAAGCATAACATTCTTTTTTTTTTAATGCACTCCTCAATTTTTAGGCATTTGGTTTTCATAGTCCAGGTTTTTTTTCAGATTACTTGAAAGAAAACATCCTTAATTCACATTCAGGGGTTTATTTTGCTACACTTTGGTTAAGATTTCTCCTAAATGTACAAAAAGTTATCAATAGATTTTGCCTTATTTGCTAATTAATTATAACATTTAAGAAAACTTTTAAACCACAATAATGTTGTCCTAATAGTGTAACTAATCAATGGGAGAAATTTGGTATATATTTTACTTTTTTCACTTTAATCACTTAACAAATGTCTGGAATTTAAAAAATCCAACAAGTATGGTATTTGTTATTCAAATTGACTCATTAGTCAAATCTCACATTTTGACCCCGTCTTTATTTAATGTTCAGTTTTCTGTTCTGAAACATATTCACATATTTGATAATGTCTCATTTCCTGGTGGTATTTATTTGTGACATGTTTTGCTACTCACCTGTAGTGTTTCCATTAAAGCAGGTGGAGGTGATGTCAGGAGAAGAGTAGCTCTCCAGGGTGCTGAACACTTCCTTGTTTTCCACTTCATAAATACTGTAAACTACCTCTGATGTTTCTGATCACATCAATATTTAGTCATGTTTGTGTCTTTGTTCAGGATGCACATGCAGAGAAGGAGGGGCGGAGGACACGTAGCAAAGGAAGTTTGAATGTTTAGTTTATTTGCAGAAGCTCATCTGTTTTGACCAGTTTAAACCACAGAACAAACAAGATGGATGACGGCTGTGAAACTCAGCGGCAGGAGGAGAGGACGCTGGTGTCTTCGGACAGCGCTTACGGGTCGTCTGCAGTGGACACGGACACAGAGGACGGACAGACCCCCACATCCAACCCCTTCCCCTATAATGAAGACCTGACACACAAGGTAATCAATCATTGCTTAGTAATCATGATGAGAATGTGTCAAATCTGAAATTGAAACAGGGATTAAATTAAAAGGTAGCTAACCGAGTGGAAATTATTATCTAGCAATTTAACAATATTTTCAATATATGGTGGACCCAGTTATTGCATTATTAAAGTGTGCTCCCTCTGCACATAAATAAAAAAAACACTGCCAGCTTGTAAAAGAAACGTCTTCAGGATATCTGGATACTTACTGTAGCTGTGTTAGCATACTCCAGCAGAATCAACATGTTTTTATTATGAAGTACTCCATATCACGCCAGCTACAATGAGTGCCATAATATCATATAATAAGTGTTCATAATTAAATAGATATACAAATTATGAATCAATAATTGTCTCTATTACCGAGAATTTGGTAAATAAATCAAGAAATGATCAAAGAAAAAATTATTTGACGGCATCTGTTTTGACAATATGACTTATTTGCACGCTTCAAGACCCTCAATATCTCAGCCGTTCAATATTTGCCAAGTAGGCAGAGCATTGTCTGTGAGGCCAGAACAAACTCCTTCTTGCTCAGCAAACACATTTCTGATTAGATTTGTTGTTTTGCCGAGTCACCGCCTGCCAGAAACTACAGAGCATACAGATGGCTGCACTCTTTGCAAGCTAGAATAGGCCAATCGGATCTCCAGAAAACTTTAAAGTACTTTTAGAAACTGTGTAACAAAAAGCTGTTTTAGTGAGATATTTCTTTACACTTTGGTTAACATTAATGTACTGTATAATACAAAATCTTGTCAGACCGGTTCGTGACGTAGAAAAAGAGGAAGAAACTTTGCAAACTTTGGAGGATTTGGTTTTATTGAGTTTCTTTTGAGTGTTCTTAATGTGAAGGCTGAGTGTACAGTTATCAGCGTTTAAAGAAAAAACTGCTGAATGGTTTAGGAAGCATGAAAAAAAACGCTTCCTGTACTCTCTTTCTGTTTCTCTCCAAATACACTTATATTAAAATAATAAGTTGTTGGAGATAAATGCATATATTTGAAAGAAAAGGTCACAGTATAAGAGCTATCAGCCGTAGAGATGTCTGCCTTCTCTCAAATGTAATCAAACCAGACGGCACCCGTGTTGTGGTTCTTAAAAAAGCCACAACATTTTTTTGAAATTCCAACAGCATTGCCTCTTTCCAAAATGCATGACCCGCTTACTCAAGATAATCCCAAAGCTTGTTGTGAGCAGCTTCATGGAGGAACAACTCCCTTCAGTCGGTGGATTATATGAGTGAACGGGTCATGAGTTCTGGAAAGAGACATTCCTGTGTAGGGTTAGAACCATTAATCTGAGAGAAGGTAGACATCTCTAAAGCCAATACCTCCAACACTCAAGCAAACACATTAAAGGGGCCCTATAATGCTTGTTTGGGTTTTCCCTTTCCTGTTGTGCCTTATTTGTTTTAGTGCATGTAAACGGTCTGCAAAGGCTAAAATCATTGGACCACTTTGTTTACACCATGTAACACTTGCCCTTCTATTGGTTAGCGCTCCAACACATTCTACGTGATAAACTAAGGGGCGGGACAATCTCTAAGCGGTTGACCAATCGCAACAGAGCCGGCCAGCTAACCAATCAGAGCAGACTGGGCTCTGGTTTCAGACGCAGGGTGAAAAGAGGTTCTGCTGCACAGGCAGTATGAGGACAATAAAAAGCTTTTTGAACATTAAAGCATGTAGACATTTCACAGTAGAAGCACTAAATACTGATATGAACTTGAAAGCGAGCAGAATATGGTCCCCTTCAACTAATTTTTTATGATCAATGCCAATCAAATATACTCAAACAACTCGGAGAAATGTCATGTTGCCATGGAGACATGTTCATCATCTCTACTCCTGCAATAAGGCCCTGTACAAAGTGACCCCCCCCAACGACGTCACAATTCGACCGGTTCGTATTTCAGTTGTACAACTGCTAAATTACGCGAGGGAGTAATTAACATTACGAACCCGTACATTTGCAAGAGTCCTGTTTGACAGCCTCTTGTTTCGTCCTCACTCCCCGGAAATAGAGGTCCTTCGTGTACAACCCTAACACACATACGTGGCTCACTACTACCCT
>NW_011369947.1:12422860-12442757 GCF_000735185.1 Notothenia coriiceps
TTGGGGGGGGGAGGGGGGGGAATGTTCGACGTTATATAATCGCGGAGAAAAAGAAAACAGAACCCTTTTACCGTTATCGTCCACACACAACACACACACCACACACACACACACACACCACACACACACGAGACACACACACAATCACACACATCACAACACACACCACAAAACACCCACACTGCACACACACCACAGTAACATCACACACACACACCCAACACCACACACACCATCCACCACAACAGAGTCAACACACACACACCACACACACACCACCCGAGTCGACATGATTGGTTGAGCGCCATACTACGAGTTGAGGGAAACACGCGCAAGGAAGAGCATCGTAAATATATAGGATGTGTGCCTATAGTTCATCGTTCCACGGTCAAGAGTCCCCTCTCCCTTGATCACTATTCTACTTAACCAGCTCCACTCTCGTCTATGCTAAGCTTGACAAGTGTCCAGTGCATAATCTACATCTTTTGTGCTGCACGTGTCTACTCCTTGTCATCTAATACTCTAAGAGACGTCAACGTCTGTGTCGACAGAAGAGACCAATGTAATTGAGTTATCCCTACACTTTGTCCTTGCCTACTAACTTGAGTGCTATTTCCCCATCGCCAAGTAGTTATCTTGTATTGATAATGTGTGCATGACTCTAACTGATACGCGGTATGTCCTATCCAAGAACGAGCGAAGTAAGGCGCGGCAAAAGTCTCATACAAAATAAAAACAAACACGGTTCCATATCGTGTGTGGAGTGTATAGCGGCAGATAGCCCTAGCTAAGAGACTGATGTGTGATAGCTACATCACAGACTTACATACTGTCTAACTAATATTGTGCTCGTGATTGCAGAGTACGCTGTCTACTTGAACATCTTGAACTTATGTAGTCTAGGAAAGGACAATATCTTAGTGTCATCTGGTGAATGTTTAACTAGTCTACAAAAAATGAATAAATTATTGAGTATTAAAAAAGGAACGTGCCTTGGATTTTAAGGAGGTCAAGAGGGGGAAAGTTACGGAGACGCGGGTCCCTTGGTGACGTGATATCCCTATTGGTGAAGGTATTATGAGCTATTTCGACACAAAAATAAAGACGCAAAGTAACTAACCAACTTTATTGCTTAGTATTCACCTCTTTATTGTAAAGGTTTCTGTAAATTCCAGAAATGAACACGGAATCCTTGAGTCTAGACTGATTGTCAGCGGTTTCGGATTTCTATAGTTACTTTTCGTCATTGTCACTGTAACACCTCTGATTTTAGTCATTACAGGCTGTATAATCGGACTCTCTAAGAACGGAAGACATCAGCTGTATACCAAGTCGAGATTACCATAAAGTAATTATTTATGGTTGAGAAGAAATGAAGAAAATGAATTACAAAAAATTAGCTTACCTTTTAGTTATGTTGAAAATTCCCTTAATCGACCTCTCTTTTTATTAGTAATACATCCCAACAACTACATACTCCAGTTCTACGTGTTGACTCTAAATGTTGTCTATTATACTTAATACTTGTATTACATAGAAAATCCAAGAATGTTTTATTATTTTTACCCGTACAGTAATCACCGGACGCAAAATATTGTTCCCAGGACCTATAAGTCTGAAGTGACAGTTTGAGGATAAGCTAGATCTTTAGTCGATTTCTCAGGGTATCCATTTCCCTACACTATAGAACGTAGGAGGAGGAATCTGCTGCTAGGCTGGGCTTGGCAGACAGTTGTGTGTGTGAGTGTGTGTGTATGTACTGTTTATCGTGAGTGGAGACAGGGGTATCACTCAGTGAGACAGAATACTCTGGGTTCCCCCAGCGGACGATCCTGCTATCACTGCACCACAACACTACAGCAGCACACAGCAGCACACAGCGGCTTTGCATAGCGGCCCTGCAGGACAGCAACATACAATGGGGGAAACGCAACAAACTTTGCAGCACAGAGCGACAATTTCGCTTTTATACTCTTAAAAATAGATCTAGACTTGACTTTTATACATGCTCTAGCCTAATTCTATTAAAAGTAATTGTGGTGGATTAAGCTATAGTTAAGGCATACAGGGGTATGGAGGGATTTGACAGGTGACAGATCATACTCTGTGGGCTCTATGCACGCAACACCTTTTTTTGGCCACTCCCCAACACTAAAAAGGATAAAAAAAACAGCTTTTAAGATCACAGCAAGTGGACAGAATGATGTTAAACAGTTTGTTATTAACGGATTAAAAGCAAAACTCTGCATGGGCCATGGTGTTTCATTTTGGGTGTGAACTTCATGAGCAACCTTCATTTTCCCATACGCTTGCGAAGAAAGAGGTGAGAGGCAGGAGTGTTGCAGAGAAATGGATTAAAAAAAAGGCAAGTATGGAGTTCAAGTGAAAAAGGCCAAAAATCAAAAACTATGAGTTTTTTTTTAACGAAAGTTAAAGAGAAGGGGAGAGGCAAACAGAGAGACTGACAGAATTGAATATGTTGTGGAAGGAGAGATGGAGAAGATATTCGATGGACGGACACAGCAACAGAAGGAACGAGGGGAAGGAAGGGGGGGAGAGAAGAGCAGCCCAGTTCATGCCCCTCTCCCCAAGCAGCGAGGACTCCTCCCTGGGGGGACTCAGACTTTAAGCCCCTGCCCTGCTTTATATTCCCCTGGCTACTGCAGCCAGATCAATCTAGCTAGCTTCCCAGTGTAACTCAACCTAGTTCATAGCAGTGTGGCCCCCAGAGCCCCCCATACAGGCTGTGGTTCTGGGAGGAATGGAGGCCAGAGGCAGGCACATTTGTAAATGTACCACTGGTATACCTATATTAGAAACACACTTTAAAAAGGACTATATCAGTGTTTTTGCATGTGTTAGCCCATTACTTCAATTCACATATACTTTACATTACTGTCAGCCGTTTTCAAAGCATGCTGTGCTGTTTTAGATTTTCTGAATGGGATTTTTATTGTATAATCCATCATAGTGAACATTGTGCCGGCTTTTATTTTTTTGTCAAAGTTAATTTATTATTTCCAGGTAATGCAATTGAAAGACTGATTTGAAAAGCCTGCGCTGCGTTACCACACAAAAATAACATAACTCAAAATAATGCAAACAAGATGTTCACTGTGATGAATTACCTACGTTTTTGCCAGACGAGTTTTCATACCATATGGACATAAATAGAAATCAATTTATGTTGTGATGGTAGTAAAACAAATTTGAACTTCCAAGAGTGTACTGCACATATCTGTGAGGATTTAACAGTGACTATGCAAAGCTCTGGAGAGTGTGTCACACGTGGTGAGCTAATGTGCACGAGTCATCAAAGGACTGGTTAGGGCAGCATAATATATTGGGGGTTTTATTTAGCTGTTAACTTGCAGAATAACCACATTGCGTGGGCAGCAATATTGCACACAGATTGATTTATGTTTAAGTAAAAAAGTAGCAGTAATGCACTTATAAAATGTATATATTGAAGTATTTTGTGTTCAGTTTAATTTACAACAGAGCAAAATCTGTTAAAAATAGACAATTTCAGCCAAAACGATTCTGTGAGGTTAAAAATGTCAAGATAACTTAGGATGTACAAAGTTAACAAAGAGGACATCAGCTGGAGAAGTGGCCAATAGCGATGCCTCTTTGCTTATCGCTCCCATTTAAAGTCTACAAAAAATAATTTGTGGAATTGTCAAAGATTAAATGCCTTGTTTTAAGGGAAACATGCCCAATGTTTGCGCACATAAGCCAATTTCCCACGGGGGTTGATAAACATGTTCTAATTTAAATTCCGATACAAATAAGCTATAAAATAAATAAATGAACAGCTGGTTCCTCCTCACAACTCTATTTAGAATTCATTACCTTTTAACTATGGCAACTCTGTATTGCAAAGTGTAGTGAGCAACGGTCTGTTGAACACATAAATAGTTCACATGAATATTGTCACACCTCACACGATCTTTTTTTTTTTTTTACTATTCATGTATATGAAAGTATTCCCCAACTGATGCTCGCTCTGCTGGAATCAAAAGTATGCTTTAAGGTAAAAGTCGAGAGGGACCAGTTCCTGTTGAATGTGTTTAATAACAGCAAGAAAAGCAGCGTGTGCAGAGCTATCTTTTCCATATGTGTCAGGCGGTATAATGGAGTTTTGGGCTGCAGTGGTTTGCAGGCAGGGACCCTGGTTATCCAGCCAGCACTTCAACAGTATAATGACATCGTCAGCAGGGCTACTCACACATCAGCGCCGGAAACCACAGTGTCTCCACTCACCCTTCCTTCACCTCTTCGTCCCGCATGCTCTTGTGCCCTCTTCATCACCTTCTCTCTTCCTCTTCCCTTCTCTCACATTCCCTCCATCCCCCACTCTCCGTCCTCTTTCACCTCCCTCCCAAACCCCCTGTCGTCATCTTAGAATCCCCCCCTCCTGTACACCCCACCTTTTCCTCACCCTTACCAGCACCCCTCGTCCCCCCTCTCACCCCCCTTTTCCCAATTAGTCTGTCTGTGTGCAGCTACCCAGCCGATCTCTGCCCATCCTGCCGGTGCTGGTTCGCTCACCGAGCCCCTCTGGCGAACATGACAAAGAGAGATCCTCAGTATTCAAACAGACACACACTGCTTTCAAATGCCGAATGGCAGGGTCGACCTGGGTGCAGCTTTAAGCAAAATATTCAAATTCTCAGCCTTTCTTTTTTAAGAATTTGCATGGATATGCATTCATTTGCAATGTGTAAAGGCACAAGGACAGCTGAGCCTTGGTTGATGGAGAGAGAAAATACATAATGCAGAATAAATATATATGATGGTATGAAAGCTTGATTGGGTGGACTGTTGAATTGAAACTAGGAAAAACGTTTAACACAACGATACATGTCGATTTTTGGCACCGAATAATTGATGAACTGATAACTGACTTTTATCAGGTCTTTTACAGGGGAAGAATTGGTCTGTGTTCTAATATAGGGTAAAGGACAAACTTCCTGAACAACTTCCTGTTTCCTCAGTGATATCAAATCTGCACCAGATACTGAAGGTTAATGAGAAAGAAAGAATGAAAAGCATAAGAGTTGGAGAGAATATAATATCTAAGTGTTTAATGCTCTATTAAAATGTATGGAAAAAAATGTTGCATTCAAATTGTAGATCCATGAGAAGATGTAGCACTAGTTGTGACATGAGCAGTTGTTGTTCCTTTCAGGCAAAAAAAGACAAAAGGGCTGATTCCTATTCCTCCATTATTATTCCTATTATTATAATGCTTTACAAGTGTCAAACAATCTATACGAGCAAGTCCAATAATGTTTACCAAACCTCTCTTCCTGAACAATAGTATTATTTTCTTAGACCAGCAGATAAACCCAGGTATGCTAGTGACTGGAAAATGTTGCTTAAGGCATATCAAAGCTAAGAACTGCTTGACCACAGAAAGGCATGCATACCAATGTGATCTCTTTTCAGAGTGCATGTCAAAGCTACAGGTTATTATCCTGCTTTTGCTACAAATGAGCAAGGTGAGGGCTAAGCAATACTGCTTTGTATGAATGTTATGAGAGTGGAACCCAGGATTCGATCTCTGATGTCAGGACATTTCCGCGTTTGGAGAGGAGAAACCTTTTTGGCCTACATGTCGAAGGGGGATAAATGACGACAATAGATGTCATGATTATTCTCAGAGGGAATATCACGGGTTTATGGGTATGAATCAAGGGATTCGATTTTTAAGTTTGGTTTCTAATAATGTCATTAGGGTTTAATGGTAGAACACATTTGGTAATATGATGTCCCTGCAGGTTCGGAGAGTAATCAGTAAAACCTTGAGCTTGTGATTTCCAAAATAGGGATGTCCTGACAGCATAAAAACGGTTCTAATAACAGTGAAATTCCATGATTCTCGATACCCAAGTCGATGCAAAATACATGATTGTGTTTTTAATGAAATATTTGCTTTGACTATAGGCATCAATCATTTTCATTTTGCATGTTTAGCTAGTGTTATAAAGTTAAACAGGTTATAATTCCTTCTCATATATTTTTTATATTGCTTTCTAAACATCTGTATTTATTCAAGTTTCCTTAAAAAAATGAAATTGCATTTAGTTTATAGTTTAGTTAAAATCATGATTTACTTACATTTCTACAGAATAATGATTGAACGCGTGAAACTAAACAGAAATACCATACCTTATTTTTTAGGGGGCAACTGAGTGCAAAAAGTATCTGGTGCAGACACAGAGGGAAACTAAAAGAAGGCTTAGAGATAAAGCAGACAAAGGGAAAGACTGAGAGAGACACAGAAAATGACAGACAGAGACGGGAGAGATGGCAATGAGGCCAGATAAAAAGATGGAATAAAAAAAGCTAGAGATGGTGAGGAGAGTAGCCGCAGAACAACGGGCAGAGACACAGGCTCCTCTGGCCACAGCAGACCTCAGACCCTGCAGAGATTCCTTTCATTAGGCTTTAATAGTATGCTGCCGGCTTGCCATTCTGACCCGCGCTCTGTGCCAGTAATAAGAACGGCCTTCAAAGCTGGACCAAAGCACCAGAGCTGCTTGAGAGGGGGAAGGTGGGGTGCACTTTCAAATTGACACGGGGGCGTTACATTTTCACATCCTTGCTCACTCTGCCTGGGCTGATAGGAGGGGGAAATGTGGGGAAAGGAACAGTTTTGTCTTTCTGTTTTTTTTTTTTTTTACTCGCCTCCGTTAGATTTTCTTCCCTTATTCAGTGTGTTAGGGGAGGTTATTTTGGTTCAGTCCCATGTTACCAAAGCTCCTCTCCAGGAGGTGTTGAAGGTGGCATATTGATCTTATGGCCTCTTCAAGCACATGCCAACACCTGACAGGTATATGTGGTCATATATCCATATGTGTATGTGCCACCTCTATAGCAATATGGAACCCTGTTTGCTGAAAATATTTGTTATTTTCAAATCTGCACTTCTAGACCCCTAAAGGATATCAAAGATGCCTTAGCCAAGGACATAATAATGGCTTTGGTTTTCCCCTCCTGTGAAGCACAACAGCACACACTTCCACCGGCCTCAACACCTTACAACCCCCTCTTGATTGGGACACGTCACTGGAAAATTTCAAATACTATCCCAGAAGTAATAGTATTTGTCCTGGCTCAAGTTTAATAATAACGATAGGGAAAATGTTGCTTGAAATCTTTTATTTCCTCTTTGGGCTATATAGTGCACATGTAGCACCAATGTATCAATTTGTGTTAACAGGAGCGATAAGATCCCCTTAACCTCCCACTGTCCAACCCCAAAGTCATTCCTCCGTCTATCAGCTGTTAATGAGTCACCTCTAATATAATAACAATGCACAGGGGTAGTTTAAATGTGGTCCATTGTGCTGCACTCATTTATTTTCAGCTTTTTACATAATGGATGTATTTATTTATGTTATGAGGTGAGGGGGCATATTGCTTGGAGAATAAGTATATGGCATCAACAATAACAGTGTGCATTATTCCAGTGCTAATAACCTGTCCTGCTGATGTCCTTTCTACATATCACAGATGGGCTCAGACAGGGGAGAGCGGCAGTATTATGCCTCTGCCGAGATCTTCCACTGAATATATTACCATGTGATAGGGGGAGATGTCTCACTCCCTAACACACACACACACACACACACACACACACACACACACACACACACACACACACACACACACTTGTAGTGTTGGGCCAAGAGAGCTGCATATGCCCCAAACATACAAGCATGGGCTTCATTAATGAAGTGCCAAAAGGAGAGAGAGAGAGAGAGAGAGAGCGCATGCGTGCGTGCGCGTGTGCGTGTGCGTGTGTGTGTGTACCAAGCAGCCGGGGGGGATTTCCTTCTTTAAGCTCTTAGCTCCCACTGGGCCTCGCTCGACTGTATGAACCCTGATGTGGGCCTGCCTCTAACACATGGCGTCACACACACACACACACACTCACACAAAGATATACCCTTGCACACACGTACACACAAAGAATGTATACATTGAAGCTCAGCAGGAGGGCGGCACTGGCTCCAAAACATTTGGCTGTGGACGTCTCATTGACAGATGTACATGGAATCTAGCGGTGGAGGTCAGGTCATCGCTGCACCCTCCTCTTCCTCCTTCTTCCTCCCCTCCCTCCCTCTCTTCCTTTACAAAACACCCTAAGTGCTTTGCTATTGCCTCTGTCCGTAGCTGGTGGCTGTGCCCTGTATGTAGGGGTGGTTAAGGAGACTTGCACGCCAATTAGGCCCGATACGTGTGATTGTGTGATATCTCTGTTGGCAACAGCAGTGTGCGGTTATGGTAAGCCTGGCATCTTTTACCGTAAATATGAGCTTCCTGGTTGACAGGGACAACCTGTTTCTAAGTGTAGAGATGCACTCTTTCTTCCTCTGAATGCAGCCACAATGCTGAGGGAGTTTGGCAGCTATCAAGAAAACGTTTGAGAACATGTACTGCAGTATTACACTAGTCCAGTTTGGTAAACCCAATAAGCAGATCTGGCAGATTAATGTACAATTCAAGATGTCATAAAGCAAAACCATGTCTTAGCACATGACTAACAACCTCCCTGTTCCCTATTCTAACATCTCTGTTCCCTTACTGTGGCTACAAAGTCAGTTTCTAACTCTTGTTAAACTATTGCATTTAAAAAATCTGTGATAAACATCCAGAGTGATGAAGCTTGATGACAAAGATTTAACTTAACTAACTTGTTCATCGTTTTTTTTACCCAGTAATTTGGTAATTTTCTATTGACCATGAACATCATTTATGTTTAGCAGGAACTAGTTTAGTCCAAATACGCCATCTATTTACTGTACCTTGCTTTTGGAACTGGGAGTGGCATATTAGTGAACTAAAATAATATATGTAGCTGAATCCAATGCTGTCTCCCTGCAACTTGGGAAACACGAGCCACCAACAGTTTTTTACTCGACCGCCAAAACACACCACTGCTTCCTTTTCGCCGGTCACTGTGCGATGCTGGAGAGATGTGAGCAGCGGGGCGTAAAAACACTTCTCCATGCTCCCATCTCCACCACCCATCGTCTCTTAGGAAGCCAGCCCAGAGGTCAGCGCAATCAGGATCCATGAGCAACAAAGGGCCCTACTTAGGCGTCCAGCTCAGTGCCCTAGCCATAGGCCAGTTTAGTGGGCCGAGACTGTCTATTAGGCAAGACCCTGGAACACCCTAGGGATCCAAGGTGAAAAGGGTTAGGAAGAAGAATAAAAACACTATCAACCCAGACGCATACACACACATATTCTCCAAGACATACACAGATAATATGAGGCCTTGTTTGACACCGCTGTCAGGGTGCAGTGAAGGGGAAAGACGAGACCCTGTGACACGCTTAGATATCACACACGTACGTACACAAATACACACATTCAGGCCTCTACTTTTCCACACACACAAACACAAAAAACGTATCAATTTCCATCTTTTTCATCTCTCAGTTTCCCGTACTTCTTGCCTTGCTGTTAGAGCTTCACAAAACTGGCTCTAGCAGCATCTAAAGAGCTGGCAAAATATGCTAATTTTCAACAGCATGTCACTACCTCTCTGTCTCCTATCTGTTTGGAGGATGGGTGGGGAAGTTGGCCCTTGTGATAAGACTAGTCTGACAGAGGTGCTGTACTTTTTTCTGTAGCATCATCCTTTTACTGCCATCAACCATTCCACGCCTTCCTCTGTCAACCACAGTCAGGCTACACAGATGTGCCGTCTGGTGCATTATCATTGACGATATCACTGACTTTATCACTAATAGGTGGTGTTTCGCATCTGAACTTGTTCATTTCTCAGTAACTGTGAAAACAACCTTATCATTGGAGTGTGGACAACATTTTATGATGGGTTTGTAGAATAACTCCGACTTCTCACTGTCTTTTTTCTATTCTTTGATTTCCATGCCCCTCATCTTGTTTCACCTTTCCATCTTCAATCTTGTGACTCCTTCACCTCCGGTCAACTTTAACAATTGGTTCCATAACTTTTTTTATAAACTAACCTGCTTTCAATTTTCAATCTCTTCTAGTTTTCTATACTGTGCTCAACATCAGGGCACAAACCACAGTGACAGTTTTATCCCAACGGCCATAAGACTGATCAACTCCTGAGCCCTGTTAAGTGCCTTCAGAACTTTAAGCATTCATAACATATTGATTTATTGATGTATTACTTCAATAAGCAGTATTTTGTTCTTGTACAGTATTTGATCCAACATTCTATTTTTAGCTCTTCTTATTCAATTGTACATGTATATAGTTTACTTCTGCATTACTTGCACACTGGTCAATTTATCTTGCACTATTTTATTTGTATTCTGTTTCTTTCAGCACTATTTTCCTTTAATTCATTGGTTATGTCATTTATATTTATGTTGCATTGTTGAAGGAGAATGGGACTTAAAAGTTGAATTGCCATAACTACACTGTCGCTACAGTACATATGACAATAAAAACTTTGAATCTTAAATCTTGAATCTTTTCGGTGCTATAAGGTCTCAACTGAGGGCCACATGTCATTACCTTGCATCTCTGGCTCTGTGCTACTGATCCTCCACACACCCACCTCCACTCCTCCACAACCACCAACTATCTCCTCCTCTCCTTAGAGTTAACACTTGTCCACCAGCTCCCCTCCTTTACCTTAAACCCTCAGACCCCTCCTACCTCTACCACTAAATCCTTCCCCCTTCTCGCCTCACCCACCCAGGACCTGCCCATAGCTGTGGCCACCAATCACATGATGTCAGGCAGCCTGTCCTGAAGGAGCATGGTGTCAGAGCAACACTCAGAGTTGCCAAGGTTGAAGCCTCGAGAGACTTTCCGCCCCCCACCCCCTTCTTTTTCTGTCCCTCGCTCTTTTCCTGTCTGGCTGATGACACAGTGGGCTTTTGAGCAGAGATGGATGTACAGAACTACATGAAAGGAAATAAGCCAAGTTTAGCCAGAAGTCATGGCATCTCAAAAAACCTTGACAGTGGTTCAAACTAAATACGCACAAGGACAGTACCATTTGAATCTTATGAGTGCGGTTACATTTGAAGGCCGTTGCTACATTTATCTAGCCCCCATGAATAATTTTCCAAAAGCGGATGATATGATATTAAGTGAAAGCAAACGTCTCTCTGCTACTGTGAAGTGTGATAAAGTAAATATTGGTACCTGCTGTACAGGTATTTTTGTAAAGCAATTTGTCAGTTCAACTGATCCAAAAGGCCAGAGCCAGATTTTAGGCATCTTGCTTTGCATCAAATTGTTACACTTACACAAAGAAATCTCCACAATCGAAGAAGCAAAGATAACACTTACTCCACCTAAGCTCATTTGGCCAAAATGCAAAGTAGCATCAACGCGTAAAATGCTTTCAATACGATCTGTGACTCTAGGGAAACTCTTTCTTTGCTCCAGGGATTGCTCTCTGCAACACCCAAATGTTCCTAATGCAAAATAAAAAAGGCCTGCTAGAAAATGTAGAAAGTCACAGGAAAATGTACTACATGACTACATTCTACACAACATATGTACTTGAGTGCAATAAATGTCACACATTGATTATACATAGCAAGGTTTAAATCTGTATCAAAGCATGGATTTCCTTTTAGAATCAGATTACACCTACTCTAGCCTTGGTATAAATGAAAAACCGCATGTTATACAGTCAACTCTATGCAGTATGCAGCAGAGAGATCAAAGGTTTCCCTATTAAAATGTGTGGAATGGCCATAGAGAGTTAACATCAACTTTAGTTCATATCCGAGAGTAAAATCTATTCATTATTCAATATTTTCTTTATTTCTCTCTGGATATTATGCTGCAACCGGCCTGGTGGTTTATGTGTAATTTGCAATTTTCTGCAACAGTGTCTTTAGAGGGCAAATATGACAGAAGGTGTTTAAAAGCCAGATTGTTGATGAACGGCAGGCAGCAAGAGATACAAATGGATATAAGGGATGGACAGAATAATAGGAATGCATAGGAAAACCAATACTAAACAATGACATGCCAAGAAAGCAAACACAATGTTATCTCCCTGTGAATGGAGATGAGGAATGTTAGTGAAGAGTAGCGAGTGTGCAGAATGTGAAATTATGTTTCTATTTCATGAGAGTAGAGAAACTATTTTACCAATTTACACGGAGCATGGTTTGGTGAGGGTGTCTATGTAAAAGACAGTCGTTTCTCTCCAGCCAGCTTTTGGAATTTGTTTTCTTACATTGCAGGCAAAAGGAAAAGGCTTAGAAAGGCTGTAGATTTTACTTAAACACAAACCTTTAGGTATATCTTCAAAATGCACAATATAGAGAGAAACAAAACATCAGTACTAAAATCCAGTATTCATCCCTCAAAATATCCAGACAATAAAAAAAGTGGCCATGGTCACACAGCGCTTATCCACACTCACTACAGCAGAGTAGGTGTCCCAGTTAAAATGGATTTATGCTTAGGAGATAAAAATAAATTGAAAGAAGTGCACAGGCTTTCCCAGACATGCAGCCACACCCCCCAAGGTATTTCTATTCTTATCTCTTTTCCCCACAATGCTTTATGTAATATGTTTGAGTTTTCGTCAATGAGGTGACACCCCTTGTAGAATTTGCCGAAACACGTTTTTAGGCAAATTGTACATTAACATTACAGTCACATTTGAATATCTGACAAGTGTTTCAACAAGAGTTAATAAACGTATCAAACCTCAAATGAGATTAACTTTAGGGGGTAATTCCAAATTCTGATAAGGTCAGGTAGAAAAGAGGCCAAAAGGACCCTTAAAATATTCCTTTAAAGAGCCTGTGACACGATTTTCCCCCATCATCAATTTGAGTAAATATTGTCCCCTTGAAAACCGTTACTGAACTGATTTTGGATATTTGTACTTTGATAACCATTAATCTGCCCTTCAATGTTGACCATTTCCTGGATCTTCTCGGGGATTCTTCAAGTCCCGCCAAATTATGGGTGACGTCAATGCGGGCACAGCGCTCCAGCTGCACCGTTCAGGATCCCAGCATCTGCATTTAAACGCACGATGGCGCACACAGCAGCAAGCTCAGACAGCGATGACAGTTTAATTTTGAACGTGTCTGAGAGCTCATATGAGGCTGAAGGATCGGTTTATTTTGTATCTGTTAGAAGTTTAGGAATTAGGTGCGTCAATATGGGCGATCATACGGTCATGTAGCCAGTGGTGGACTGGGACTAAAAATCAGCCAACGGGGGGAGTGGGGGATGTGCTAGTGACTTATCCGACCGGCCCACTTCGGTAACGGCCCATCGGGATTCGTCCCGATGGCCAGTCCGCCACTGCACCCAGCCCAGCCCACGTAGACTGTCAACGGGGGGAGCCTCGCTGCGGGGAAACGGTGGACCTAGTGTCCCGATCGGAGTGGGAATAATAATAATAATAATCCGTGCATTTTATCCATTAATTTCGCCAACATTGTGGTAAAAAAAAACACACGTTTAATCCATGTTGGTGTACTACTACAACCAGTGGTGTAGTGGGGATGTTTTTACTGGGTGGACGGGGTGGTGGGTGGACGGGAGACACTATGGACGCGCTCGTGAACTGCCAACGGGGGGGGGCTTGGGGACCTCTGTGTCGCCTGTCAGCGCAACTTACATGATGCCGTTTAGACAATATAATAATAAAGGGCGGTGCCGGCTGTCAGCGAACCGATCCGGCCTTTCTGCGCGACTATCACTCAAATGCGGGACATAGTCTCAATGTGTGGGACGCGGGACAAATAATAAAAATGCTGTGTGTGCAGTCCCGCACAGTGCGGGACACCTGGTCACCCTACACACACAGTTCTGCCCCTCACACACACACGCTTCAAATCAAGTTGCATAAATGCTTGAGCTACGTTTTTATTATAATTACTGTGAAATCTGCCTATTATGTTTTCGTCATTATTACAACAAACACACACTTGCAACTGATAACACTGGCAATGATTTTAGATGTATTAGACTATTAAAAAAAGAAATCATGCTTCAAATAAGTGGGGGTACGGCGTACCCCCGCGTCCAACGCCCACTACACCACTGACTGCAACTACAAAAAGCTAAGGTTTGTTTTCTCATCAGGAAATGCAGACCGGCTCAAACAAAAGATTTTTAAATCATCATCCTCACGATCATTTAATGTATCATATGTTCGCCGAATTGACATGAAAGCACTAATAAATGTAGTTTCATCCACTTGAGTTTACAACTAAAATAATCGATTTGTTTTTATATCACATCCGACGGGAGGAAATTCAGCAGCTCTCACTACCGATTTGTAATCCTAATTTAATCATCATCTTCACCACGATCATTTATGTTTATGTTCGCCGAATTGACATGAAAGCACTGACAAATATGAATACCGGTATACTGTAGTCAACTTCATTAAAACGTTATTAACGTGCCTAAACTCAGTAATTCACCATTTCTACGCATGACAACACACTTTGTCCGTGTTTGGCTCTCTCGCCGCACAGTGAAGCGTTCCCGCATTGACGTCACTTCCGGCTTCCCCCAAAACCTCAAAATGAGTCGAATGAATTTTCCCGCGATGTTCAAAATTATTGATATTTATCGGAACGGTATCGCTTTTTCTTTTTTAAACTGACGGTTCGAGATTACTAGTAGCCCACTATTTCATTGCACAACAGTTGTTGGGTTCGTGTCACAGGCTCTTTAAGGTCCGATGATTCCCATTAAACACCTTAGTTTGTTTATTAAACCCATTGATTCCATTGTGGGCCTATAGGGAGAGTTAAATGCACGGGACTTACATCACAACAGCCCAAAGCAAACATAACACATGCATACATTGGTAGGGTTTAGCCTGTCAATCTTAAAAATGTGCCTGCAGTGTTAGGCAAAGAAAGTACAGCAAATCTCTGCGGGGTGTATCTGAGTGAGGAACTTCACATTTTTACATACTGCAGAGTTGCTTTTCAAATGGCCGTCTGTTTGTGGAACTTGCCGAGTGTTTATCATCCTCTGTTCTCTACAGAGGAGTGGGCCCTCTTTTCACCAAACTGTGGTTAACTAACTAGCAGAACCATATTCTGAATTGTGTGTGTGTCTGTGCGTTCGTGTGTGTGTTGTCTGCTGTGTTTTTTCCACAACTTTGGGATGAGATCTGAGAGGAAACGGACAGATTTCCATCTGTCTGCTTCATTTGCACAAAAAAAAAAGCCCTTCTTGCGATTCAAATATATGCTTTAGCCACCTCTCTCTTGCCCTCCCTCTCTCTCTCCTCCTTCTCTCCCTCTCTATCCAAGTGGCATCTGTGGATGACCAGGGCATCAAGAGTCTCAGGGGCTGAGGAAGGGATAGGGGGAGCAGGAGGGGAAAAAGAAAGGGGAGAGAAAGAAAAAGAGGGAGCAAGCGCCTCTCACTTCATATTTCCCCAGCACCACCCCGGCGTGCCAGCCAGCCTGCAGTCTGTTCTCCTTTGAGCTTTCTATTCTACCACAGAACAGAAACTAAATCAATTCATATTTCCATAATCCACACTCCTGTCTGTCTGCATGTCTTTGCCTCTCCCCCCTCCCTCGCTTCCTCTTTTCTGTCTCCCTCTCTCTCCCCTGGGGTACACTAACCCCTCCACCCCGATCCTACGGCCTACAAATGTCATTACGCAGAGCAACAATAACGGTCTAAACAAAAGGAGGCCTTGCTCTGAGCTCTGAGCCCCTCTGTGGAGACTGATGGCTGCTGCTGCCATATGCTGGCCAGCTCGGGCCACAGAAAGAGAGAGACTGTGGCTACAGAGGACTCCTGCCTTCAGCCCCACAAAGGAGGAAAGGAGCCCTAATCCTGGTAATGAGGCCCGTGAATACAGCCGTTATGTATACGGGGGAAAGGGCCAATCCCTCTGTACACAGCACGCTAACTAGCCATCTTAAGGGCCATCTTATCCACACAAACGATCTGGTGGACAACAGAATGAAAGAAAAGCAAGTGAGACATCTCGGAGAGGAAGGATGAGGCAGACTCATGACGACGCATACACTGTTTACACTATTTCATCTCTCTTGGGTTCAGCCGCTGTTTTTTTACTCCTTTTCTATGACTTCCACTTCCTGTGCCAACCTCTGCAAGACTGTAATCTCTTGCTAACCTCTCTACTTCTTACTCTGATTGCATGCTCTGGTTCTAGTGGGGCAGGCAGACATCGCCTGAAGCATCTTTCGACAAGCCCGTTTATCCCTTAAAGTGGATCAGAGGGGCAGGAGAGCGGTTTAAACTCACTGGCTTGGCTGCGGTGTTGAGAGCCTACGCAAATATTGTTTTCTTTTCTCTATTTTTTCTTAGTCGACAATGTTTTCCTTCAGCTTCCGACGAGCTGCTGCAGTCATCTGTCCAGTGATGTTGCCAACTTGTGTCTCAGAATCAGAATACCTTTATTAGTCCCAGAGGGGACATTTGCATCGTTACAGCAGGAAAGAGCCACAGACAGCTTAGTGTTACATATGTTAAAAAAAAGTACTAAGTTATGATATAATAAAAAATATAATAAAAAAAGAAAAGTAAAAGAAAATACTTTTCAAAATCCAAATCCTGTAACAGTTCTTAGGATTTAGCAGCCAGGTATATATTACACAGTTATTAATGGCATATGTATATAATAATGTATATATTGCACATATAGCACATAGTTTGATGGTATTTAACAGCAGCAAGTTACACAAACAAGTCTCTCTGTCAAATCTCTGTTTTCCGTCATTCTTAGACTAACTAACAGAATCAAAATACCACACACACACTGCCTGAGAAGCCACAGCAGCAGAGCGCAGGAGTCATGCTGCCCAGATAATGAGTAATCTATTACAGAGTGATGTGCACAACATAGAGATTAATACGCATATTATTACAGGCTGCGTGATTGTTTTGATCAAGTTGGATTTTAGACTGTAGTTATTTGAAGGTGAAGCCAGAGAGACATAACAAAGACACCCTACTGAGTAGGAGTAATTTTCTAAGGGTAAGAGCAAGGCTTTAAGAATGAAAGGAATATCAAATCATTTTTAATTACTCCAAGAGGTTTTTGCTTCTGTGTGTTCACATTGCCCCCCTGAGACAGCCAGTACACTTTTGTGATTGGCTCAAAAAAATAATCTGGGTTTATGACAACTTGGGTCTTTGGCCATTATTTCTAAAGCTTACAATAATAACAATTACACTTATCAACTTAAATGAAGTTAATTTAAGAAATAAGAACTCATATGGGGAAATAAATATTCATTTAGCATAAACAAACCCTCAAAAAATAAAATAGGGATTCACCAACCTAACTTTTTATTTCATTGTAATAATGTCCATTCTTCCATCAACCAATCCGTGCATCCTTCCAGAAAAAAAGGTAGTCCCTTAATATAACCTAGTATGTAAGTTGTATGTTTCAGTTGCAGGTTGTTAGACGTATACTGTACTTACTGTTATGTGCACACATACAGTAATAGAATATAGTTACTTTTGGGTCAGTTTTCTGTCAAAATAAAGTTTTTTTATCTAGTTTGATGTGCTTACAATGTGTGATTGTCAGTAGCTTGTGATTCTTGATCATTGGATTTTAATGTTGCAATGTTATTAAGACCTCCACTTCTTCTTCAATAAGTATACAATGCGATTATTATCAGAAGAAATGATCAGCAAAGATACAAAAATAAGACTCAGGTAATTCTTCATAATGGCGTCCTCTTTAAAATGTGATTCTTCAACACAGTGGGAGATTGGCATGCCTTACCTTCAAATATAAACCCCTGACTGGTTTAAGGAAGAGCATGGTGTTCCAAAAACTATTGCAAAACAGCTGCAGATTTTCTCTTTCAGATTCAAAATGAACCCGATAATGCTTTAAATGTGAAACAATAGGAAGTAGCACACTGAGAGAAAGCAAGAGATACAGACAGAGAGAGAGAAAGCGGGGGAAACAGAGGTGTGCATTCCTGTCACGGTTGAATGATAATTACTGATTCGTCGGTTATTGAAGACCTGCTCACTGCTTTTCATTACCAGCAACAGACGTACAATGAGAGAGAGAAGAAGAGGAGGAAGCACTGATGGGGATGAGGAGGAGAGCAGTGGTGGTGGTGATAGGTGTTGGGGGGGGCGGCTACCACAGCATGGCAGGGTGAGTGAGGGCATTAGGCAAGGAAGGGAGATGGGAGAGGAAGAGGAGGATGAGGAGGAGGTAAAGGTTGTCTGTAACAGTGAAGGAGTGAGAGAGAGAGAGGGAGAGAGAGGGAGAAAAGAATGAGAAAGCAGAGTGTGTTCCAACCTGGTCGGTGTGGTCCTGGGGGAAGCTCCACAGCACGGTTGGATCTAGAGGTAATTGACAGACAGCATTAATCAGCGGGTGAGAAACACACCGTCTTCGCTAGCTGCCTCAGAACACATACATATTAATGAGAGGGGTGGGGGCAAGGGGTGGCTGCTGCGAGTCTGTGCACGCACGCACACACACACACACACACACACACACACACACACACACACACACACAAATACTCCTCACACACACACACACACACACACACACACACACACACACACACACACACACACACACACACACACACACACACACACACACACACACACACACACACACTTATACTTATATACTCACTTCCACACACATACACAGAGCAGCGCACAGTGAAAGACAAGAGAGAGTTTCTAGGCGGTATGTGCTGTAAATATGCTAATCTATATCCTCAGTGTAGATATGATAGCTTATATTCAAAACAAATCATGCACGTTTAAGAAAGTCATACCAACACAAACTCTAGTTTATTCGCTTAATTATTGCTGGATTGATACAAGTCTAGCTGTTTGCTCAAGAGATGTAAAACTTAAGCATTTATCATTATAATAGTTTGTGGGTTTTTATGTCTTTGCACTACCATCAGTGCTGGAGGATAAGCCAAGTTAATAATACATTTTTTAATCAATGGGAACATTTTATTTTGTTAAATAACAGTTTTGTCAGTTTTTGAGTGGATATAAATAACATAAGCTGCTTTGAAAAGCTTCAACAATGCTATAATAAGTGGAAATGAACACAGGACAATATATGAAATTGCAGCAAAATGACTAATACACTGATACTTATATATACAGCAAGGGTTGCTTCTGTTTCCTTAGTCAGTGTAAGTCTTGCAACATGTTTGCATCTCTCTTAAAGCAATTTTCCAAACTAAATCAGGAGACTTGCTCCTTGCTGGCTTTTACCATGTGGTTGAAAGGAAGCAGCAACCGAGCCACAGCCTGAACACAGGGGTCTCTGGTAAACATGGCTTCCACAGCTCCAAGGTCACCCTGTGACCTCAGCAGGAACAGCAAGGGTTTGAAGAGACAAGCTCTCGCATGCCAGCTCCACTGCCATGGACATGGTAAAGGCATAAATGCTCATGAACAAACCCTGACCTCTGTCCGAACAAATCTGGCTGAGAGACGGTGAATCTGCCTTTCAGCTTTTGATAGCATGGATACTTCAGTCCACAAACAATAACTGTGAGTTCAAAAGGGATAACAGGTTAATTAAGTCCTGTAATTGAAAATGTATGACCATTTAAACACAGGCTAAATGTGGGTTCGATCCTCCTCTATGCATATTCCCGAAAAGCTGAATATAGACATGTATTAAGTAAGAGGAAAGAGGACATGCAATAACACAGTGTGTTAAGTAGCTTCATGGCTAACACACCAGGCTAACTGAAATACAGGGGCACACAATGGACAAACGGATGACAGGACGCAGCAGAATCTATCCTGCCTTACATAATCCTGTTGGATAATTTCATGGGCCCCATCTTGAAAAGAGCGGCACAGAAAAAAAAAAAGGCAACAGAGCTCTAAGCTCTACACACACCACCACACCACC
>NW_011369947.1:12442779-12456062 GCF_000735185.1 Notothenia coriiceps
CCCCCTCTCCCTTTCCTTACCCTATGATCTGCCACAGTTAGGGCTATTTTATGCTGATTTACTGGGTGAGAGGATGGGAACTGCTGCTGGAGTGTGATACAGGACCGAAGAAAAGGGACAGGAAGAGAACAGGGGAGGGGGTCCAATGTTTGTAACTTTTGGCAGCCATGCTTACTTTTCGCAGTGATTGGCCAGGTTTGCATTGGTATGACAATAGGGGGTGGGGGGGGGGCTTAAAACACAATAAAGCACAGCAAATTGACAGAATTCACAGCAAACATGAGGTCTTGTTGTGGAGAAGGAGCACAGGTTATATTATAGGAAGTTGCTTGTAGGTTAATTTCATTTTTTCTGTGGCCTTTTATTTATCTCTTGTACCACTGATTCCAGTGCTGTATGATGAATAGCTTCATGATTCACATTTGCTGCTCTAATCAAGTTTCTACTAGTCTTTTCCTCACATGGTTAGACGAAGACACACCATAGGGGCTGATTAGCGTACACCTTAGGAAAAGCTATAGAAGATTAGACTGAAATAAGATCATGTCACATGACTGAATAAACATTCAATCAGCAGAAATCTCACTAACAGTAAGCACTGAATATTGAATTCAGTATAGAATGGAGGAACATACAGTGGTGTAGAGTGATACAGAGCAGAATGATTAAAGATAGCTCTGGAAGCAGAAGAGAGCTGTAACAACACACAGCTGAGGACCTGTGAGATCTGTAGAGCTCGAGCAAACACCTTATCTTTCATACCAGCGCTTTTCCTCTAAAACCATCTGTTATTGTTTCTGTTAAACTTTCGCTCCACCTTCACATTTCTCTTCCAATCATTTCTCCTCCTGCTTTTCTTATCCACTGTCTTTCCTCCTCCATATTACTTGATTTTGTTCCCACTGTAAATGTAAGTCCTTCTCCTAACCTCTCTCAGTTTCCCATGTTTGCCTAATTTTTGCTATTTCTTCAACAACCTTTGTTTCTTTTCATCCCGCCCTCCCCTGCAGCTCTCTGTCCTCTACACTTCTGCACCCCCTCTCTATTTTTCCCACTCTCTTTCCTTCAAATACTCCTCCCTTTGGACGTGCTGGGCGTGTGGTGGAAACAAGAGGGGGCCTGAATAGGGTTAAGGCTGAAAGTTGAAGGTTACAGAGGTGAAGAGGACCCCCACTGCTCCGCCAGGGGACACAAATGTCACCATGACAGACCCTCCACTGGTTAATCCACCCTCCCCTTTTTCGATACACACATTAACACACTAGAGCTCCATGACACAGACCAAAAATTACAACAATTTATTCCTGAATAATGCAACTGTCATCTTTGACATATGCAAAAAAAGCCTGTGCTAAATGTAATTTATTTTCAGCACATACTAAATATATTTGTGGTTCTAATGACATCAAAATCAGAATCAAGTGTATTGCTCGGTACCTTTACACATTCAAGGAACTTGCTTTGGTATCTGGTGGTACCAAATAATCTAAACAAATGAGTTGCAAAGTAGGTCAAACAAATAAGAAATATATAGGGATAAAGAAAAATAAGTATCTTTAAGAAAAAATGTAGCATTCAAAAAGGATGCTAAAGACAAGTATTTACACCAAATTGAAATGTTACTATACAAATAACCTTAAAAGCTACAAATCAAAAACAGTTATAGGGATGGGTATCGTCTGAAATGTATCAATTCCGATTCTGCTTATCGATTCCGGTTCGATTCCAAAATTATAAAAGAAAGAGGTCAAACGTTTAGATAACAAAAATATCTTTATTCTTTTAAGCTTTAACTGACATTTTTACAACAACAACAAAATACATGCAATACAAATGTATTGCACAATAGCTGTGCTTTATTTTAACTGAGCTATGCCTGTGGCAAGCTATTAACAGGCATTACACTGTGCCTTGTCTTTTTATTTTTTAGTGTAGTGGAGCCTCACTTGAGCGTTTGCCACGATCCATCTTTGGTGTTATGAAGTGACTGAGCTTGTGAACTGCCCACGGGAGGGCGGGGGGAGCCTCGCTGTGGGGAAACTGTGGACCTCTGTTGCCTGTCAGCGCAACTTACATGATGCCGTTTAAAAAAATGAAGGGCGGTGCCGGCCGTCACCGAGCCGGCCGTCAACGGCCCGCTGACGACCGGCCGATTTGTGATTCTCCAGAACACACAGATGGCCAGTCCGCCACTGGTTACCCTGTATTCCCCCGCGGCGCAGACGGACCCGGTAGAATACAGGGTCTACCGTGTGTAGGAACCGTTAAGCAGAACCGAAATTGTGTATTTTGTATGGTTACCCGGCATTTTCTTATCGGTTCTCATCTGGAACCGTGTTTCGGTTCCCAACCCTAGACTTAACTAAGATTTAAAATAAAGTTTTTAGTAATTTTGCGCTTTTTTTGCTGCTGCATGTTACAATGTTTACGTTACAATGTGTACATTGCAGTTCAGACAAGCCAGGATGAATAGAGTATGTTGTTTAATGTATGTTCGGTAGTTTTTTTGTCACTAAGAATAAACATTTACTTTTTTCCCCTTTTTTTTCCCTTGTTTATCCAGAGAGGCTCAGAGGAGCTCAACATCTACAGCAGCAGCCCTACCTCTATGACTGGTAAATGTAATCCTTACACATCACAGCTGGAGTCAAGAGATTTAGAACATGGAGAAGTGGTTGAGAAGTGTTCCATTGGTGGTATATGTTTGTCAGTACTATCAGGATTCAAAAATGAGAAAGGCTGTCTAGGATTTTGATTATTGAATGACTATCCTGCACAGATGATCAGAAAACATTAGAATCATGAATAAAGGGAGCTGAACAAGCAGGGTACTGTATGTTATATATAAACCTTGCATACTGGATATGTTAAATATTTGTAAGGTTCTGTATCTGTAAGCAAACAAATTACATTGAAAGGGAATCTAGATTTTGCGGCTAGAAAATATAATCTTCTGATTGAACTACCAAACTTTTTTTTAAATACAAATTGAAGAGCTGGAACAAGGGAATATTTGTCATTTCTGCTGCTGAACTTGATTTTTTCCATTAAGTTGACTATTAAAAGAATTGCAAAATATTCTTCTGTCAATGAAATAATGAAAGGCCAATTTCCCAGCAGACATTTTGACTTGTAATGGAGGACAAGCAAAAGTGCCAAAAATTGTTATTAGGCTATATTCTTTTCAAGTGTTCCAGCAAACCATAAGTGAGCCATCATGTATAATGCCAGGAATAAGGCAGCCAAACAGAACTCAGTCATCATTTATTCTACTATATACACTTACTGACTTGTGGAGCCATATTCTGATTAATGTCTTAAAATATTATTTGTGCAGCAAACGGCAGTGACACTAAGAAACAGCGTCTGGACGAATCCCCTCCCTCCAGAGTTCTCCACATCAGGAAACTTCCCAATGAAGTATCAGAGACTGAAGTCATTGCTCTGGGGCTGCCCTTTGGAAAGGTCACCAACATACTGATGCTGAAGGGGAAAAACCAGGTAAACTCTGACACAACGGCATCCCACTTTTACCTTCAACTGACTAAAATGTTCCCTCTCTAAAGAAAAGAACACAGTAAAACATTGTCCTGGATATTATTTGTTATTCACATAAAGATAAATATGGCTCTGTTTTTCAGGCTTTTCTGGAGCTGGGTACAGAAGAAGCAGCCATTACGATGGTGAACTACTACACAGCTGTCACGCCACAGGTGTGTGGTCCATTCCTGTTGCACAATATAATTTATGCTGTAATCTCTTGATCTGCTAAATGAATTGCTTATTAAATGGTTCCTATTCTATTTAGGTCCGAAACACTCCTGTCTTCATCCAGTACTCTAACCATAAGGAACTGAAAACAGACTCCGCTCTGAACCAGGTACAGAGATATATATTTATACACTTGACTTCAGCTTCACCAGTCTGAGGGCCTTTCCCCCATCCTAAATCCATTGTTTTCTCTCCACCCAGAGGGCTCAGGCAGTGCTGCAGGCGGTGTCAGCCGTTCAGGATGGAAGCTCTCCATCCTCTGACCCTGGAGTTTTAGACCTAGCTCCACCCCCCAGCCCTGTCCTACGAATAATCATCGACAACATGTTTTATCCTGTCACACTGGATGTTCTACAACAGGTAACACCTGAACATGTTGTCTAGACCAGTGGTTCCCAACCGGTGTGTGCCGCGAGCACTGTCCAGGTGTGCCATAGGATCTTTTTACGTTCCACATTTTTTTCTCACTTATTAAGCTTCACTTCATATAAACTTTATTTTATTACATGTACAATGGAGCTGATAAGCTAATAAAACATATGAAGTGAAGCTTAATAAGTGAGAAAAAAATGTGGAACGTAAAAAGATNGGAGCAATTTGGGGTGAAGTGTCTTGCCCAGGGACACAACGACATGCTGACTGCAGTTGGACTCGAACATGCTACCCCCTGATTCCAAGTCCAGCACACTACCCACTGAGCCACAGCCGCATATCTGAGAGAGTGCTGGTGTGTGTGTGTGTGTGTGTGTGTGTGTGTGTGTGTGTGTGTGTGTGTGTGTGTGTGTGTGTGTGTGTGTGTGTGTGTGTGTGTGTGTGTGGCAAATGAGCTTGTCAGTATGCGGCGCAGGCCTCTCTCTGGTGGCAGGCAGATGACAGTGCAGTGATTGGGCTGATTTCACAGAGGACGTGAGGGGAAATCTGAAGGCTGCCTGCGGGCTCAGGTGCTTATCACCTCCACACACACACTCACACACACGCACAGTTTTGGATGCGTTAACATACACACACTCAGATATATACTCTACCACTAACTTTCGCACACCATGTTAAACAAACACAAATGCATGGACAACCTACATACATGCACTGTGGATCCTCGAGTTGATTACAAAGTTAATTATCAAACTCTCTCGTGAGTCTGCTGTGTGTGTGTGTGTGTGTGTGTGTGTGTGTGTGTGTGTGTGTGTGTGTGTGTGTGTGTGTGTGTGTGTGTGTGTGTGTGTGTGTTATTGTGTGAGACCAATTATTATAGCCCAGAGCAGGTGGGACAAAGGGAAATTAGAGTTTGTATGAAGGTCTGCATGCACTTCCTAAGACAATCATTGGCAATTAATTAGCATAAGTGGCAGTTAGTACATCACATAAACACACAAGAACAACAACAAGATTACAAACATGATTCATTTTGATCTGGATTTTTTGGTTGAGGGGGTTCACATTATTTCTGTTCAATTCCTAAGTTTTGTGTGTACTTTTTTTCCTGGTAACACATTCTGCTGAAGTCGTGGTGACGTCAACATAGTGCTGTTTGTTTTGGGAAATAAACATTTTACGAAAGATGTCCCCTCTGTTGGAAGTACTAAACTTGAATCAATAGTTTTGAATTTAAAGATATAGGACCTCAGCATATTTCATATCTATCAAGCTTCCATGAGGTATGAATCAGGCGTAGTTTTCCTTTTTTAGATGAGACACGTTTTTTTCATGAAGGTTGTCCACTAAGGATGTGAAGAAAAAGGTTAACAAAAATCCAAGGTTTTTTTGTAACAGGAAAAATACTGTTATTTACTACAGTATATTCACAGTTTAGCTCTTCAACCAGTTACTATAATTATTACCAAATCTGGAATATACTTGTTTCAGACGTCAATCATCCACTAATCCATACACACTGATCCGACTAAAGAGATGAATAACTGTATTGTTGCTGAACCAACGCACATTGTGTCCTCCTCCACACAGTCTGCTGATGGTTTTAGGACTCTAGCCATTTATATGCAACTATGTCTGATGACTGCGGTTTATTTCCCTCCAGCTCTAGAAGCTTTACAGGGCTTGTAACAGACCAAACCAATGCAGCAATGCGGTTTCACGGTACAGGTCCAGGGCAGTGCCGCAATTTAAAATAAATTACCTTTGATTGCTCACAATAGATTGAAATGGGGACTGTGAAAGCGGGCTCGAAAAAAAAGGATGACAAATGACAAAAGCTCAATTGAGGGTAGAAGGACTGTGAGAGAGTTCAAGTCTTTGGTATCGCTCTACTTGGTCAGAAAGTGGCTTAATAGCTGCCGTCAGATAGAAGAAGATATTAGACGGCCTGTCTATTTTCCATCTGTCCGCCTGTCTGTCCTCAGTCTCCTTGTCCATCTTGCTGCCTGTTTATCTCTTTCTGTTTGTCTGTCTTTCTCCAATCTCACACATCTGTCTGCTGCAGGAAAGACCGTAAATTAAACATCTAAGATTTTCTCTCTCCCTCTGCCCTTGGCTCTTATCACTCTGTTCCTCTCAACCTCCTCCTCCCGTCTTATGCGCTCACTCAGCCCTCCCTGGCTCGCCCCCCACTGTATTTCTTTCATCTCCGTCCTTCCCCTTTCTTCTCACTGGGAAACATAGAGAGAGAGAGAGACAGAGAGAGAGAGGGTGAGGGTGAGGGAGGGCACGAGGAGGCGCAGGACTGGGGTGGGTGGAGATCATAGAGGAGATGAGGCCGTGTGGTGCCGATGGATAGACAGATGCATTGATAAGGGCTGCCGACTCCACAGCACGCTCGCTGCATATCCAATCTCTCTCCCCCTGTTTCTCTCCCTCCGTCTCTCATCTCTCTTTTTCATTTCAGGACTAATGCTCCTGTAGCCTTCAAATGTCAGTTCAGTATGGCAACCTATTAGATGGTTAGCCAGAGTGGCTGACAGCTCTCTCTCTGTCTCCCTCTCTCTAACCCTCTCCCTCTCCCTCTGGCCTCCCCCCCCCCAAACAGTCAGGACAGAATGATTGTCTGAGGCTTTTGCAATTCAGAACAGGTGGGAGACAGGGAGACACTGAAGGAACATTGCAGCAAAAGGACTCTCACATCTAGAAACGCCACTCAAACTCACCATCAGCGTAACATTTACTCAAGTAAGCTGCTTTCAAATCTGCTTTTTATATTTTAATAACATGATGACACATTCTTGTGTGACGTTTGAAAAAGGGTTGCTCATCGCGAGAAGCCACTCGGCTCTACGAAACTTAACAGCCTTGTTCTTTTAGCTCATTGTTTTGGTTTAACAGCTACTTTTAGGTTTTGAATCACTCTCGCAGTGTTAAGCAGTGTCTTTCTTTAGCTAAAATAAGCTAAATTCAGCACCAAACAGCACACAGAGACATTTAGCAGCTAGCTAGAGAACATGGGGTAGCATTTCGCTGCCTAGGGGCCAGATATTTATCTGAGAAGCTGGAGGAGACCCAAAACAGAGATAAAAACATTTATGATGTATGTTTGTAAGGTGGATGAAAAGACAACAAATGGTGCTTCATATCTATTTGGTGCTAACATGAGTAGCTTGTGGCTAATAAGATTGCCAAATGAACTTCACTAGGATGTCATAAGTCATTATGTTTTGTTTATGGTTTATTTTTACCTCCCCCAAAAGGTCTAATAGGGATTGCATGTTAAGAACTATTTTGAGGAACAGTATTTCCAATGTATACTTCTTTATGCTTTCAATCACAACACTTAATCAAGGGTTCGCCTTGATCATCGACAACATGTAAATGCTGTTTATATTCATCATCTGGAATCCAATCATATATAAAGAATACCAATGACTGACCATTTGCATATATAATGAGAATATTATTAATACTATAGGATGTTTTAATGAATAATACAAACTAATATTTTGGATGCAGGCCCATTTCTTTAGTTGAGGTAATCATACAGTGTGGTTTTGCTACTTTTACAAAAAGAAGAGATGAAAATACTTTTTGCAACACTGCACCACTGAAAATAGTTCCAGCAAAGCAGAAATAAATATATAACAGAGGGAGAGACAGGGAGAACGGCATGAAACAGAGGATTAGGGGCTTAGTTAGCCTGCATGAAATCCCTTTTCCTCTTGCGCCCTACAAAGGAAAGAAGGCAATTGTCCACATCATACAAACAGAGGAAGAGAGGGGAGAGGGGAAATGGGAGAGATGGAGGCTTATTGCAAAAATCTCTATGAATCCATCGTTGTTTTTTATATTTCCCCCACGCTGCTCTGCATGGCTGCCACCCCACCTGTGACGTCACATCTATCAATACAGGAAGCAGTGTTGTTTCTTTCCTTGTTTGGCAAAAGAGGAAGAGGAGGGAGGGAGGGGGGAGGGAAAAGTGACATTGGCCTTGAAACCTGCTATTGTCTTGCCTCCAGGACAGCCAGCCAACCAGCAGCTCAGTCAAAAAGAGAGAAGAGGGGAGAGAGATAGAGAGGGAGAGACGGTTGCCATGGTTACCTCACGGGAGATGCGAGCACACTTGTTTATCTGTTGGCCGAGGGAGCGTGCACGACGGGCCCTCGCTGAGCAGGTGTGTGTGTGTGTGTGTGTGTGTGTGTGTGTGTGTGTGTGTGTGTGTGTGTGTGTGTGTGTGTGTGTGTGTGTGTGTGTGTGTGTGTGTGTGTGTGTCTGAATGCACACAAGCAGACATACCAAACATTCTACGGCTTCCTTTGTAAACAAACCTCCACACACAATCAAACACAGACACACACACACCTGATGCAGGCTATTGGGCCTGGTGTGAGCTGAGCACCAGCTAAAGAGGAAAGAGAGAGGAAAAAAGGAATGGAAGATAGAAACAGACAAAAGGGAGAATGGGGAGAGAAAATGGGAGTGTGATACAGAGAACAGTCAAAGGAAATGAGAGCAGAAAAAGAAAAAAATGGACAAAAAGAAGGAAGAGCAAAAGAGATGTGACAGAGGAGGGGATGATGTTGAGAAAAGACAGAGAGGAAATTAGATGGTGGGAGGGGGGGGAGGGGAGGTTGGAAGCCAGAGGCTCAGATAAAAAGCATTGTAGAGAGAGGAGGAGAAAATGACAGCATTGGAAAGAAACAGAAGTATTAGAGAGAAATAGAAAAACGAGACAGAAATATGACAAAGGAAACCTGGCTAAAGAAGCAGAGCAAAGAGGAATGGAAACCACGGGAAGGAGTGATGAAAAGGAAGTATCAGAATGAGAGTGAGAAAGTGTGACGTGGTGAGAGGACTTGTGATGTGACGAGATGCGATGAGACGAGTGCAAGCCGAGGCGTGCTGCCATGTTAGCGGAGAGCAGCCCCGCTCCTATAGAGCAGACTGCAGGCTCTGTAGTATGTCAAATGTCACAGACACAAAGTCACAAGGCTGCACAGGCACTCCGCCTCTCACGTCATCACAAATACACACACACGCGCAATCACACACACACACACGCACACACACACACACACACACACGCACAAAGGCTGCCTACATGTTCATTTAATTGCACGCATGTGATTTCTTCTTCTGGAGGAGGAGGTCGTCCATATTATTTACACACACGAACATTGTTGTACACTGTGTGTGTTACCGTGGGCTGTGTGTACCTTCGGTGTCATCTGCAATTTGATATGTTGAAGCGAACACACACGTTGTTGAGCTCGCCCATTACCTGAGACAGATAGACCTCTAAGGCTTGTTCTGTCGGCTTCATTTGCAACGAGACAACGCGTGTAGGCGTGTGTGTGTGTCCTTATTTATTCTATGCGAGGTGAAAGCCAGAGTCACCCTCCTTAAAATAACAAGCTAGCCCTTTCCCTCAGGACAGCAGACAGCCTTCCTGCTGGCTGCCTGATCCAGATCCTAGTTCACTGCTCAATCCATCTCCGTCTGTCTGTGTCTCACTTTGCTTTGTCTCTATCTCACATAAATAACACACATACTGTATCTTAGTTGGGGGCCTAATAAGCCATTTTCTCTTCCCTATGATGATTCTTCTTCATTTTTTCCATGTTGCCTTATTGTTCTAGTTTTCATACAGAACATACAGATAAGGTGGCAAACAAACTGAAATGACACTTTCAATATATTAGAAATAAATCAAAATAAAGGCATACCGCCTCTCCACCTCCTGCTAGGCTTAATGAGCTCTCCTCCGGCTAACTGGCCTAGAAACGGCAGCGGTCAGCACTCCAAAGCCCATGCATCCAGCCGGCTGTAATTTGTCCTCAGCCTCTGCACTTCAGCAGATCTCTCTCCCTAGCTGTGCAGGGGAGGCAGCGAGAGAAAAGGCCTCATTCACTCAATTCATAGCTCTCTCTCTGTGTGTGTCTGAAGCGACGCTGAAATACATGCAATGCCAAAACTGAAAAGAGTGGATGAATGAAAGCAGCAAATGGTTTCAAGGACTTAGCAGTGTCTAATTTGCCACTAAAATGGTTTTTATTGCCGATATAAATAAAGGCTGTGAGCACATTTGTGAAGATGTTGCTCAGAAGATGGAGAGAATAATAAAGTAGGGGCAAAATGTCATTACACTGAATCAGATGAATCCGTGTGATTGTGTGAGAGCAACAGCATGAATTCCTCATGTGCTCATATGTTTCTGCTTCCAGGAATGTACTTTACAACTTGTGTGTGTGTGTGTGTGTGTGTGTGTGTGTGTGTGTGTGTGTGTGTGTGTGTGTGTGTGTGTGTGTGTGTGTGTGTGTGTGTGTGTGTGTGTGTGTGTGTGTTTTCCCTTGGCGAGTGAAGATATGAGGCTGTATGGAAATTAGGAGAAACACCGCTGAGAAGCAGGTGATGGAGGAGACAGGGGGAGAAGAGGGTAGAGGGAATGGAAGGAAGGAAGGAAGGAAGAAGGGGAGAGCGGTGGAGGGGAGTTGGATAATGAGGACTCTTATGAGAGGGATGGAGGGCCCTGAATAGAGACATCCCAGAGATTGAGAGAGGTACAAAAACATGAGACAGACAGAGAGGTGGAGAGGGTTATGAATGGACAGCGAGATGGGAAACAGCTGCCACTAGTGGCGGCCTGCGAAAATAAATAATAGATGTAGAGGAAGAGGAGGGAGGAGAGGAGATGAAAGGAGGATAGTGAGAAAAATAACTAAAGGTTTATTTCGAGGTTCAAGCCAATAAAAAAATGCAAAAAAGACAGATTGTGATGAAATGTCAGCAGGGATGTGAGAAATGAGAGGAATTAGGAGTGCGGCTGGAGCTTCAACTGTTACAATGTAGTGAGGATGAGAGGGCTGGGTGGAGCGGTCACATTCAATGAGAGGACACAAGAGAAGAAAAGACGTCACCCTAGGGAGACAGCGCTAAAGACGGAGCCATTTAGCCAAAACAGAGAAATCTAAAGATGAGGAAAGAGCGTGAGCAGAGAGATAAAAACTGAAAAGGGATGAGAGGGGAGGAAGAGGAGGGGGAGGCAAACAGACCGATACAGAGAGAGTGGGGAAACGGGGACGATGTGAGGAGGAGAAGGAGGAGGAGGAGGAGGAGGAGGAGGAGGGTGGCGCTGGCAGTGGCAGGACACGGGTGCAGGCGTGGAGACTGTGGCATGCATCTCAAGTTGGCATGGACTCTATCACTCACTCTCAGGTCTGGGCATGGGGCCCTCGGTGGCACACACACACACACACACACACACACACAAACACACACACACACACAGGCGTAAGCAGATCTAACACAATGACATTAGCTTTTTCTCTAAGTCTCTCTGTTACACACACATACACACAACCAGAGCAGACAGAGAGAAACACATTGAGCTCAGACGCAGCTTGACACACACACACTTTGTCTCAGCCACACACTCACACACACACACACGGACATGTGAAGGAAAAAGACGGATGGATGAGCGTGTGCATGAAGGTGTGTGTGTGTGTGTGTGTGTGTGTGTGTGTGTGTGTGTGTGTGTGTGTGTGTGTGTGTGTGTGTGTGTGTGTGTGTGTGTGTGTGTGTGTGTGTGTGTGTAATTGTGCCAGCACTGCCAGAGCAGAATGAGGGATGGTGTCTCAGAGCTGCTGCTGCCGCTAATAGCCACTGACTGGGGGTGACAGGCTCTCTCTCTCCCTCTCCCTCACCCTCTCTTCCCTCTTGTTTTCCATCCAATCAGCAGTCAGCACATCTGTCCTTCCCTCTCTTCCTCAACCCAATTGGGCTCATCCTCTCCCCTTTGTTTGTCCCTTCCCCTTCTCCCTCTCATATCTCTCCTGTGCCCTTTTACCCTCACACCATCCCCTTCTCCTCCTCCTCCCCCCTCATGCTTTCATCTCCACTCCTTACCCCCTGCCACCTTTCATCACTTTCTCCCTCCTTCCCCCCCTCTGTCCTCTCCACCCGGTCCTGATGATACACAGGAGATGGCTCACGCATGAGTGGCCGCATACGTGGGTGTGTGCACATGCAGACACAATCATACGCCTATAACGACTTTGTGTTGGAGTGTGTTTATTTTGTACGTGTTGACCATTATACCTGCATGTGTGTGGGCGCACATGCAGGTAGGGAAGTTATTGTTCTGGACGGAAAGATCAAACAAAGACTAGAGGACGAACACACACGCACATACACTGAACACATGCACACGTCTCTTGCTGCCTTTTCATATCCCTGGCTTCTGCATTTGCCTCACGTCTGGACTCTGTCCAAAGAGAGATGAGAGATGAGAGGGAGCACTGCTCTGTGTTCTATCTGCACCAGGTTATTAGAGACATGCAATTAGCGAGCAGGATAAATATGCCTGTTTACGTGTTCCAGTGTGTGTCTGTCTGCGTGCGTGCGTACGTACGTGCGTGCGTGCATGCGTGTGTGTGTGCGTGTGTGTGTGCACGTTTCTGTGTGTGTGTGTGTGTGTGTGTGTGTGTGTGTGTGTGTGTGTGTGTGTGTGTGTGTGTGTGTGTGTGTGTGTGTGTGTGTGTGTGTGTGTGTGTGTGTGTGTGTTCTCTTTGCTTTGCTGCCAGGCGGAGGGACATTTTTGTCAATCGACCTCCAAACCAAAGTGTGTCTCCGCACCCTGTGTGTGGCTGTGTTCCTCAGATGGATCACATGGAGCTGATCAAAGCTCTGATCGTGTTCGGGGCGGACGTGGAGATCCACAACGACCTGGGAGAAACACCTGGACTCATCGCTGCTCGCACCAGCAAAGGTGAGAGGAGAGGGGAGGGACATGAGGGTTAGGGTGAGTTTATGCTAACCCTAAAACAGGCCAGTGTTCACTTTATGTAGTCTCGTGTAAAGAGGCTCTATTCTTCCTTTGGGTTTTTTCCCCCTTTCCTGAAGTGTTTATTGGCTCGCACTCGTACGTGATAGGCCAACAGAGCAGACTGGGCTCTGGTTTCAGACAGAGGGTGAAAAGAGGTGCTGCAGCACAGACAGTAGAGCTTTTTGAACATTAAAGCATGGAGACATGTCACAGTAGAGACACTACATACTGATATACACCTGAACATCAGCAGGAGAGGACTCTTTAAAGTAGAGACACTACATACTGATATACACCTGAACATCAG
>NW_011369947.1:12456089-12457931 GCF_000735185.1 Notothenia coriiceps
CCACACACCTTATCACCTGAATCTCCTCGTAGAGCACCATTGTGTTCTTTTTAACCAAATATCTCTCAGAGGGGCGTGGGGAGTGGCTCCTTATGTTCATCTAAAGTAACAGACAGATAATCAGCACTTTTGAAACAGGGCTGAAACAGAGGGGATTATGGGATGCTACAATGATTTGTTTGGTATTTGGAGCCAAACACTTCAGAGACATGTTTTGTATATATCTGAAGCCTATAATATATTGATGAAAAACAGTATAATAGGGGACCTTTAATATGGGTACAAATAATTAATATTAAAAGCTTTATGATCCTCTTTTTATAATTGTGTCTGCACACGGAGGAGAAGTGGGCAGGTTGGTGTAGTCATTAGAAGTGAGTCATGCCTAAAACCTGTTAAAAATCCTGTCATTATAAAATATGCTCAAAATGACAGTCACCAAAGTCAGATTTTTGAGCAGAGCTTTTTTTTTGTTTCTGAAATCCAATTTGCCAGACTAGGAACAGATTAACATCACTAAAGCTACATTAAAGCAGGAGCTACACTAATCCTGTTCATTTGTGGGCTAAACTAGGCCACATTGGTATTACATGCATAAGAACCAGCCAATCATTGTTCTTTGACTGAATACTTGTTGTCTGTGGGGGTGTGCGTGTGTTTGGTTGTACATGCATGTGCCATCTGCTGAGCTGAACATATACAGTACATGTGGACTTCTATTGTCATGCTTTGATTGGATACATGTGAAGAAGAGCTTTGCTTCAAGATGACACTAGCAGTTTTTTGGAAGCTAAAATTCAGCTGGACGTTATCCTAGCCTTTGCATCGTGCTTTTTATTTTTAAACACACAAAATTCCCACAGCTCTCTGGAGCATAACTTAAGAGTGGTCACGAGGGAATAGATTCATCTGCCATCACACGAAGATGCATAGCACACAGAAACACACAGACAAAAAAACACGGCACCGACAACAATGCTGCGAGGCTCCAAGAGGGGCTGAGGTGATGAAACTCTACTGCATTCATCAAAATCATCGCCTTTTAAATCATTGATCGGGTCCTTATTTTTCCCCCTCTTTTTTGCCGTAAAAAGGGGAAGTCTAAAAATAGCCGGTGAGCGTCAGTGCCTAGAAGTCTTTCCATGTTCTCCCAGGCTGGCAGCATTAGTGAATTCAGATGAGCCTCCTGCAGCTCCCACAGCCTCTGTGTCTCTTTCTCATGCACGGTCACACACATCCACGCAGCCGTGCACACACACACACACACACAGCTATACATGCACAACAGACACTACTCACTTAAACATGTACCTGCTATCACACATGAAAAACAGTTTGTCCCTGGAGTTTTACCACGGCGTACGTGAGTGGGAAAGCTCAGCCAGCAACCCCCTCCGTATCTCACCTCTCAGTTTATAGACTAGTGCCATCAGCATATCCACCACCCCCTTCATCCTCCCTCTCTCCCCCATATCCCTCACTTCATCCCCAACCTGTTTCATTTTGCCCCAGTTCTTCATGCTTTGGCCAATAATACTTTGCGCTATGAAGAAACAACAGATAAATCCACTCACAGCTGTCCTGCTGTGTGTGTGTGTGTGTGTGTGTGTGTGTGTGTGTGTGTGTGTGTGTGTGTGTGTGTGTGTGTACATTAGCAGGGTGTGGTGGTGTAACTGAGGGGGAAGACAGGGAATATTGAGGGCTAGACTGAGCCTGTTTGTTTCTCTGGAAAAGTACATAAGAGGACCAGTCGTTCTGTGTGTGTGTGTGTGTGTGTGTGTGTGTGTGTGTGTGTGTGTGTGTGTGTGTGTGTGTGTGTGTGTGTGTGTGTGTGTGTGTGTG
>NW_011369947.1:12457969-12460450 GCF_000735185.1 Notothenia coriiceps
GCATGTTCGAGTCCAACTGCAGTCAGCATGTCGTTGTGTCCCTGGGCAAGACACTTCACCCCAAATTGCTCCTGTGGGGATTGTCCACAGTACTGAATAAGTCGCTTTGGATAAAAGCGTCTAACAAATGACATGTAATGTAATGTAATAACAAGTGAAAATCAGAAAGGGGTGCGAGATGGATTGCGCCTTGTATGTGACTGTGCAAACAACGTGTGATCACAAAGAAAAGTTGCTACGTGAGAAAACGAACATGAAGAGGCAGGACATGAGAAGTGTGACTAAAATGTGTGAGTGTATAAAAGGCAGATGTTCATGGACAGAATAAATACAGAGGATGGCAATGGCGGCAGGTTTTGTGTCCACACAGACGGAGCCATTTCCCTCCCTGGTGTTTCATTAGCGTAAGTTTCTGCTGTTGAATTCTCCTGCATTTTCTATTCTTCTGGATTCAATTTTCCTCTGTGCCTTGGTAACAACTAACATGTCATGTGCCTGCACTGGCCTACAATGTATTCAGACAATGCCACGTTATTTATTTTTGGTTTGAGCTTTACCATTTCATCTGAACCCGAACAGGCCAGGGTGAAGACAGCTGGAACTGAACCCAGTAAGCAGCAGGCCACCACACAGCTACTGAATGGATGAGTGATTGCGAGCAGCGAGCTACAAATGACTGCGGACACGGACAAAAGAACAAGGCAGTGGGGCACTGAGAAAAGCAGTCACACCAGTAGACGGCCAACTTGTCATTAAGATAACCAAAATGGATAAACAAACAAGTGTAATGGTATATTTTACTGTATTATACAGGCAAACTGGTGATGAAAAAGCTAGCATTTGAAGAAATATTCCCCTTGAAACTGAATTCCCACTGCTGATTAAATCAAACACTAGCCTTATATTGATAACTGAACATATCAATATAAAATCAGACAAATTTGAATTGAGTTATCATTGAATCCACAGTTTTGGCTCGATTACCGTACATAGATTTCATGCAGTAATGTTATATCACCTATACATTCAATATGCTTATTGCAGTTAAAATCTAAAAAATAAATAACGTTTATTTTATTTCACTTGAGCCTTTATGATGCAGTTGAAACTTTTTTTAAATGTGGTTGTGAACTTCCGTCGTATGATGAAATAAGCCCCACCCCACTTATTTACCGACACTCTTTGTGCTAGGTAAAATAGGTGTTTTTCTGCTGAAAGTTAGACTGCGCGACAGACATCATCCTATAGACAGACATCAAGGGGGAGGGTATTTCTCAGAGTTCATTCACACTGTGGTTGATACCTTACCATAGCAGGGAAGTGAGGGACTTCCTCATTTCACTTCAGAGGAAACCGATAGATCTAACTCAGATAGTATTTGATTCGGTGTAAAAGAGCCAATTTAGCAAAGTCATATGGGTGAGATAAAAGAGAAGGGCAGATAAACAAAGTGTGAGACCCCAGGTCCTTTCAGGAGTGTGAGTGGAGGAGTGTGGCCTCTCTAATGACCAATCAACACCCTCCTTGCTGCCATGGCATCTGTTAGTACTCCAATGGCCTCCCGTCTGAGTGTGAGCCTGCCGTGAACTCAACACGCTGCCGGAATCCAATCAGACTGCAGAACCGGCAAAGCTTGGGTCAAGGAGCACTTCTGACATTTTGCAGAATGTCAACGTTCAACCTTTTCTAAAAGTTATATTATACAGGAGTTTTGTTCCACGAATACGAAGGGTGAAAATGGGAAAGAGGGGAATGCAAAGGGAAAAAAGAAGGAACATCACAGTGCTGCTTGAGGGCGCTACAGTAGGAGATTGATAACAAACTAGAGAACAGTAGGTGACACCGTGAGACCTTTCGCATCTCAGGGAAATAAATGCTCTCAGGACACAGAACAAAAGTAACTTTTCTTAGTTCTACTGAAGCTTTAAGGCTCCCGGAAATCAAGGAGAGAATTGTGTCTACCCCATAGTATTGCTTTCTGTTCCCCAAACATATGCAAGTGCATCCTCCTGCACATTATTCTAACACTAGTAAGAAACTCTCTTGAGATACTGCAGCAAACAATAAACCTTTCACTAATTTCTTCCCAAAAAATACACATAATCTATAAACTGACGGGCGCTGACATGAGATTAAAACAAGATAACAAAAACCCTGTCACTCTTCCTCTAAGGCCCCGGCCACACGAGGATGATAACGGTCGCATCTGCTACAGTTCACTATCAGATAGACGGTTCGGCAACACAAGTCCGACATGGAAACGCAGAAAACGATAACGGGTCCCAAAGTGGGTAGATCTGCAAACGAAACGCTCTGGGGGTGCAAACGGCTCAGTGTTTACGCCTATACGATCATTTCCTGATAACGTTGAAGCAATAGCCCCGCCTCTCTCCACCTCTCCTGCTCAGAGATCAGCTGCTGGGCTGTCAGAAGAGGGGGAGGAAAAGCGAGGCTCCGTTTTCATTCTTATATTATTATATA
>NW_011369947.1:12460458-12488387 GCF_000735185.1 Notothenia coriiceps
TATTCTTGTACTAGAAGTCTCTGATTCTTATTCAGTAAAGTACAGCATGTTGGAATTTACACAACTGAAAAAGCATATTTATCTGGACATTAATTAGTGTAGTATTCAATACTTCCGATAAGTATACGGCCCATTTATTGACTCATTGAAACTACTGTTCTCACTTCTTTAGTGTGATTCACATAAGCCGATCTAGCGAACATATCATTAAATGAAAGGAGATTCTTCCACAACATTTACCAAAGATTTGTCCCTGATCGTCTTGATTCACAGCCCCTCCACCTACCATACATCCTATCCGTTATTTGAAATATTTTATGTTTTTTTGTGCATAATTACCATTAATAATGGAGTCATTCAGTTACAAGTGCTTATATAGATGTTGTTTTTTGACCCGCGAGGCAGATGGTTGGAGCGCATATGGAAGCAGATCCAAGGAAGTATTGGTCTATGATCCTCGTGAAGAGGCAATGTTAGGTCTTATTTTTTAAGGACCCCCAACCCCAGTCAGAGTTGACATTACCCTCAGGAAATAAATTTAGGTGACACTAGCTCGCCCCTGCCATCTACACGTCACTCTATCGTTTATACACGGCTCTCGTTATGCCCTTGTTGACATACACCTTAGGCTACCTTAACTTACTTCATCTTAGTATGCGGAACATTGGGAAGGATTATCTTGGGTCATTTATCTCTACGATCTCCGAGTTATATTTATTTCGGTCCTTTACGGTTTCAGACAACAATTTTCAAGAAGCTTATACAATCCACTCTCTATGTATTTGTCAGTGGTTATTTGATGGACGGTCTAAGTCAGAATGTTTTCATGCCTGTACATTGATCTGCGAGGCCCGTAACGATATAATATCTTACGAGCGTCTGCCACGAAAATGCCGTTACACAGTACAGTCCACTTAGAGAAGCTTTGTAATGGAAACCAAGAGCGAGGCAAGCTCAGCACACTCACAATAGAACATTGAGTTTTACTGGCGAGATAGACAGGAAGTGAACCGAGATGTGGCGAGATGAGGCTTTTCGCTCAGTCTACTTGGGTTGTTAGTGGTGAAGATATTTGGATTGGTTTTTAGTTCTTTAGCTTAGGAGGCTCCGACAAGAATCACTCCCCCCCCAGCGGAAAGACATGACTTCCTGTGTGCTGTGGTTGAAGATGGGGCAGTCATGAGAGGCGGCAGTGTTGCCACAAACATGACATCATTCATAGTTTGGGACCAAACGCATTATCGGGGACACACCGGGATCTTGGGAGCATCTTCAAACCCGGTCGGAACCGCGCGGGAATAAATGTTGGTGATGTGCCCAGCAGCCAGAGGGGACCCTTCCGTGCACAAAATGCGCTTCCGTGTGTATCCCATATGGCTGTGCGCACTCATTGCGTATCCGTAGCTCTTGCGTATAGGCCACCCCTGTGAAAAGGTTTTGCATCTCCCCAACTTACACGTGCTAGTGCAGGAGCAGCATGAATCCGCTTGAATTTCGACATCTCGGTCTTCCGCCATCTCCAGGCCATGCTAATGGGACGTCCGTGTGCCCCGAGCTCGCAAGCATTTGTGTCTTGGTAATGGAGATTGACACGGAACAACGTGAAGATAGTATTTGTGGTGGGCCTATGGAATTATATTACATTCGGAGTACGAGCACTCTCCCCAGCTCCTAACATCCACACTCGCTATGGTGGTTAAAATTAGAATACCTAAACCATAAATATTCGGGATTAAGTCCCCAAGAATTGAATAAATTTCTTTAGCTTTTGCCCCAGAATCCATGTTTGGCTTTCAAAATGAATTTCAGCTTGCATGAATTTACGATCCCCCCACAATGCCAGTTTTGTCTTTAGGCTTTGTGTTTGCAACAGACCCAAAGAAGATATGATGATGGTAGGATTTAGTAGAGAGTAGCATGAAAATACAAAAACTACACAAACCTGAAAATAAGCAGCTCTACTTTTGAAACAACCAGAGCCTTGCTTTTTTCTCCTTCCCGTCAAGTGGGATGAACTTTTTTCCCAACTAGACCACAATCCCTTTGTGAAAACACACTTATTGAGTCAGTGAAACTGTGGGGATTTTTTTCTTCCCACTCTTTTACGCAACACAGATTCAAAGAGCGGTCGACATCTTTTGTAACGATTGCCAAGACCGTCCTTTTAAAATTCAAAAATGTCTCTCGCCGAAACACAATCCACACCCAGAAATACATGTTTCCTCAGCTTAAAATTAACACTTTGATTTCAAGTTGACAAATTCGGTGCTCTTAACGTTTCAAGTAGTTTATTGCATTAAGGTTCCGACTGTTTGGACCTGTCCATATGGGCCCTTTAACACAGGGATGAATGGGAAATGGCACTGTTCTGTGTTCCTTTGACGCTGCTGTAGAGGGACTGCCTCTGAGAACTTTCACCCTTGAACTTGATAAAAGCAATTGAATTATCGCTTTTTGTTTATCCTGCTGCTCAAACTTTGGAGTGCCATTTCAAAGGACTAGAGGTATTTTTAAAATCCTGTAAATCTTGGAATTTATGTCACCCATGACTTGGGGACCCTTACCCCTTGGCCTTCCTGGTTCCATTGGGATTGGAGGCCTCTAGTCCCGTGTCTGTAACTGTGAAGTATTGCAGGCAGGATTTAGGCACGCTGACCCCGGCTCCCTCAGAGGGGTGCTCATGGTCTCCCAGGCTCAGGGGGGAGATGACCGAGCATTAAGGCGGGAACCTCCCTTTGCAGTGGGGTCTCCTTTCTAATTCAAAATGTGTCCTTGGGAGTGATTTGGGTTTGAATACTGGTGGGCCCGGTTGGATGTGATGTGGTGTGATTGACGGCTGTGATGCAGAAGCAGGATGGTCCGGCTAAGGTGAAAATACCATTAATGGTTATTGGCTCATTTCCTTCTAAAGTGCGGGTGCACACCTGGTTGAATGGGAGGTTTGGGTCACCATCAACCTTCCCCACCACCACCACCTTTATTCCTGTTGCCACTACGAAAATGCCCTCCTCAACCTGGCTTCACTCCCAGTGACAGCTTCTTCCACTGGGATTCTGAAACTTCACTTGTTGCCTCAGAGAAGCCTTCACACAAAAGCCCCCTCCCTCTTTCGATACACACATTTAACACAACTTAGAGCCTCCATGACACAGACAAAAATACAAACAATTTATTCCTGAAATAATGCAACTGTCCTCTTTGACATATGCAAAAAAAGCCTGTGCTAAATGTAATTTATTTCAGCACATACCTAAATATCATTGTGGTTTAATGACCCATCAAAATCAGAATCAAAGGTATGCTCGGTACCTTTTACACATTCAAGGAACTTTGCTTTTGGGTATCCTGGTGGTACAATAATTAAACAAATGATTTGCAAAAGTAGGTTCAAACAAATAAGAAATATATAGGGATAAAGAAAAAATAGTATCTTTAGAAAAATGTAGCATTCCAAAAAGGATGCTAAAGACAAGTATTTCACAAATTGGAATGTTACTATACAAATACTTAAAAAGCTACCAAATCAAAAACAGTTATAAGGGATGGGTTCGTCTGAAATGTATCCAATTCCCGATTTCTGCTTATCCCGATTCCGGTTCGATTCCAAAATTAATAAAAGAAAGAGGTCCAAACGTTTAGAATAACAAAAAATCTTATCTTTAAGCTTTAACTGATTTTTACAACAAAACAAATAATGCAATAAAATGTATGCCACAATAAGCTTGCTTTATTTTTACTGAGCTATGCCCTGTGGAAGCATTAACAGGCATTTACACGGCCTGTCTTTTTTTTTAGTGGTAGGGAGTCACTTTGGCGTTTGCCAACGATCCATCTTTGGTGTTATGGAAGGTGACTGAGCTTGTGAACTGCCCCCACGGGAGGGCCGGGGGGAGCCTCGAGTGGGGAAACTGTGGACCTCTGTCGCCTGTCAGCGGCAACTTACATGGAGCCGTTTCAAAAAATGAAGGGCAGTGCCGGCCGTCAAGCTGACCGAGCCGTTCTTGTATTCTCCAGGAACCACACAGATGGCCAGTCGCCCCTTGTATTTCCACCGGGTCGCTCAGCGGACCCCGTTGGGAATACAGGGTTCCTACCGCGTTTAAGGACCAGTTAAGCAGACGAAATTGTGTATTTGTATGGGTCCCAGCCCCATTTTCTTATCGGTTCTTCAATCTGGAACCGAGTTCGGTTCCCAACCCTAAATAGGAACAAGGGCAAACTACAGTTGGATTACATTTAAAGTGGAGGGCTGTGCAGACCATGTGAAACACAAAAGCAGTCAAAGAGTTGAGCATGAACATGGCTCACAGTATTAAGAAAGACAAAAAGAACACGATGTTGTTCACATGAATGTGCATTAAGTAATGCATAAATGTTTTTGGGTTGAATAAAAGTCAGTGCTTGTGATTTTATGCACTGAAATATTGTCAACAATTGTTAATGATTTGATTTGAAAACCATGAGATCACCGGCAAAAACTTTTGTCGTCAGCAGCATCTGTGCATTCGACTTTTGGGGTTTTTTACACTTGCATTATATGAATGTTCTCTGGCTTAGTTACGTGGGTCATGAAAGCATTTTCCTGCGCATGCAACAGACACATGTAGCCTGTCCATTACAATGCAACATGACAAAGTTAGAGACAGAAGGGTCTGGGAGGAAACCAGCAATTGCCATCTGCGAAACATAAGCATGAAACCCCACATTGCACACGATGCTTTGTTAACCTCTCCATCACCTATCAGACGAAATGCAGAAGATTCAAAATGTGTTTATTGTATTTCCTACAGTTGAGAAAATCTATAAGAGAGCTGTTGCAAACCGTATAAAAACAGTCCGTTTGATTTGGACACCAAGTGGCAGCTCGATTGAACAGGGGAAAGCAACCTATAGCATATATTTCACCCTGGTGGGCGTGTAAACAAGACATCCAGTGGGTGAGAATTGAATTGGAAATCACCTATCCAGAGATAGATTCCTCCATTCTCAACCTCAGGAAATGGATAAGAAGGCAACATGTGAGTGAAAAGCTGGAAGGAGTGACCAATTGGTCTCTGTTTGGAAGAGCATGTGGGTACGGTGCAAAAAACAGGCAATGTTTTACGACAGATAACAATCTCAGGAGTGAATATTTTACTGTATAGCATGTCCGATGACCTCCAACAAGTCCACAAGGGGGCAAACATGCCGTGAGCCCCTGAGCCGTGACACAGATACTGGGAGAGGGGTGGGGGGGGGGGTGGAAGTGGTAGATATTGGGGAAAATCAATGTTTTGGATATTCCTGAGACGCCTGTCTTTAAAAGTCGAAGGAGGAGAGTGAGCGAGCTGAAAGGAGGGTTAATAGGTGAAGGGTGCTGGGAACTGAGAGCAGGACAACAGGGAGAGAGGGGGAGGAGGTGAGGGAAGAAATTGGATGGATTGCCTGTGTGGGAGGTAGATCTCTGCCTCTCTCCACTGACACCACTTCTCTACTACCTATTCAGGTGGATCATTAAACTTGGTGGGATTAAACAGAATAAATGAGCAAGATATATGTTCGCCCAAACATGAGAGAGCTGATAAATAAGCCTACCCCTTCATGCCTTATTTCTTCTAATCTCTACATAAATCTATGGATACTGGCACTTCCAAGTAGGCTAAAAATGAAAAATGCTGGCATCCTTATCTTGGCATAAATATACCTTTCTTGGGATTTCCAAGTAGGCTAAAAAGAAGAAGTTGGCAGAGCATGTCATTCCTAATGCTGCTGGCGGGGAGAATAGGTTGGCGTGTAACACCGGTGTGTCAGACACTGCCCAGCCATGCACGGCAAGTTTCTTAACTTTAAGCTATTTTGTCACCAACCTTAAAAAGTAAAACCCAATTTACTGACTTACTTTGAATGATATGAAGCTTTATAAAAATAGCCTTTGCAAACTACTGGGAAAAGCATATGATAAACATGAAATACACCCACATGGCGGAGGCCTGTGTTTCTATAGGATCACCTTCGCAGCTCAATAACAGTGCAGTGAATATATGGTTCTGGCTTTAAGACGGAGAAAAAATGCAGTCAAACACAAAAAGACCTAACCCTAAATCCAGTGTGAATACACATTTAGATGAAAGCCTCTAGTTTATAATTCTCTATACTATGTGAATCAAACACAGACTTAGAGCCCTCATGGCCATCCAATGTTCTAAAGGCATAAGAAATGCACTTTTTTCACCTTACTCCATGAACGGCTGAATGTGTGTTGTGAGTGAATAGGGGGCCTGTTTGTTAAGAGAGGCCAAATCCCATATGGTGAACAGCAGCTCCTCTGGTGAGAAGAGAGGCTGTGAAAGCCACCGGCAGCCCCTCTCCTCCATCCGTGCTCAGGAGATGAAGGGATGTTGCGCCTGCCTCTCCTTGTTCCGCCTTTCTCTCGCTCCCTTTGCCTCCTCTCCTCCCTCTTTCTTGGCCAGGGGTTAAACTGCTGCACTCTAACCTCCTTGGCAGTGATTTCATTCACTGCGTTTCTCCTGCTCGCTCTCTCATCTCTGAGAGAGATTTATTTCACAGTATGTAGTGGATTAGGCCCCCTTGTACGCCCTCAGACAAAAGCATTGTTTTAGCACTAGCCTGTTGGCTCTAACGGGAGGAAGCTACCGCTACTAAGCATCCACAATACGGCCATTGTGGACACAAGCTGTAGGACCCTGCCTCGGAGGCCGTCTAGACTTTGAGCCTGGGCCGATTGGAGAAACAGAGGGAGAAAATCCCATCAGGCAGTGGAGTGAAAGTTAACTAAGGTAACCTGCTGTGAACCTGATGAAGATGTCAAGCCAACATATGGTAAAAAATGTCCATTGTCAGAAGAAAGAGCTTTCTTCCCTCTGAGGGAGGGTACGGTGGAGGAGGAGGAGGAGACGAGGGGAGGCTAAAGAAGACTAGGGGGGGTGCACAACCTAAAGGAAGGCATAACTGTGGTGGTCATCGTTTTACTTCTGGATCAGTAGCCTCATTCTGGCCCAGAGGAGGCCAACCCCTAAACTCACAATTAAAAGGAGTAAGCAGATTAACTGGCATCTTTCAAAGGCCACCAAAAAGAAAACACACTCAGAGACGTTTAAAACATTTTTTTCTCCCCCTTTGCCCATCAGGTCTAAGACTTCACACTGCAAATGGCATTACATTTCATGCTGATTTACTAAGCAGAGTTTTCAGAAAAGAGAAACTTCTTACACGATGATATGGTCCTTAAGTTTGCTAATACTGATTGGTCACACTATGTTGTTACAAATGAGGACTGGGGACTTTTGGAAAGAGTGCAAGCCTTCGGTTAGTTAAAAACAACTAATTGGATTAAATTAGAACCGATTTGTTTTTGACATTGTTATCTACAGCTTAACTGTGACAAAAATGCTGGTACATGACATATAAGAATATATCATCAGTTGTAAAAGGCACTTCAAATAATTCATTATAGTGGTCTAGATCCGGTTTAGAAGTAGGTCTCAATTTTAAAAAAAGGGTGAGGAGCGTTTTAATTCCAAAGCTTGAAAATTTGAATAAAACAAAAAGAAAACAACCTCTAAGGTAGAACCTCCTTTACCAGCCAAAAAGAAAATCAACTGGCAGGCTTCACATGTGAGAGATGCTGGCCTGTGGGGATTTATAAGCCACTTCTACAGCTACATCAGAAAAAAGGTAAACAACAGCCTCAGCCACTGGAAGGAGAAGAAAGAAAGAGCTGCATGGAGATGATGTGACCCTATTAATGCCACATTAGTTGTTCCGTCTTCCCAGAAAAATGCTTCAGTGGGACGAGCATAGAGGCTGAGAGAGAGAGAGATGTGAAAGCGATACTGTCTCCAGGCTAGTTGGGATGCAACCCAATTTCACAGCTTCACGAATGAGTGGCACAGCATATGGATACAACCTTTGTGACAGCCTCTGTGTATCACCACATATCAGCGTTGATATTCCCAGTCAGATTCCATACTGGTCCAACATTATGTCAAACACTGGCTCCGCATGACTGCATCTTCAACACAGCACACAGAAAGCATGTTTGTTGGGGGGGTGTTAGCCTCCTAAGCTAAAGAAAACAAACCAGATCTCCCTAGACAGACAACTCTCCAACTCTTTCTTCACCGTATGATGTGCAGTTGCCGCAGAATAACAACATCTAGTGCTGACATTAAAGCATTATTGTGCCCTAAAATCTGAGATATAACCTGAAATCTGAGATATAACCTGAAATCTGAGATATAACCTGAAATCTGAGATATAACCTGAAATCTGAGATATGACCCAGATATTTATTTCCGAAGAGGTAGCTAAGTTGCAACAGTACAGGTTAGTGGTGGTGATGCAGAGATTCCATTTCTGGATGTCACCTGGTTGGCTTAAAAAACTAAATGTCTTCACAGAATCACATACTTTTTCTCCATATGGTCCAACCATCTGCCTCGGTCAAAAAACAACATCTATATAAGCACTGTAACTGAATGACTCCATTATTAAGGTAATATGCACAAAAAACATAAATATTTCAAATAAACGGATAGGATGTATGTATGTGTATATATATATTTGTATTATTTATAATCATTATTTATAATTACTTATATATATTAATGTTTTAATTGTTTTAGTTTTAATTCCAATGTATTCATATTCTTAAGAATCAGAAGTTAATTTAATTAAAATGTGTATGCCATTATATTATCCTTACATCAGTGAAATAAAATGGTCGTAACATGACAATAATTACATTGATCGCAATTCCTATGGGACATTATATCATCCTACCAAAAGCAGTTACAGTGGCAGGCCTATGTTAGTGGAGTCTAATTTTAAAAACAACATTGCAAACAACATATTGTTTTTGGATTTACAACTTTTAAAGTTTAAGAACGCCACTGATCAGGTCATTGTCACTCAATTACACACACTTAGGGGAGACTTCCTTTGCTAGTGTTTGAGGTGGGGGTTGCAGCATCAGAGAAAACAGTGTGTGTAGCACAGCAGCTCCTTGAGGTGTGGAGAGGATCGATCTCAGTTAATGTCAGATGGCACAGCACCCAGAGGCAGCTGCATGGTGCTGATGACAGTGTAAAGCTTTGCCTTTGGCGGCTACATGCTTGGTGCTGCTGAGCTGTGATTTGAAGTTCACATGCAAAGGCTGACAGACAGACAGCTCTCAGTCAGGCAGGCAGGCAGGCAGTCAGTCAATCTTTCCACAGGGATGACAATACATCTGTATGTGTTAAAAGCCTACAATACTGCCTAAACTCATTTACAGAGGTCTCAATACTCTGCAGGACTGACGGACGGAATACTGACAGAAAGATACACTATCCAACAACTGAAACCTAGACTCACACACACACTTCCCCAAAACGTAACTGACTTTAGCAAAAATAAAAGTGAAAGACTTCAGGCTTTGGGGAATCAAAACTTTAGAGAATATTTATTCGGCCATTTTAAGAAAAAAGGCCCTTGCCATCCAGAAAATTCTACACTTGTCCATCGATTATTATTCCTGTGCTTGATGGTGTTTAAAAAACACATTTTAACTGCACTGGACCCATTGATAACAGACTGTCCCAGCTTTAATTCCCTTAAACTGTAGCTCAATACAGATAGCTGCTAAACCAGTCATTTACTGGTTGGAATATACTTCATTACAGCTGCAAAAAAACAAAACATTTTTAGTACATCTTTTTTTAATTACTTTGTTTCATAAAAACTATTTAAAAAACTGCTTATCATACATTGTAGAGCCCAAGATGAGACCGTCTAATGTTTTATCTAACTACTCCCAAAAAGAAATCAACTTACAATGATACAAATAGAGAAAATAACAAATCCTAACATTTGAGAAATAAATGCTTGGCATTTTTGCTTGATGACAGTTTTGGTCAAAATATCATAACACTATTATAGTATATTAACAGTATCGTTTTGAAAACCAGTTGAAATTAGTTGTTGCTGTTCTAAGATAGGAGATTGAAGTAACTTAAAGTGTGTTTGAATTTCAAAACAGCCAGATTAATGACTTTAAGATTCCATCCCAGTCTAAGGATAAGGGATGCTATGATGTACAGAGTATGAAGCCCGTACAGGGAAATATTAGATTTGATGCAATATAAATACAATGGACTTGACTTAAAAGTGAAATAGAGGCAGACTAGTTCAAACCTGGTCAAAAGCAGGTCCTCAGGTTCGTCAGACAACCCATGTTAGCCTATTCACTCCAAAAACACAGGTCAATCCTACACATTGTGTCAGCCTGAATGGTAAATTAATATGTAAACAACTCCTAGCTCCGTGTGTGTGTGTGTGTGTGTGTGTGTGTGTGTGTGTGTGTGTGTGTGTGTGTGTGTGTGTGTGTGTGTGTGTGTGTGTGTGTGTGTGTGTGTGTGTGTGTGTCAAAACATGAACGTAGCGAGGTCACCACCTGAAAGGTCCAAGGGACTTGTTCCCTCTCTCCATTCTCCCTGTAGGGCCCGTCTGTCAATGTAATAGGGAAGCTGTGGCTCAGTGGATAGTGTGCTGGACTTCGAATCAGAGGATAGCAAGTTCGAGTCTCACTGCAGTCAGGATGTCGTTGTGTCCCTGGGCAAGACACTTCACCCCAAATTGCTCCTGTGGGGATTGTCCACAGTACTGAATGTATGTAAGTCGCTTTGGATAAAAGCGTCTAACAAATGACATGTAATGTAATGTAATAACAAGTGAAAATCAGAAAGGGGTGCGAGATGGATTGCGCCTTGTATGTGACTGTGCAAACAACTTGTTTGCACAGTCACATACAAGGCGCAATCCATCTCGCACCCCTTTCTGATTTTCACTTGTTATTACATTACATTACATGTCATTTGTTAGACGCTTTNGGGGGTAGAGGAGGAGGAACAGAGGGAGGAGTGAAGCACTGTAAAGATGTAACCAGTCACATGAGCCTGGGTGGGTGGGTGAAACATCCTGGAAATATTTACAAACACACAGTGGACATGGTTTCATGAGGAAAGGAAATATATAAAAAAACCTAAGCATGGGTAAAATGTGCCTTAAACTCTGTTTTTATAGCCAACACCTGGCATTAAAACTCTAAAGGGGGTTTAGAATGATAATATATAAAAACTCAAAAATATCCCTGTTTAGAGGCGTCTCAATCCTCACACATTTATTTTTTTCTTCATTTCCATCCATATTTTCTCTCTCCAGCTCTTTCTCCCTCACTTTTCCCCCTCTCCTCCTCCCCGCTCCTTCCACTTTCTCTTTTCTCTCTCTTCCAACCAACGCTCCCTCTTACTACCACTGACAAACACCACCCCCCACCGCCCACCGCCCCATCCCCTTCTTCCCTCCACCCCTACTTCGATCTCCTCCTTGCTCTGCTCTGCTGGAGCTCAAATCACAGCCCCGGTCCCTGGCAGATGGAGGATAGGAGAGAGAAGCTCTTAACTAGCCAGACTGAGCCTCTGCTCTCTGCACACCAACTGCTGCCTGCCTCCCCTCCCTGCCTCCAGAACAGCCCCAAAAGCAAACCTCCACACCCCCCACCAGCTCCTCTGGGGACAGAGTATCCTCCTGGGGAATGGTGTGCGTATTAGTCCATATCTGGCCACACTAGAAAGGACATGGAAACATAATAGACGGATGTTCTGTATCGCTATATAACCTTATGGGGCAAAGCGCAGAAGACTAAGGCGATGCTTGTATATGTTGTTATACTGTCAAACACTCCCTTTCTTTCTACTTCAACCATTCACTGAAGAGTGAGTCAGAAGGAATCACAAGTTAGAGGTTAAATAGTGTAAAAGCCACAAGAAAAGCAATCACATGCCTTCTCTTGTTAGACAAGAAATCCTGCATTGATGTAAAAACAGGAGAGAAATAAACAGGGCAAAGTGTTCCTAGGCACTTAGGTGTCTGCTTCTGCCCCTGACTCTCCTTTTATCTGGGCTCATCTGGCAGCCACGACTTGGCCTGGCATGAGCCTGACCACCAGTTGCGGTCTGAAGGAGAAACTGCTCCTCCGTGCTATTTGCAGCCCTGTCTGTCCAAAGGAATCTGGTGCGCTGACTGTCACTCAGTGGCCATGTGTGTTTTTATCACTAATTCTACCACAGGGATCTGGTTGTCCATATGACCACTGTGGAGGCTGCTGCCCCGAGGCGAGCTGACAGTGTGTGTGTAGCAGGACCAGACGTTGATGTAGGGGCTGCTCAAATGCTGCTTGAATATCAAGACACACATGCACGTACCCACGAGCATGCACACCAACAAGTACATAGCAGTGCCCGGCCAATTGCTTAGACTGATGTTCCTTTCAGCCATCATACGGCTGACACTCAAGTTTCCCCCCCCCGCCCAACCCTATGTCTGTTCCTGGCTGGTCTGGCTAACAGTGATGGAGACACTGTAACTGACTGTGGTCGGGGCCATTGGCCGCAGGGCTGCTGTTCCTGTTTGAGATGGATGGGGGGGTGGGGGGGCTGAGGGAGGGAGGGGCTACTTGGCCTGTCAACTGGTTGTGACTAGAGCCTGTCTGGTCACAGTTCCAAACTGGACAGCTCTCTTTTTCTCTGCGGCTAGTGCCATCATCCTGTAGAAAGGCACACGGTCTATCTGCCACTCTGCTCCAGCACAGCATATGTTCCTGCTGAAGGTCAGAGATGTTCAGTCCAAAATGCCTGAAATAAACACCTCACATGTCGGGTTGGCTGTGGTAACTTCAGAGCACATCTGCACTGAGGGAATACCATGTGTGTGCAAATGTGGGTGTATAGGCTATTTGCCTATTGAGAGATTTCTTCAATTTTCATCATTCTATGATATTGCATAATACAGCCAAAGTCAACAGAATGAATTTGTTCATGAGGTTGATTGCCATTACAGTTGTAAAGTTGTCAGACACAATTTAATAAGTTGAAAACAAAAAAAAGACTATTAAACCAATTTATAAGCAAGACAAATACAAAAGATGGCTGTCTTTTCAATGCTCTCTCATTGTGGAAGTGAATGACATGCTTTCAAAAAAGCACAATTCAAGAACATGCTTACTGTTTCCAAACATACTTTAATATGATAATTGTCAATGGTGTCAGGAGGTTTTTCCAAGTAACTTTCTCCATAAATCTTTCAAAGGGATTGCTGTGTTGTTTGTGTCTCAGTCAACAACTGATAGGCAAGAACATGATTTAAAAAAGGGAAAAAAAAGCATTTCAAACTGTGCCATCACTGGATCGGGAAGACGTGGAGGGATGAGGCAGACATGAAAGTTGGCCTATTTCATGGTCAGGCTGCGGGACCGCCGAGGCCCTGAATGGCAATGCATCTACTTTAATGTGACAGACAAGTCCCTAGGCAAAACCCGCAGAGCCGCGGCAGGCGAGCGGGCCCAGGTACTTGATGAGTGTGACACCTTCACCGTCCCGCTGTAGGAATGTTGCTGCCGCACGCTCCGCTGCCTCGGTTTAGAATAACACCAAATACATTTGCCTCTCATCCCGCCTGACGACGCGTCCCCAAGAACCTGTCCTCCCCAGCACTGTTGGGATCATGAATCTCCTTGTAGCCGCTCACAGGGCTTTTGTCCGATCACTAAGCACTTGCCTTTGGGACCCACCTGCCGAGGGAAAATGTGGCTGCGCCAGTAGGCGGCTGCGACAGGACTCCGCGGCAGACACATCCTCTCATCCCGACGCTGTTTGCCCGATCAGGCGGAGACAGGCGAGTGTGTGTGGCAGGTTCACAGCCAGCGCCCGGAGGCATGGCGCTGCCTCCCCTCATGCACTCACAAATCAAGTGCCACATCTTCCCTCAACATCTCTCGCACGCACAGGTATTGCCGCATGAGCGCTTGACCTTAACTTGTACTATTACTGTGGGCTACACAGTGCGGTGTTTAGAGCAACCTTTATTCTATATTGGCCTATTAGGAGCCACAGGGTGCTCTGATGGAGTAAGCCTGTCTATGCATGTGTGCGTCTAAACAAGCTCGTGAACATGAGCTGATCTATTGCAGTGCTGGGATAGGAGGGCCCAGGAGTTCATTAGGCTGCAGCACAGGAGAGCAGCCGCAGGGAGCTGAGCTGGAGCCAAGTGTTGCCAGGAGGCTGAGCTGGGAGTCCGGTGGGGAGGGCTGCTGTTGATGTCCATGGCATGTTTGTTAGCAGCCTGATTCCATCAAGTAGTGTAAAAGAAGCGCAGCCAAGTGTGAGGGCTGACCCTTGGCCCCTGCCTATTTTTAACAACACAGCGTTTCAGTCAAAGGTAGACAGTTCAGGCGAGCACTTGTGGAGTGTAAATGATGCTAATATTCATACAGTCTTACATTTGGGAGGAAAAATAACTAGAGATGCAAAGCAAAAGAGCACAAGACTCCATCTGACTATCTGCAGTTAGTTTTGCTTATATGCCCTTTATCTGGAGGGCAAAGATCTAAAATGCTCTTTCATTTTTCATCTCCATACTCCCACAACCCTTGTAAATGCATCAGAGTAGCAGAAAACCACAAAATATTAAGTACTCTTAAAGAGAAACAAGAAATGGAGCTCAAGGCATTTCATTGGACATTGGAGAAAAAGAACTGAAAGATATGGCAAAACAAAAATGTGATTAAAGACTATTTTATATGAGGCTCTAGTGAACAAATCCTTGCTCCTCCTCCCCCGTCTTGTGAGAATAATAATAATCCTGAGAATAGTTGTGATTCACTGGAGGTAGATATTGCACAGACAGTACCCCTATTTCATCATTTAGTACACTGCTAAAAATGACTCCAAAGTAGTCCGGATAATGACAGGCAGAAGATAAGCAACATGTTTTGTGTTCCATTCTGAACAGGCATTTTACCTTCGTCATGCATAAAATAAAGTATTAAATTGTTTCTTCATTGCAGGGTCCTTCACGTTGACTTGGCCATATGGACACTAGAGGAGAAATTAAAAAAGAAATAGTCATATGTGGAGTAAAACATCAGTCACACAGAGAACAAGACATGGTTGTAAGCTTTCAAGAGAACAGGATGAGGTTAAAAGAATATCTAGGACTGAACCAGACACAGGAAGAAAGGACGACACATGTCACCAGGTCACAACATAGGTGAAGTGAGCACAGGTATAATGAGGGTATAATGTTATGATCAAATCCATCCCGTCTATATCGACCTACATTTACAGAGTGTGGTTTGATTTTCAAATAATAAACCTAAAGATGTATGTCAACGTTAAAAGTATTAAGTATTGAGAAGTTTAACACTTGTAGGATTAGGGGAAATGATGTACTGTTTTTCCATTCATCTTTGAGACCATATTGTAACTGGTAAAGCTTAAAAATGGGTCATTCACTTTGTGAATAAATGTTGTTTGTTTGGTGCAACATACAGTAAGCGATGTTTGTAAAATAAGCACAGAAATAACTATTTAAGCCTTTTATTTCATCAGTAATGTCTGCAAAAGTAAAACCACTGGAGGAAAAAAGGATTTGTTTTTTGAGGGATCAAATGTTTTCATGCACCAAGCAGGCCACATGCTGTGCAGCCCTTGTCTGGTTTACATTAGTAACATGTATCATATCAAATGTAGCAAGCCTAAAGCTTAGTGTTCACTGAACATTAAAGTACATTGTCAAACTGAGTAAAATGATTTACATGTGCTGTTTGAAAAGAAAAAACATACAGAATAATGGACCTATTGAAAATAATAAATGATTGTCTTCGGCACCAGGGACAGCTGATGTTCAGATGCTCTTGTCAACCGGCCATGCATATAAACTTGTGCTATTTTGGGAATAAGAAATGTAAGGCTATTTGATCTTTAAGAAAACACAGGTTAAATCGAAGGCAAATTGACATATGGAAACTGGATGGATAAAAAAAAAAATGAAGAGGATGGGACAAAACTAAACATACCACTGAGGCCAGATGAAAAGAAAAAACATGCTGTGGAAAAACAGAGTGAAGTGGAGAAACACACAACCTGGTACACAAGAAATCAAAGGGCTCACATGTCTGCACGCACTGCCACAGCATTTCCCTCTCTGAAGTTGGGCATACTCTGTGAACACCTTGTACCCACTGGAAGGGTCCACGTACATCTGCTTCTTTGTCTGAACAGAATGAAGAAATTATTATTTAATTAGTGTGACATACAAACACATGCTGGTGTGTGACCCCTGCATACATCACCATATACCTACATGTACATATCTAACACAAATGCACAGGCGGGTATACTACTGAATGTGAATATATAGAGACAGATTGCTTTGGGTCAAGGAGATGAGGGAATGGAAAACCTATGTGCATACAAACAGATGCAACATGGTGAATCTCTGATTTTACTAAATAATTAGTGCAGCTCTTTTGTAGGTGAAAATCTGCAATGAGTTATCAACTGATCTGCATCTTGTACAGACATTTAAACTCTTCTGTACGTAGAAGAAAACACTGAGCTACTCTGCCATTCCTTGGGAAGTTAGAAAATGTCCTCCTTCAGTCTGTTTCGAACTGAGAGCCCACTAGTTGGTGAGCTTTGACAGGCCACAAAGGGAAAAAGCCCCCAGGCCGTTTGGTGACACAGCCTGTCATTTCACATGGCATTGCAGGGGCACATAGTGAAGCTGGCATAGCAGGGCCCCCTCTGTATTGTGCTTTTCCCACCCAGGCCTTACCACTCTCCTCAGGTCGCGGCCAACTTGCCTCAACTTCATCCACACTCAGAAGCACAATATTTACAACAGATAAGCCTGGAGGCATGAAGATGACACCTATTCACCACTGTCATCACCACTGAGACACACTATGTTTGATGGAAGAGCAAGGAAGATTTGGTTGAATATGATGGATCTGACAATTACTTACATGACAGGTACTGTGTAGAAACACTGAGTAGGTAAGCGTCTAAGTAAATCAAAATTGTTTTTTTACAACTGTAATTTTCCTAAAATATATCTATGGTGCATATATTTGCACCATAGATGTGTAATATATTGACAATCCCTTTGTGATCCAGAATATAATACAAATTGGAAATTACAATGAAAATAAGGAAACCTTGTATCAAATTTAAAATTGCAAATGACAGTAACATGTAATTATACCAAGGACACATTGGGGGGTTTCTAGAAGAAAAAGTGAACAATGGCTCTACAGGTACAGGACAGTTTTGATAAACAATAATACTATTTTATACAGTACTATTTGTACTAATAGTATTTGAATTATTGTGAAATTCACATTTGGTTTGTTATTTGAAGGAGCATATCACTTGGTAAAAATTAAAATGTACCATGGTGGGCTTTTAAAAAAAACATTCAATCACCTCAAGGTAGTCAGTCTTCTCTACTAGATTCTCATTATTCATAATGCTTAACAGGCAACATTTTAACTCAACACAAATAAGTAGATACAATATTGAGTATAGCTCAAAAAAGAATTGCTACTGAGCTTGCATATATTACATTTGTTTTGGTAAACAGATGAAGCATGTGAAGTTAAAATACCTGTTTCATATTTTCAGTGTAGCACTACAATAGTGACAGAATGCATACATGTTTTTTTGTTGACATGGTGTAATTGTGTACAGCTAGACTCTAATGCAAACAGTTGAGAACAACTCAAATAGGTTTGTGATACCATCATGATTATAATACTTCTAGTTAGCTACGATTCAGTAATTGATATTATTTATTGTTCAAAGACAGCTATTTGACTACATGCTTTGCATTTTCAGATCCTACATTGAAAGATAGTTGACCAGCATTTGAATACTGTACAAACAGCAATGTTCTGAATGAGAGTATTGTACTCAAAGTATCTTTACATTGTGGCTTTGCTACTTTAAATAAAATCATCTTACACATGCCAGAACTGAAGTTAATTAACTCAGTAGAGAATTAAAACCAACAAATAACCAGAGGAAGTAAATAATTACATTTAATGGGAATACTTATGTAAGTAATACATAAGTATTCCCATGTTATGCTACTTTGTACTTCTACTCCACTACAATTCAGAGGTAAATATTGTACTTTTACTCCTCTACTTTGAAGATTTTGATTAATGATGTGAAATATGATCAACACTTGAATAAAACTGTAGTTACACCTGGAATAACATTCAGAAGCTACCCTGCAGTATACAAAGTCATTACAACTAGCTGCACCTTTACCAGCTTTGATAACACTTTAATGCATCAATAATTATAATCAAAACATGATATATTATTCTGAAATGGGCACATTTGCATAATGAGTACTTTTGGCACGTTAGGTTTATTTTGATGCTGCAAATAGCATATCACACACTGTTGTAATTAATCATGTGATCAGATTGACATCAACATGGGAGCAGTGGGTGGGAGAGTGATGGTCTCACCTCACATGCCTCTCTGTGGGCTCTGTGGATGTCCATCTCTTCCTCTGTGAACTTTCTTGCAGGGTGCTCGTATACAATGCTGCATGTTGTCAGCCCCTCATTGGGGTCTGCTCCTCTCCTGTCTGCATCGGACTGTAACCTGGCTCTGCCTTTCAGTCGCTTCGAGCTTTCTTCAGATAGGTTCGGTATTGACATTGTTAAAAGTCGTTTATTAAACGGCACATGGAGGATAATCAATCGGCAGACAAAAGCTTTACACCGGCGGTAATGTTGGTGAAACATGACCTGTAAAAAATAAAAGTACTACCTACTGGAACCGGGTAAAGGTTAAACTACTTTAAACTAATCACCTTGCACTTGAGTGCAAATAGATATCCAGGAAAACCGCGCATATAATCAAACACAAAAACGACTGATTATATCACATTGAAATATGTTACATGTTTACTTTTGCGTCCTCCACTCACTTTTTGCCGGTTTTCCCTCTACAGGAACGTATTTCCTGCTTCGCCTGGTCACATGACATGTGACCATGCCACTGATCCACTGGCTCTCACAGCGCCACCTCTGCTGCTTCACTGCAGCCGCACGCGCCCCGTGGGAGGATATGTAACCTAAAACAACAAACTACATAAAACACCAAATAATGACTGACAAATATAATAGTTTTGTGAATCATCACCTCATTACTACATTTAGTTATGCGACTACATATAGAATGAAATAAATTATTAGTGATTTAACAATGACCAACACAAATCTTAAAGCATTGGTGCACTATTTTCTTATAAAAACACATCTCATTCACTCCCAAAAAGCACTTTGATATTTTACTTAGCTAAAAGTAGCAAACATCCTCTGTAATTAAAAGTGCTATTATCTTTTTTCTGCTGTATTCTACTACACCTCTATGATATGCCATTTTAAACCTCCTGTTCTTGTATAGCCTAATTTAAATTGTAAGCCTATACACTATCCCTAAATTCCAAGCTTTGCCCTCCTTGGGAGCAATGCAAACAAAGACACCTTCACATAATATAGTATAGTGACTTGGACAAAGCACTGCAAGGTTGATGAGTGGACATTAATGAGTCCTCTCAAGGTTATCCACCGCTGTAAGCCACCTCTGATGTGTCTACAAATGAACTCTGGGTAATGAAACCTGACAAGTGTCTTTTGACTGACACTGTGGGGTCAATGCACCCTAAGACAAATTACACATCAATGATAATATACATATTCATGCTTACGATGAGGAACATTGTACACACAAAAAACGCTAGATGAATAAAACAAGATTATTTTCTTTCTTTAGTAAAACAAGCTGAAATGTAAGATAATGCATAATGCTTTACAAGTTACACTTTGCACTGAATGTTGGGAAACAGTGCAAGAGGTTGCAATTGCTGTTACTTGTGATGATATTTCGATTTGAGTTTAATCATGTGCACCTATAGGTCAAATGTTTGAAGCAGATCAGAAACATATTTCAAGGGATTTAAAACAATGGAACATCATATTGTCCTTTTTTTCTATTTGAGGTTAAGATAACTGTGTTCCCTGAAATGTGATATCTCACTGGTTCAAAATGTCCAAGACTCTTAAGGGCTTTATCTATGTTTCTGTTTCTGTTTATGTGTGTCATATTGTGTTTTTCTTTTTTGGTGAGGCAGCAGCCATTATCATTTCATATGGATGCCTGAAACAGCATGCCCCAGTCTGCTGCCACTTAATTACCTTCCAGTCAGCCTGAAGAAATCTGGCTGGGATCCAGGCAGACTCTCTGGAGAGGAGAGAGATGTACATAAGCCATTGGTTTCAATTTACCATGGGACACATATTGCATAAACATGCAAACAATAAAAGGAAAGTCCACCCTAAAAAAGGATTTACATGGCACTGCATATTTATGATGAATAAAAAGACATCCATGAAAAAACGAATAATATTACCCTTAAAAACGAAATTAAAAGATTTTCAATGCTAATTGATCATGTCACCAGGTGTCACTTTAGGGCGCTGGTCAACCAATAATTAATTTGCTATAAAGCTTATGTAACTGAATTATGTATTGCGACTTCAGCATTTATTTCATGGATGGACTACTGGCGTCTAACATGGTTACTGTAAGTAGCATTTACACATGGCACACTGTTATTATGCAGGATAAAGTCAAGTGATCATGCCAGTCTTCTTCAACTTCAACTGCCCCCCACAGTCTGTGTGCACTGGAGCATTTGGGGGTTAAAAGCCTTGCTCTAAGGCACTTCTGTGGTGGTAATCATGTAGAGGCAAGCACTACTGTTTCACTTTCCCCACACATACCATGGCTGACAGACATTTAGTCATAAGCCTGTTTTTCAAAGCTTCAGGCTTTGTTCAAATGCAACTTAACGCTGGTTAAGAAATATGAAGGCAAAGGCTTTTCAGAAGCTCTGTTTATTTTAAATGAAGTTACCCATGATACATTGTGGTCATTGCTCACTCATCACGTTAAACAAACAAATTGCGTTGCCTAGCTATCAACTGGTAAATAAATGTATGCATTATTGTTTTAATTTCATATAAAATCTTAATTTTACCAGCTAAGCAACCATATAATTCCTTATTACATGGTGAAGATCAACAACACATCGGGTGTTAGTAATGATGCAATGATTGAACACATCACCATGGATTTAAAATTGGGGTGGACATTTTTTGTTAAATAATTTCTGACATTTATTGGGCAATTTATAAAGCAAACTATTAATCCAGAAAATAACTTGTAGACTAATCCATAATGAAAATACTGAATAAAAATTAATACAAATATTACTTGGTATATCTAAATGTATAGGCAACTGTTTGCTATGATGTTAAACATAATAACTTAAAAATATATTTAGAGCAATGTTGTCTTTGTAGGTTGTTAGTCAGCCCTTATGTGGCCAAAACTTATTGTAATACTCTGGAAGCCCTCACAAGGACTCCTGATGGTCCCAGGACCCCACTTTTGTAGCAACTGCTAAAGGCTACCGATGCCACAATTACTCAACGAATAATACAGTCTCGTAGGGAAACCATTTTTTTTTTAAAGCATGAATCACACGGCTGAGGTCTGCTGTGTGTATCCTGCTGGTTACTCATTTCAAGTGGAGCAGAGATGCTTGCAGGCAGAAGAAGCAAGGTGCTCATCTGACGCGCTGACGTCACCAAATCTTTGACAGCACTTCCTGGAGTGGTGTTTGTTGTGGGAAATATCCGCCGTGGTGCTGAACTGTGGATTCAGGCTACATCTAACGGCAGAAGGACGGCACAAACTCCCACACTGTCCAACCTCCAAGCATGCGGTCGCGGCAACTTTCGAGAGGTGTCAGATAAGGCAGAAGAAGTGACGGGTGGGACTGAGGAAGGTCGAACTGGAGATCCTTGCGGACAGCCAGGCACAGCCACAGCAGAGCCGCCGACAGCACGGAGTTGTCGCGATGTTGTAGCTAAACCATGGACAGCAGAATAAAGTAAGACCACTGAGATTTCTGTTTTTTAATCCCCCCTTTGCTGTCGCTCATTGATATAGAGCTGTCGAGCTAACGGCTAATATGTGGTCCCCGGCTCGCAGCGTTAACTCGCAGCTGAGTGTGAAATACGGAGGAATGTTGGCCGTAATTCGAGCCTTCTCCAGCCGTGGATTTAACCGCCAGCTGGCTCTAGCATTTGGGTCATTCTGTTGCTCTGTCCGTTAGCTGACCACCAATTAGCCGCTCCGCTAACCGAGCATACAGCCGTACATAGGGTATTACATGTGGACAGGACACCCAGCAACAGTGTCCTGTGACCAAAGTTTGTCCAAATATTGCACGTTGTCCGATAAGATAACTCCTCATTCTTACATAAAGCCCCACCAGCTTTAGCTAATATGCTCGTATTGACGTTGTTCGCTATTGACAGTGTGAGTCACGTAAAGTAGGGCATGTGCACTTCATTGATGTTATACTAATGCACATGCAAGGGAATTCAACACAGTTGCTACGTGTGCTAATGCTGAACACACACTTGTTGCCCATGGTTGTGTGTGATAACAGCTGCCACTTATCTCCCCTGAGTAAACAGTGTTTTGCTCTTTGCAGGGAGAATCCAGAGAGAACATTTGATCTGGTTGTACAGGTGGCATGTCCAAGATTTGAAAATGAAGGTAGGTGATGATGTAAATATTTTCATTAATAATGTACTGTCAGTCTGCCAGCTGCTTGGTACAGACAGGTGAGAGGAAAACGTTTCTGAACCCTTTAATAACTTTCATAATAAATGATGGTCAAGTTGAACGACTCATTGATTATGTTCAGTTAAAACTATTTACATGAATTATAAATCATCAAAGTCGTTTTATAAGCCAAACACGCCCATCACTCACTGATTCCACATTTTAAAATACATACAATTACAATCAGACAAGAACGAAGAAAAAGATAGATTAAGACATTGCCTTTGGCTTTATTAAAGTGTCATCAGCATTTCTGACATTGGTAGAACAAAGGTGACTTTATTAAAATAGGTAATTGACAGCAAGAAATAGAGTAGAATATAATTATTTTGTAACATCTATCAGACTGAATTTACGGGTTGGTAAAACTAATATTCAGCTATTTTTTACACTTGGCCATTCATTTATCAAGCAAGAATGCCAAAAAGCCTTTGTTTCCAGACCCTCAAAAGTTTGAATTGTCCCCTTGACTTCTGGTCAATTTTGATGGACATTTTCCCCAAATTCCTTACTAATAAATGTCCCTAGTAAAAAAAGTTTTTGTATACTACACAGTTGTTAGTTGTGGCTAATATGTATCCTGATAAAGATGTCTTTGTTTTTTTGCCTCAAGTTGTATCCTCTTGTAAGCCATGGGGCGGGAAAATTACTGTTTGTTTTACAGTAATTGTGAGGCTGTACAGAGGTGTTTTTGAAGTGTTCTAAGAAAGGCCATGAGCGTCACAGAACTGCCCTACATGACTGAGTCTGGTTTTTCCTGCACAATGAAGGCCATCATTATGTCTGGGGTGTTATTATGTGTACTCCAGAGTTAACTGTCAAGATCCTAACGACTAAAGAAGGTTGACGATGAGTTCAGCTGTTAAAGAGATGTAAGCTGCTTTGAGATCTCTATTAGTGTTTTGCATTTGTCATTTATTTCACATCATTTCCAGTCTGCTCTATTCTGTTATTGAGCATGACCACAATTTAACCAGTGCGGGCATTTCTCTTGTAACCGTGACCCCACACAGATTGTTTTAGAAAGATCACGCTTGGGTCAGCAAGCTGCATCAACCGTTCTGCTGTTTGCAGTGGTCAAACATTCCTGCAATGGAGGCCCTCACAAAAAGTGCTCAGACTAGTCTCGGAAATGACTGTGGCCAATGAATAACAACACCATATTCTGCCTTTTATTAATATAGGAAAGAAAGTAACCTATATTTCACATCAATATCAAGTTTTGCCTATAAGTTAAATATCATGTAAAAACATTTTCACTGCATATTACACCAGCTGTCTTATTTTGCCCACTCAGTTTTGACGTTAAAGAGGTGTTATGTGGATGGTTCACTTGTGCAGCTGCTGAGCTTACCAGAGTATACTGAAAGTTGTCCTTGGATGTACATCTGATATTGGATTTTAAACCAACTCATAAACCACCGGCCTGCACTGTAATAACTGACTTCCCCCATGTATGATCCGGGGTTAGACTCATATCCGGACTCCTGCTCCCTGGAGCACAGCTACAGAGCCATGTTTGCACACTCCTCAGGTCAGATTGAACATACGAGTTCTACTCAGTCATGACTGAAGTGCCGTCTCTGTCCTGATTGGATGTAAGACGGCATTGTTTTGTTGTAGATGTGGACAGTCTGACAGGCGAGGCTTAGGGTTGTGGTGGATTGTTTTTTTACAGGAGAAGTTTCGGATAACCATTTAAGGAATGAGTCACTTCTCCCTGAATCTGATCAATTTCCCGTTCTTTAACTTGGCTTTAGCTGCCATCTGCATGTAATGAAACGCTTCTTGAACGCTAAAACTGTGCTGTCATTGTGCTAGGCCTAAATGGAACGGATTTGATAGATGTATACATAATTTAGGCATTACAGTTTACATTTGGTAACACATGCATTTGTCTCAATTCTGTGTTGCTTACTTTTAATATGAGCTGAAACGGTTAATGCTATGAGTCATAACAGAACAGCTTTGACCAGATATGAAACCTCCACAGTCACTCACCGCTAACAAGAGCTGTTTCTCCTACAGCCAAACTTTGAGTCCTTTGCCAAAAAGCACCACTTCATATTCACACATTTATCTTACCACTAACTCACAGAGGCAAACAAACAACAGTGCAACCATGATAGACTATAATTAAATTGTCATAGCAACATGGTGTAGAACATTTGAGCATTTCGAGGAATGTTAGAAGGTTTCAGCTTACTCATATTTCTCAAAACACTTCCTCACAGTTAAGGGAATACAAGCTTAATTTTAGATTGATTTTGGCTGCATCCCTGTTTTTGTGTTTCACTCTATCATCGATCCAGTTTGAAGCATCGTGCTGTAAAGTGACTGAAAGGCTTTCCTCTTGAAACCTTGGTCTGGTGTGGGTAGGGTTTTGCTGATGCGGCAACATTGTTTTTCCACCACATCCTGGTCCTGCAGGTCTGAAACTACAATGCATGTGTGACAGTATGGCATGATTCCAAACTCCCCTTTGTTGTAATCACAAACAAAGTGCAAACTGAGACACCTGTAATGTAGTCAGTAAATATAGCTTTGCTTTTTCTAGATGGCCAGTTCACCTTTCCTATAACTTCCTGTGTTAAGTGGTTTCACATCTTAAGCAGTCAGCGATATGTGTGCAGACAACGCCCACATGTTTGCACACAGGCCTGCAATAAGACATTTTTTTTAAGGGTTGTTTTTCAGTGACCTTATTAAACCAATGGTCTAAGAAAAGATTACTCTTAAAAAGTTTACATTTTGGCAAGTAATCACAATTTGTAATCCTGCAGTACAACACACAAGTTGTGAATAATTATGTGTAATTGTTTACATATTGTGTGGCTTTTTGCTGAATATCAAGCCACAGAGTGAGTGTCAGTTTTGAAGCACTGCCCACGTCCTATAGGCGTCTGTGTAAATCAACTGGGTGGCTCAAACAGGATGTGCCAGCTCACGATCCTTGGTGAATAAAAAAATGAGAAGAAATGTTTATAATCTACTATAAATAATACATATGATATAAATGATCTGATTCTGACAAATGATTATATATCCATCCCTTGATTGTGAATGCTTTTTACTTTACTTCCCTTTCTCACATTTTTGTCAGTTATAGTGAGTAGTATTGAATGTGCACATACATAGTTTACCAGAGAACTCGACAGGACACCTTTGAGGAAACTGTTTTAAATATGTATCCCTTAACAAGCATTGCTAAAGATAGTCCAAAGGGGCAGTTCCCAATTCAGCTTATTTTGTCTTAAATATTTCCAGTAATAAAAACCAGGCAATGATCCAATCCAACAAAAAAAATCTACTAAAATAAACTTTGTCTATCTTTGTACTTCTTTGTAAAGTGATCACATTTGACAGATTTGACTGTTAAGTACACTGCTGTAAGCAAAGCCTCGTAACACCTCTGAAGATCTCTGATGTTTAGCCAACAGGGCTATTCAGCTACTCTGAATAACATGGACTTTGCTGCTTTTGATGCAAGACCTTTTAGCCCTAACTGACATCCAGTTCCAGTTTTTGTCTAACTGTGGTCAAGGAGAATACTATTTGTCAGTTTTAAAGCATGTCATTTAGTATAATAAACTCTTCCAGTGTTCTGAGACTGTTCCCGTTAGTCCCACTTTTTTCTCCAGTGGGTAGATTCTTGTCTTTTGGAAAATAACATCAGTAGCGCAGGTAAGAACAGAACAGTACAGTCCATCACCTCACAGCTATTATTTATTGCACATTAGTTATTAAGATTTGACGTGAGCATCAGCAGTGTTGCTGGGGAAAAAAGACAAGAAAATAATGCTCCCAGCTACAATGGTGGCAGTGTTTATATCTGGACTTGGCCCCACTCTTCTAACCGTGGATGTGTCGATAGATGACAGACACTGGCCCTTTTTCCTCATGCAGGTCCATGGAGACCTGGCCTCCCTGTTCAGCCGGAGCTCAGTTCCGCTTAGCTCTGTTGGCTCAGTGCTCTGTGGATGCTCGGGCTGTGAGCGAGCGTTGCCTGAGAGCGTGACTGGCATGCTAGCTACTAGCGGCCCTGGCTACATAAAGCCATATTGATGTGCTTCCAAGATGCTGCCAAAGCTAGCAGATGACGCTAATGCTGCCAAGGCAGTAGGTGGGGACAGATGCTACCTGTCCTCGCCCGCTCCCTCCAGCCAGATTGTTCCAAGTAACAAAGCAATAAACTTAATAGACTGGTGTATCAATGTTACTGCAACATTCATGCTGCAATTAGGGGGGAACGATTTACTGTTAAAAAAAAAAAACTTAATTAAGAGCAGTTTGGCTAGAGCTGATGCATACAGGACGACAGTCTTGGGTTTAAAATATGGCTCTGGTTCTTGTTTCTGCCATTTGCCTTACATGGTGTTTCTGTGTACACTTAAGTATCTTTTTTATTCATTGCTCCCTCAGTTCAAAATTACATCTCAGATGAAGAGAGAGCCACAAGCGATCTAAAGGATTGTGAATGCTTTTTCCATGCCTCACTACAGACTAGCATCATTACATTCTACATCACATGACTCCCTCTAGCCTTAGGCTGGAGCCACATGAGGACGATAACGCAAACGGACCGAAATCGATATCAAAAAAGTCTTCCGTCCACACGCAATAGGCACCAGAAACGTGTCCGTTCACACGAGACCGCTCGAAAGCGCTGGAGACGCTGTAGTACATATGCCGAGCCTGTAAGTGGCGCTGTACTCCTGCCATAAAAGCAGCGAAGAAGACTTCCCGCACATGGTTGCCATGGTTGCCCTTCTGTTTATTCTCCGCTGTGGACGCTCTGGCACTTTTTCTCCCTCCCCGAGGCAAGCGTTTGCTCCTGCTGCAATTCTCTCCGGTAGTCCACCAGCAGATGACAAACACCCACCTCTCCGCCTCTTCCAAGGGACAAGGGCACCGTGCGGCAGAGTTTCAATTAGATTTTTTTTCGCCGGTCAACATGTCCGTTAAAGTTTAAATCTTCCGGACAACATTTGAAAAGTGCCGGTCAAAGGTCTTCTTTGTTATTTATTGAGCTTTAAAACAAATTGATAATGACTTTATATAATAATATAAGAATGAAAACGGAGCCTCGCTTTTCCTCCCCCTCTTCTGACAGCCCAGCAGCTGATCTCTGAGCAGGAGAGGTGGAGAGAGGCGGGGCTATTGCTTCAACGTTATCAGGAAATGATCGTATCGTAAACACTGAGCCGTTTGGCCCCCCAGAGCATTTCGTCCGCAGATCTACCCACCTTGGGACCCATTATCGTTATCGTTTTCTGCGTTTCCATGTTGGCCTCATGTGGCCGAACCGTCTATATCAGTGTTTCTCAA
>NW_011369947.1:12488427-12516277 GCF_000735185.1 Notothenia coriiceps
ACACACACACACACACTCTCTCTTCCCTCCCTTTCCTTTCCCACTCCTCTCCTTCTCTCCTTCATTCTGTCAGTGTTTAGCCCGTGGTTCCCCGCTGCACAGTGGATCCTGGGAGAGCCTTCCCACCACCTCCTCCTCCTCCTCCTCCTTCTTCCTCGCCTCCTCAGCTCCTATTCTGGCCATGCTCTGGGAGTGACTGAGAGCTCCCTCCACGAGACTGAGTGTCACTTGAGGTGACCCAGAAATGATGACTCCAGATGAACCTTGGATGTGTGGTAATCTAACCACCATGCCCAAGGAGCCAGGCAGCCGTGGAGGCAGGCATCCTGGGCTGATGCAGTGTCTGTGCTCTCCCTGTTGAGCCGAGCTCGCTGCACATCCTGTCTGCGTATCATGCTCCCAGAATGCTGTGTGCACTGTTCGTGTTGTGGTACACAGTGAAATGGATCTCAGTGGCGTTGCATTATTGATGAGATACATTGTGATGTCAGCCCAGGCGGAAGGAGCAAAGCAAAAATGACTGTTAGCAGTATGGCACTGTGTCATTTATGCAAGCATACAGAGGTGTAATTAATTGTCACCCTTTGCTCTCATTGGAGCTAATAGCGTCTATTCACTTGTGTCAATATAAATCAGTCCATCTATACCTTAATGTGTTATCCAATTGGACAGTGTGAGCAGGTTTAGGGCATCCTGTCCTCTGGATGACCTGTCTTTTTTTATGTTAACAGCAAATATATAATTCAGATGGAGGCACCATGCACTTTAAAGTGTTAACATTTTGTTATTAATGTTATTATTATTTAACTGCTTGTCCTGTTGTTTAGGTGACTAATAATCTACCAATGCACAAAGCAAATACACCAACATTATACTGTATATTAGGGAAATTAATGATCAATATTGAAATAAAATAAACATATCCTCTTAGCAGTCAGGAAAAATGAAATCTTTAAAGCATAAACAATATTAATATTTACTAAAAAAAACCTGACATTATTACATGTGGTGAATTTTTCATCAACATTTTTTTGTATTCATTAGATGTTGCAACATGACGCAAAATGAGTGTGGATGGTGCCTAGCTCTGTATCCTGCAGTGGGTTATAATATGAAGTTTGTCAGCTGGACTCTGCTGGTGAGTCAGATGGAGAAACATGCATCACAGTTCAGGGGAAACGAAACTTGAACCAAATTATTTAATTATTTTTCATATTGTTGATATGGGGAATTCATTCAATACAACCAGAAAATAGGAATCTAGAGAAAGACACCAGAAAAATAAAGATATAACATATAATGTGTGTACAGATTACATGACGTTGAAATATAATGAATAACATTATAGCCATAGCAAAGGCCTATCACTGCTTGGTGCAGATTTGTCACATTAAATTGGTAAAATTCAGAAATTATTTAGCACCTTTATTTAAAAATTTTTTTTTGATTTGTAGAAAAACACTTTAACAGCACGCTTTGTGTTTCTGTGCTCCATATCTATGTCAGATTGATTGATGTAGTTTGACTATATAGCTACTTATTTATTCACAAAAACCTCTGCTCTCACACCAATGAAATTACAGCTGTAAGTATTTCACTTAAATCCCATATAGCCTAATGAATTCTTGATTGATATGTGTAGTTTATGTTCTTGATCACATCCTTTAACGTTGTTTGCAATATGCGTTCCCAAATAGTCTTTTGGGGTTAGAATAACACTTTACTATTTAAATTCATACAAAACAGCTGTGAAATGCATATCGTTTGAAGGGGGGGAAACACCAGATTTGTCTAATATTACAAAATCCTGCTCTATATAACAGTAGTTGCATTCCATTTGGCGAATCTAGATTATTTTTATTTTTATTTTACATCACATATTCTAACCTATGAGTAGGCCATTGGCTCATAGCTTCCCATTTTCTTTGCTGTTGCCTGCGTGTGTGGTTGTGTTGAGGGGTTCCTGCATACCGGAGAGGAATATTTAAATGTCTTGTGTTTTAATTGACGCCCGAACTAGAGGAGCTCAGAAACGAGGAACAGCCCCCATCTACCGGCAGCGTGTCCTCTGTCTCCGACACTGCCTCAGTCCGGAGCTGCTCCGCTGCACGCTGCACAGGGATCTCACACTGCCTCAGGTAAGACCTTTTTCCATCTCTGCTTTGGGTAAATAAAAATACAAAGTAGGCCTATGTTTAATAATAAAAAATAAAAAAACGCGTGAAGCAATGCCCGACTGATCTGAAGCATGATTACGTTCTCCGGTATAAACAGGCATGTGGTAAAACAAAAAGCAAACCCCTCGAATCTCTATATTACACCCTATATTTTTTATTAACGGGCTACGAAATATTACGTAATCATCTTAATATAACATATGCGTTTGTTGGTGGTATTAAAAGTGCACGTTCAACGGCAGGAACAATATGAATTGACGCCCTTCATTTAAAATAGGTAATAGCTAGTTTTTTTTACTGTTCGCTGCTGAGATTTTATTCTTTTTAATTAATAAAATCCAGGGAGTCATCTTGGATTTACACGCCATTTTAAATATTGTTACCAGTGTTTTTGTTTTTTTACGCGTCAAATATTTTTTAAATGAAGCTCCATACAGTGCATAAACAAGCAGCGTGCATTACGTTTTTAAAAGACTTGGCATGATAAAGCCAGATCACAAATATTAAATTAGGGCCAATCAGTCCCAGTAACTTAACGAATAATGACACTGAACCGTCCAGATGAATTGTCTTCAATTGATTTAGAGCCAGTAATAAAATATGATGGATAACATAACTCAGTTTCTTTATTAATAGGATTCGCTCAGAACACGATTCAAACGATAGGCTACATGCATATTTCCTAATTGATAAAACACTGTCACATTTTTTCTTAAATGTTTTTGTAAAAGCATGACATTGTGAATTGGCTTTGGTTTATCTAAGATTTTCTAACAAATAACAATATGAACTAAAATATAATAAATATAAAAGCAGTGCTTTAAATGTAGTTGCTGGTAGCCCTAATATCCTAATTAGATACCAAGAAAAGGAAACGAAACAAAACAAAACGAACACAAAAGACAGTATTCCCTCAGCCCCTTGGTGTTCACTGACACATTGTTAAACCCTCTTCAGTCAAATGAAATGTCACTGCTGGAGGCAACGGGTCAAAACACTGTTCTTTATCGACATTAACGATATGTCTTAATAAAAAAATACGTAAACATGTACACACTGTATTTATAGTAGCCTACACAGTGTAATCAAGCCCAGTTTTTGAATTGAGCCGTTCTAATTTCCGTGGAGAAAGAAAACAGCAGAAAGATTAAATATCACACAGAGCTGAGTTGATCGGTCCTCTCAGGGTGTCTTTGTCCAGGTGAAAGAAATCCCTGTGTCCTTTTTGACTCTCCTTTCACCGCTTTCTGGCTGGTGCTGGGACTCTGACAAAGCGCAAATGAACGATATGTCTCCAGAACAGCTGCAGGTCCAGCCCGTAGCCTACTGGAGGGTCCGAGCATTGTCTCATAGCGCAGTTATCAGGAGGCCTCCAATTAAAGCCAACACAACTTCATGCTGGGGGAGTGGGAGGGTGGGAGGGAGTGCACATGATAATGTAACACGTCTTGAGATGAAGCATCCACACCTGCAAACCCCCCTGAGCCTCAGTAAGCTAAATCTATTAATGGGACCATATAGTCACAGTGAGTCTATTGTTTTATGGCAAAAATCTTCCATCTAGCCATCGACCCTAAGCTGCAAAGGCCCGTGTGCAAGGAAATATTATCTATACAGACTTTGAGCTGCCTCATTTTGGTTTGTTGTCACCGTATTTGGCCTGCATGTTGGACCGTAAAGCCATTCATTATATTTGCGTTTCAGAGTTTTCACACTCTTTGACACATTTTTTTATAACTCCAAAGTCGCCTATAACGTATATTATAGGCTAGTCAACTAAATGGAACGCTGATTTCTGAAAATATTCAATTGATTCATAGCTATAAAAGTTCGAATAAATGTGTTTATATTATAAATCATATATGCTGCAAGCTAATGCAGGGAGTTATTTGTGTTTTAATCTGGTTAAATTAAGAGAAAAATGAACTGAAAATAATAATAATAATTCAATTTATTTCAGATTGTTTAATATCTGTCACCGCCCTTTAGCCTATCAATGATAACTGCCCCGCCCCAAACAATACACACACACACACACACACACACACACACACACACACACACACACACACACACACACACAAACACACACTTATTATTATTGTATTTTCCCACCCACCAAACAGCTGATAAAGAAAGAATGAAACACTTAAATCTGTGATTTCTTTAACAGTAAAGCAATTAAAGTGTCTTCAAAGCAGTAATAATTGAATATATTCGGGAGAATCACTTATCCTCATATCTGACTACTTTAATGAAACTCCAAGAATTTAACATAAATGCATGCTATTTTTAATATGTTTAAAATATATTTACACTTAAATGACTGCATTGTAGTTTATGCAACATCCGCATTACTCTCCAGCATCCTCTCCTGTATATGGAGGAATACAAGTAATCAAAATGTCAATACCGTAAAGTAGTGGTCCTTCGCGCAGCCGGAATCGGGAGTTTTTTAGGTAGAGTGACAGCTCTTTGTTGGTGAATAGAAATCAGTGCCGATGGAGAGAGAGAGAGTGAGAGGGGGGAGACACAGAGTATGGAGAGAGAGAGAGAGAGAGAGAGAGAGAGAGAGAGAGAGAGAGAGAGAGTGGGGGGAACTCCTCCTACCAAATTATTCAGACTGGGTAGGCTTTGCTCTCTTCACAAATAGGACACGGTTCTCAAATCCAGGCAGTCCCAACCTGACCTCCAAGCACCAAGGAACCCCTGACTGGGAAACCGGGAGAGAGAAATCACCAAAAAAGAATCAACAAAAACTTTGTGTCATTATTTTTGGCCAGTTTTCACACTGTAGCCCCCTCCCCTCCTCCCTCCCCACCACTTCCACACCGGTGTGTCGCGTCATTTGGACTATATATTTTTCCTCGAGGAGAGACATTCACGGGAAGAAGGAAAAAGCTGGTGCACCACCACCACCTCCTCCTGTCCCACCCATGTTGTAGTTTCTTGGTTCAATTTTTCTTCCAGTTGCCTTTGCACTGTGGGGGGAAGCTGATCTGAATCTCTGGGGTTGAGTTGTTGTGTTGTGTGCCTCTCTCAGAGCCTTAGAGCCCGGTTGGATGCGCTGAGAGAGCGGGGCGCAGCGCTGCAGTTCAGTATATGGAAGTTGTGAGCTGCAAGACAGAGGCAGGCAGTTGCAAGTTGCGTCCAGGACCGGGAGCCATGCTTTTCCACGGGATCTCCGGGGATCACATCCAAGGGATCATGGAGGAGATGGAGAGAAGGTCGAAAACCGAGTCGCGTATGGCGAAGGGGATGCAGCTGAACGGAAGAGAGTCGGTAAGTGTCCACCAGTGTTTGAATTCATGTTGAAAGTCGTTTTAATAATACTGTTTGAACCACGACTGTGGCACCGTGACACAGGAACAATACAGTTGTTTTGGTCTAAGCAGGATTAGGAGAATTTATCAGTTACTTATTTGTGTTTAATTATGTTCAAATGTTGTAGTCTTTGTCCAAAATTAATTTTCCCTTGTGGAGTGTATTTCGTAATGACAGTTAAAATGTCCTATTTTGTTGTTATAACTTCTCAAAAAGGCCTGTTTAAACAAAATAACTACTCAAAGCAAACTGGCTCCCTATTTACATGCAGTTGTCTCTAAATATATATTTGAAACACAGTTTTACTCTTGACATCAAATAAAACATTGTGGAACAATACATCGTTTTCTGTGGACAAATGTACTGGTTGCAGTTCTGGCCATTATTTATGTAGAATTAACTGTTGTCAATAAGGCATATGTTGTATTTTATTATTATCATTATTATTATTATCATTAATTCTTACATTTTAGTTTTTTTAAATGGAAAATATCCTATATTTACTCTTGTTTTAATAGGCTTTATTCAATAAATATATGTTTGACCCTAAAATTGTTACAGTGAATTTTTTTTTTTTTTTACTTTAATGAACATAAGGATATGTTAAACTAAGAAAAATATAAGTTTGGCAAAACAAAAGTATTTAACTCTCCCTAATATTAATTTAATTTTCCTAAGCGTCTTTCATTGACAGTGTGTACCTTAATTGGGGCATGTGAACACACCAAGCCTGCATTTGTTTAACAGCGTGTTTAAAGCTCTTAAAAAGGCCTTTACTTGATCGATTAAACGTTTAATCTCGTGAGCATAAAGCTTCCAAAGGCCTCTGTTTTTACATATGTGTTGAATAAGTCTCTTGACGGGAGTTGCCATGACCTTTTTTCTGTCTCGTTGACTCAGACCATAACTTCCATGAGCCAGGAGAAGCCTGCTCTGTGTGCCGGCTGTGGCGGCAAGATTTCGGACAGATACTACCTCCTGGCCGTGGACAAACAGTGGCACCTGCGGTGTCTCAAATGCTGTGAATGTAAACTAGCGCTGGAGTCAGAGCTTACGTGTTTTGCCAAGGATGGGAGTATCTATTGCAAGGAAGACTACTACAGGTATGAACAATGAAGGTTAACATTTTTAGAAATGTAAAGACGTCTCACGAAAACATTAGTCTCTATAGTGCGCACATCCTCCCAAAGCTGCTGATCGTATAATTAGCCTATATATTTTTAATTTAATTTTAAACCCTTTAATAAACAACGAATTTTAGGGGGAAATATTTTATAGGCTACATACACACTTTTGCCTAGTTTTACCTGGTTCAACAGGCTCTGGTTGTTCATCTTGAATTATGTTTAAGCCTTTAGGTCCAATTAATTCTTATTATTTTCTGAATATAATCATAACAATCTCACAGGGACCTTCGTGGTGTTAATTGGTAAAAATATATGATATTAATTAATACATTTTCTTTCGTTTGAAACCCAGATGTAATATTTTCCCATGACAATGTGGGAATGTAAACCCTATTAGTTTAAGCCTAACATAAGCAGGAACAAAAGAGCAAATAGTTGTACATGTATATCCTGTTATAAAACGACCCATAGCTTTGTTCGACAACTTCAATGTGGATAATAACGAGTTATATTGATCAGTTAAAATACAGTCATTTGTGTGTTAACATGCATGTATACAGCCATGCACATGCCTGAATTTTATTTAGAATTCACAATAATAAGAAAACAATATGGTAACAAAAATCATGTTTACCAGGGTTAGCTGTCTCGCCGATACTAATAGGCTACTATACTTCCACATATTAGCCTTTTGTGTTTAATGTCAGCTACAGTGTCATGAGGTTAGCAAACGCACCTAAGTTTAATCACTGAAACTGTGGACTGTTAGAGAAAATATTTTTATTTGTAGGCCAGATGTGGCTAATAGGTCAGAATTTAAACTCAGTCTATAGCCTTTTATAGGCCTACTGCCAAATACAATAAAGCTGTGGCAGGTATAACTTGTCTCTCAAGACAAGGAAAAAGCATGGTTAGGTTATTTTAGCCTGTTAACGTGCCGGTTATATTTCGGCCCCTGTCCCACTTTGTTTCTTTGTATGAAGAGTCTTGACGATTAATCTGTTCCAGAAGGTTCTCCGTGCAGAGGTGCGCGCGCTGCCACCTCGGGATATCGGCATCGGAGATGGTGATGCGGGCACGCGACTCCGTGTACCACCTGAGCTGCTTCACGTGCACCACCTGCAACAAGACGCTGAGCACAGGTGACCACTTCGGCATGAAGGACAGCCTGGTGTACTGCCGGCTGCACTTCGAGACGCTGGTGCAGGGACCGGACTATCACCAGCAGCTCAACTTCGCCGAGCTGGCGGCCAAAGGCGGCGGCCTCACCCTGCCTTACTTCAACGGCACCGGGACATCACAGAAGGGGAGGCCGCGCAAGAGGAAGAGCCCGGCCATGGGGATAGATATACCCAGCTACAATGGTGAGCCTCACTTCAAGTCAGCAACAGAAACACACGTAGGCCACATAGGCTAGGCTACTATAAAGTTATTAGTCTACCCTAATTGTAGCCTTTAACAGTAGGCCTATGTCCTCTTTTACAAATGCCAAATAATGGGAACATCGAAACTTATCACAAAACAAACCGAGCTGTTTAGCTAAGTACACTCTAAGCAGTTCCTCATTATGGGTTGACCCTTTGGAGCCCAAACTATGGCAACCTTTTTTTCTGCATTGTGGTTAATGTATTCTTCACTAAAATCTACCAACATGTCTTCTTCATAAATTATTTTTAATGTTCTAAAATACAGCACCAATATGAATACGTTTAGGTAAAATTGGCATCAATTCAATAGATAAATATACGTATTTTTAAATAACCTTTCTGGATGGATTTGTTTCCAGTACGCGTAAAATCCTCGCTTTTTTTCTCCCAGACGGTTCCTGAACGCCTCAGCTAATAGATACACCTTCCACGAAAGCATCTCTGCTGTAGGCTATGCTAAAGTAGGTGGACTTTGCCTGGGTGCAGCGGCGCCCGCAGCCGTGGGATAATTGATCTGCAGCTTTCTGTCCACGCGTCTTTCACGCCCCGTGTTTGTGCTTTAAACGGTGGCGTGTGTTGCACGGAGAAAGTTCGAAAATTGATATGGTCGTCAACCTTCACTTCGACTTTTACAATTAAGACTAATTTAGGTCAAGAAAAGTGTTTGAACGGGTGTGAAGGGGCTACATTTAGTCTGGTAGGCCGACTGCTACGTAAAAATCGAGGCCAAAGTCAGTGCTTTCACAGTCTTTGACTTTTGTTGGAAGACAGAAAAACTGTTTACTATTAGCCTACCAGTCAACATTAAAGGTCTGCTAAGGTTTCATTCAAAATCTCGCATTGAATCGGGTTATAACTGAATGTTATAACCCCCCGTCTGCGTCCCCATTTTGTTGTCTCTTTCTGCGAATTAGTGTTAGGTTGAGAAAGTTTGTCTTTGTGCGTCAAGTTTCCAGTGTTCCTGCTGAATGGGGAGGAATAAGGGTAATCTGCGCGTTAATTGTTCTTCGCTAATTGAAGGTGACGTTGGAATCTCTGCCCTCCTGAGCTGCGGTCAGCCCGGTTCTCACAGCGCCGAGCAGCCCTGTACACCACCCACCCCGGCTCTAAGCCTTGTTATCCGCAAACACAAGAGATTATGCAAAACCTAAAGTTCTCATGGATGCCTTAGTAGAAAAATTATCATTGTATTTTTATTTAATAGCACGACATTCCTAACCTACTTCAGCAAAGCGTTTGAATAACATATAATGCAGCCTAAACAGGTAAAAGAACCCACAGAAAAATACATAAAACTCATTAAGAATTCCTTGTGAGTTCATTATCTAGCGCCACAGACACTGTAAAAGGTCCCTGTGGGAATATCATGTTTTACATTTGGTTTACTAAATAAAATAGAATGACGTCGAATATATTTTCAAATTGTAAAAGAGCCACTAAGCTTCTTTAGGTAATGTTAAATGTTCAAAAATGTAGGACCTTATAAAGAATTAAAATCAGCCTGAACTAAAATAAATACAAACATACAATAAATTATGTATTAACTAAATATGTTTAGTGTTGATATCTTGTCTCTTTTTCCTCTGTTGTTTAGGTTAATGTATTGTTCTGCAGATCAGGAGACTCATATTCATGACAAATAGGAGGAGGTTTTGAGCACATTTGTGTTTGTTTTCACCAGGGAAAGATATGGGTCTACTGAGTATTCCACATCACTCAGTAAAGTTTGTTTGGATATAGAGACCCCTAGTGGGTAATATCTAGTGAAACACAATCCAGTGAAGGCTGGAACAGAGGAACAAAGATGTCAATGATTGTCATATTAATGGTGCGTTTAAGTGTCACAAGAAGAAGCCTTGTATAAAAAAAACAAAATGCAGGCCATTACATGTACCCCGAAAATATGCCACACACACTACTGTATGTGTCCCATAGATTGATAATTCTGTGTCTGCCTTATTAAAACTGATTTGTAATATAAGCAATAATTCCTCCTTGAGACACTCTTTGCACTGCATCTTTATGATGAAACTATAGTGTAAGTAACTTCATATTTGATCATCCACTAAAAAAAACATGTGGTCAGCATTGCTGTTACATGGAGACACGAAAATCAATAGAGCCTACTGTATAATTTAGAAATCCTATGCTTATTCTTTGCTGGCTATATTTACTCCCCCGAGGACACAATCTTATACGACCTGCTCTCACATAAATCTTAGATTCTATAGAAGAATTATAATCCATACAAAATATAATTATTTGTATTTTGCTGTATATCTTTGCTGCAATCATTTATTTGAGCTGGAATTTGCTGTTGCAAAAGAATAGAATAATGCAAAAATGATGTCGTACAACATTATGACGAATTATACATGATCTTTTCTTAATGCTGAGATAAATGTTTTCCCCACGCATTTTTGCCACACAAGCATTTTTTTCAGTAGAACCGTTTTAGCATTTCAACGTCTTTAAGTATTTTACACATGCAGTTCTAAGCTATTGACAAATGAGGCCCATTAGTCCTATTAGTATTTGCAAACACAAGCAGAAATAATTCAGCCCGTTCCCATTGTGGTTGAAAAATCTCATACAGATGATACAAAAAACACTAATTGTGACTACTAATTCTTTGCAATACATTTTCGGTTGAATTTCTTAACACTTATTTGCACAATTGCAACTGTTTGTTATGATTATACCAAATATTCCCTACTTTTCCTAAGGGCATATGAAAGATCTGTTAACAAAGCAAGTCAAAGGAAATGCATGAACTTTCCACAAGGTCCACATGAGATCGCCTTAGTCTAATACGCTTTCCTTGCTTAACTGGATGATGTAATTTCAAGAAATCATTAGACACAATTTTGAAATATCCTTATTTAGTAATTTTTCAGTTTTATTTTCAGTTGTTTATTAATTTTTTAGCACAGATAAAATGAACTCTCATGCAAAGTGTCAAAACGAAATGAACATTTATTGCTGTTGTTCCATTCGGACTCTGATCCTCCCCCTGTGCTCTGCTCTCTGCCCCCCCCAGGCTGCAACGAAAACGACACGGATCACATGGACCGGGAGCAGTCCTACGCTCCAACACAGAAGACCAAACGCATGCGGACGTCCTTCAAGCACCATCAGCTGCGGACAATGAAATCCTACTTTGCCATCAACCACAACCCAGATGCCAAGGACTTAAAGCAACTGGCCCAGAAAACTGGCCTCACTAAGAGAGTTCTACAGGTAAGCACAACGCCATTCCTATTGATCTGATCACCCCATATGTGAGTCTGCACACCACTCCTCCTCCATGTCCCTCTCATTTCACACCAATATTACCATTCAAGTCATCTTTTTGATTTTGTTTGTTTTGTTGGCCCATTTAGTCATTAGATGTATATCCAGGGGTATTACTCAGAAATCTTGTAGATTCTTAAATGTAATATTTCTTGGGAAAGAAAGCAGAAACGTTGTTGATAGGCGTAGAAACATAAGTGTATAAGTGAAGCTGATATTATTATTAATCAGAGTGCACATGCTCTTTTATCTGTGGAACAGAAAATAGTGTAATTCAAATCTCCCAGATAAAACATTCAAAAATAATTTTGATTTGTTGTTCAGGAGCTACCTGGTTCATTGTTATCTGCCCCTTAAGCTCAAATTAATGTATGAAAATTGCAATATAACAATTCATAGACATATGGCAAGGGCAAGTTGATACAGAAATAGCTGTGATAACTTGATATGTAAACTACTGTACAAATGATTTGATACTTTCTTTTTCAAAATTAATCTTAAACGCAAAAAAGTAAAAGCCACATTGGGATTGGTTTGCAGGTTTGGTTCCAAAACGCAAGAGCCAAATTCAGAAGGAACGTTTTGCGACAGGAGAATGGAGGTGTTGATAAGACTGATGGCACCTCACTCCCTCCACCCTCATCTGACAGTGGGGCCATGAGCCCCCCCTCCAGCGCGGCCACACTAACAGACCTGACAAACCCCTCTATCACTGTAGTGACCTCCGTCACCTCTAGTTTGGACAGCCATGATTCGGGGAGCCCTTCACAAACTACCTTGACAAACCTTTTCTAACACGCTATCCCCAACAGACTGTTTTTTTTTAAATCTGTTTTTCTTTTGTTTTTGTTTTATTTCCTCAATTTACATTTTATTTTTTTAAGTGACACCTTTAAGATACAGCTCCTTGGAAATGAAAGTGCTGTACTGTGTACACAAACAAGAACAACAAGAGCAAGAACAGCAGCGACCACATTAAAACACGAGGACATCTTTTAACGTGTAGCATTTTAAACCGCATGGCAGCCGTGTCTGTAGTTGACTTACAGTTTGCAGAGATTGATTTTGGACGGGACATTTTTGAAGTTGAAGGCATTACAAAATTGTCATGGATCTCACAATTCATCAAAAAAACAAAAACAAACTAAACTTAAAGCGTGTCTGGAAATCTTAATTGATTTGACTTTATTTGTACATTTGTAATGATTTATGATAAAACAAGCCCTTCCTAATTTATGATTAATTGGTGATTTTAAAATACTATGAATATTTTGCGCTGAGAAAATCCTGTATATGTATGCACTGTTTTCGCACTATCCAATTTGAAGATTTATTTTCTGTTTTGGCATCATTTGGGAAATAAACTTGTAGAATGTTCTGTTTATGGGTAACTCCAGAAAACAGGCTTAATATTTCCGCATGTTTCAGTCTTAATGACTGAGTTGGATGGAATCAGACGTGGAGAGATCTCACAGAGCTACATGGAAAACGTCTAAATTGCATTCTAAGCGCCCAACCATCGCAGCTTATATGGCAGCTAGATGCTGAAACCACATAGGTTTTTGTTTTGATTCACAAATCTACTGTGAAAAAGAGAAAACATCTGATCCCACAATCTGTACAGTGGTAACTGTTCAACATGTAATGCAGTCAGTTTGATCATTTGAAATCCGCAGGAGGAATTGGGATCTGAGAACAGTTTATGCACGCTGTTGCAATCGATTGTTTTCATGACAGAGCACTTTTTCAGATTTGTTGGCATCTCAGATTAACCGTAGTCAAATGGATAAATCCTAGTAAACATATCCATAGATCCACAGCTTGACTCAATTGCACAGTGACAATATACTGCCCAGTGAAAAGTGCATTATTGTTTTTATCATGTTGCTCAGGGTAACGATGTGATTTTAAAAGGGAAAAGGAGTAGGGGGAGAAATGAAGTGGTTGCGACGTTGCAGACTAGATTTGTAGAGCTGACATGAACAATAAAAATGACCTCAGATAGGTGGAGTCGCAAGAGGCAGCCAGTGGGAAATCATTGTCCATGTGTTCTCCTTTTTGGCCATATGTATACTTTCTTTAATGACACTTGCCACTGAACAGACCAAAAACATGTTTCTTCTGGCTGAGAGAAAGAGAGAAAAGAAAGAGAGAGCAAATCTTCAATAGAGTTGATACATTTCATTGTGAGCGTCACAATTTGTTCTCTTGTAGAACAAAGTGGTACTCTAGATCTACTTAATGAAGTAGATGCCTAACTCAGTTCTGCTATGTGCCTTATGCTATAACTTGGGAGAAAGTTTGTGATATTCAGGATATATGTGTTCTTTGTTAACTGATTCACATCCTTTTGACGCCTCACTAGTTTTGTACTGTTTTGCATCTTATTTCCGAAGATCTTTTTATGGTGTGTCCTGTTCAAAAGGGGGCAGCGATGTCATAGAAAGCATTTGTGCACTCTTTCAGATATAGTTGGGTAATCCAAGAACCTTATATATTGATCTTCGTGTTAATAGTTGAGTACAGTAAGTGTTCTATCAAGATTGTCCATGTTTCCCTGTTTCTTGATAAAGATGGTGTATAGAAACTATTTCCCCCTAAATATTTATGGACCAAACGGTTGTTATATATCTTATTAAATTTGTGTGAATAAAAATACTTTGCTTTAAATGGGTTTTATTTTTCATTACACTTGCCATTTTTGTGTTTTATCTTGAGTACAATTTTCTTTTATCACATCTGCAAATGAGTAAAGCATTCAGTTATTAATGACCAGTTAAACGTCCTCATTTTTGCTCCCATTTTTAATTTCTATTTCCTATTTTATGATGTTTATGGTTTTTAACGTAATGCCCCATGGATTTGCATCTAAACCCTGCAGTCAAAAATATGAATTTGCTTTTTAATGCATGAATATGGCTTTTAAATTTAAATCAAAGGAATGCTGCAAAGCATTTATCAATATATATCTATATTTATATATATTATGCATAACATTGGTAAACCTAAAATGAAGTAAGAGTAATTGCAGACCCAGTAAAGCCAGGTTGCTCTGTAGTTAATATATTCTTACTCTATTATTTCTTTCAGGGAGAACAAATCTTGGGGCATTACAGCCATACATCCCGGCGTTTGAAAATTCCCTAAAGTATTAACAGAAGGGGAAAACTTTGATGGGAATTCCTCACCATTGAAGACAAAGACAATATTAGGATAAGACGTTAGCATATTGAGAACAAATAAACAACCAACATAAAACCTGTTTGAGTTGCAAATGTACAACGGATGATTTTTTTAACAACAATTTGTCCTGAATGTTTGAATCCATCAACGGAGGAGACCCTACAATGTATGCTATTTATGACATCAATGTGAAGAAAAAAAATCTTTCTGTATTGGAATGGTATATACACAAAACTGATGATTAAAATGTATTGTAACATGGTAAAAAAAAAAAACTGACAGTACTGCAAAGGATGTAATTACAACAGCAGGAATCCAACATGACAACAGTGTGAAACAGAGATGCTATGGATGATATTGGTATGCACACACACACACACACACACACACACACACACACACACACACACACACACACACACACACACACACACACACACACACACACACACACACTACACTACACATGTACTTTTTCCTATTGCCTTGCTCCTAAATAAGCACTATATATAAATTCCTATAATCTTTGTTCTGCAACACACACACTTAGATAAACAAATGCACACACGCTGCACCCCGCCCAAGAATCAGCTTGCTAAATAGAAGTTTTCTTTTGTCACAAGTGTCATTTCGTAAACACATGGCCTCCTTGAAACTCGGCAGCAGGATGCCCATCAAATGTGATGAGTGTATGAAGAGGACTGCAGAGCTGGAGCTTTGCCATCTGGCTGCACAGAGGGAAGGAAGTGAAAAAACAAAGCAGATAAAGAAGAGATTCTCATTTTGCATGCGCTCATCATCTTGCTAACATTTCCTTGAGATGTGTATTATTTCCTTTGATTCATTGTATGATTCATTGTCAGCTGCAAAATAAAGCATATGAAAATGATTTCCCTGATGCCACTATAGTACCTCACAGTGGAAAAACACTCCTATAGATTATATTACATTTGTTTTCTTCTATAAATGTATCATAAAACAATTTCAGTTAGATTTAGAACAATACAGTCACACATTTGCAGAAATAGCTACATTGTATTTGCCAGTTTAATTGAATAACGTAGCAAAAAATGAACAACAGAATGAACAAACTGTAATTGGCATAACGTTGTTAACAGTTAGTTGTTTGGCAGTTTCACTACTTAGTATGAATGCTGGTATGTAATTTAAAGAAGGTGTGTTGTGGAACGACAAAAAAAGAAAAGAAAAATCTGAAGCCACATGGGGACCAGTAAACAGGCTGGTGTTGAATTCCAACAATGTGGGAAACAGCAAACACTCCCGTCAGGCCAAGAGGAGCTCAGTCGCTGGGGTGCCTCTGCGCTGTGGCAGCAGGGCTGTGTTCCCCGGGTCTGATGGGAGGACGGGGGGCGGGTTGACACCACAGAGCTACAGGAAGCAGGGGCTGGAGCACAAACACAAACAAACACAGCCAGCACTGCTCAGTTCTGGAGCTGCGAGATGAAAACTCTGGACAACGTCATGGCCCTGCGTTGACAAGAATTCCAGGGGTTGGTGCTGGGCTGTCGGTGAATGAAATCCATCTTATGTTTGTGTGTGGGTGTGTGTGTGTGTGTGTGTGTGTGTGTGTGTGTGTGTGTGTGTGTGTGTGTGTGTGTGTGTGTGTGTGTGTGTGTGTGTGTGTGTGTGCTTCAGCCACCGTCTGGATTGATTTACCTTATTCCAGGTATGATTTTTTTTATTTCCAAAAGTATATTAAAGATTGTTGAAACATTTGTAGCAACAGATGTGTTTGAGTTCACTGTAAAACTACAAATCCAGCTCATAGCATTGTGATTTCAATCTATTTACAACCTGTGACCTATAGATTTGGATTAATATCTGTTAAATAGATTAATCTCTGTTAAAGTATAAACACAGTGTTGCCTGTCTGTGTGGAGACCTGCAGGTTAGAAAGAAAGGAGGGCTCCTCCTCAACCTCTTATCTCCTCCCCCGGTTAAATGACAGCCTCTGTTCACTATGACTGTACAAAAACAATGCTGACAGAGCTGTATGTTTCCTGTCAAACACACAGTCTTTTCATAAAGTTCAGGGGACTCTGAAACAGTATTTGACACTTTAAAATAAAGGAAAACATCTGAAATGCTCCACCATTCAAATCAATTAAATGCGATTGGAATAGCCGTATTAAAATGTACGGACAGAATTAAAATTTACAGACAGATGGTTTGGGAATTAAACATTATTTTCCCACTTTTTTAAATGTATTAACAAGGACACAGTTAATTAAACTTACAAGGGGTTCACATGTTACTCAACATGACTCAGATACATGCCAGGGTTGGGTTTCACAAACGTGCTCAAACTGTGACATTTGCAACTGAGGCCTGCCTATTTGGTCAGAACTGACCGATAAAATGTGTTACATGTAAAGGTCAAATGAGAATACCAACGGAAAGGACAAGCACTTAACACTGCCTGTCATCACAACAAAAATTAGGGGAAATCTCTAGTGTCCATTCATTATTTTGACATCAGATATCACCCTGCAACAGCCAAACCAAATCAACAATACAGTCATGTGCTCTGGTTTCCAACATTTTGTAAGAATTAAATACTTCCTATAATATTAAACGCCTTCAATTCACTCTACCTTTTACAACTATATTGTAAAATGAGGAAAGTGTGTCTCTGAAGGCACACACACACATACACACATGGTCAGTCACAGAGACATTACCAGACATTATACACACACAGTGACAGGCGACAGGGTCAAAACAAAGTATGGGATGATCACTGAGGCATAGGCCACACCTGCAGGGTACATGTGGCTCTGATAGTGCTGTTTCTTTTGTCACAGCTTGTGTGTGTGTGTGTGTGTGTGTGTGTGTGTGTGTGTGTGTGTGTGTGTGTGTGTGTGTGTGTATGTATGTATGTATGTATGTGTGTGTGTGTGTGTGTGTGTGTCTGCCAGTTCCGCCTCAGTTCTCTCCCCTCATTGCTATAGGCGCCTATTTAACCTCACCTCACATACCAACCACCCTGCTAACACAGATACACACCGGCACGGGGACACATAACAAACACCAGTGCACACAGGCAGATGTCAGAGGGGTGACGATGTGAATGAGACACAGTTAAACTGGTGTGTGTGTGTGTGTGTGTGTGTGTGTGTGTGTGTGTGTGTGTGTGTGTGTGTGTGTGTGTGTGTGTGTGTGTGTGTCAGTACGACTGAGGCCTGCCCCGCTGTTTAATGCAGAGCAGGTGGAGAGATCCTCTGTGCTGTGAAAAACACTGAAATATACACATGTAAGTAGTAGTATACACAACACAAACACACGCAAATGTGATTTTAGGCAGAAATCGTATATGTCAGATTTGTCCTTCACATTATCACATGATCTCTCCTGTGCCTCATTTGTGCGGTGCTTTAAACACAACATAAATCCTTTATTTCTTTGTTGTGCTGTTATTCTATATTTACGATATCTGTTATGTGACGGCTCACATCTAGACAACCTTGAAAACGCTGCGATCAAGGCTGATAACTACGGGTTGCAATTGCACTTTGAAGACAAAACAACATTAATTAGCGTTTTAAATGGCAATGCAGGCGTCAGATGCATGCTGCCTCCAAGTTTGCCTGGGTATATGAAAAGAGAGGCAAGATTTTATACATATTTCCATCTGTAATCTCTTTCTCTTTTCCTCTGATAACTGTGCTCTGTGAGGTACATAAACAGGAAGCTCATCTACATGGATACGGCATGTTTCAGAGTGTGACAGGTCATCTTTGTACTGGTAGAGTGTAACCTCTCAGTTCTTGCTAAACCTTCAGGTTGCACGCGGCTCCTCTCCCCTCCATCTGCTGGTCTCTGTGAAGTCTGTGCCGGATCACAGGAGCTTTGACTGCGGCTTCTGTCTCTACCACATTGCAGTCATACTTAACCCCTGAGCCAGATCAACAACACATAGGGAAATAAAAAAAAGACATGAGTGAAAACATCAACATTTTTTTCTTTTAAAGTGTTTAAAATGTGCTTTCAGCCCCTGGGTGCAACATTTTTGAATATTTTGCAATGATAAAATACCCAGGTTGAATTCCCCTGAAATGTGCATGTTGAAGAAAACTAAAAATAAAGTAGTGTGCATGTATTATACTATAGGTCTTTTACATAATATAGTGAATTCATGGTTTTAATGATCAGAAATCAGTTTTGCAAATGAGCTGAAATGAGCAATTTGCTCTGCATTTAAAAAGATATATATTTGCCAATAGTGCTTTAAAGTATTCTTCCTCATGCTGTTCATTGTCATAAACAAAACATGTGAGTCCCCAAATTCTCATAAATTCAAATTAATTGTCATCAGATCACATTAGTAGGCCGTTTTGTTTCGAAAAAAAGGCCTTAATACGTGCACGATTTTGTTCTAACACACAGTTAAATGTCATGTTTACAATATAATGTCTCTATAAATCCAGCGATTCAACCTTCCTCATTTCCCCTGGAGGGAGAACCTTTTCCATTCTGGTTACCTGCAAGCGACACCAGAAAGTTTGAAGGGGAAGAGAGTGAAAAAGATGACAATACTCTATTCATGCTAAAAAAAAATCGCTGTATCAAAAGGAAATCCTCTCTGTTAAATAAACAATATCAGCAAAAAGAACACAAAAAGTTTTCAATTGGTTTAAAGCAGCAGATCAGTGCAGAGAGCCAGTTTTAGAACAATGGAAATTCAACACGATTATTAAACAGTTTTTCTACCAAACAGACGTGGAAGCATGCGTGTTGAACTAGAGGATCTCTGGGTGCAGCTCCCCTCGCAGACTGATGCATTACTTTTCATCCATCCATCTAATTATTCCCTTAGAAACCTGAAATTTGAAGATACAAAAGACCGTCCCTATCTGTCACTGAGCGCCATTGATCTTATTGAAAGAAAATGTGGGTGTAGAGGAAACCCAATATAACTCATGCCATTAAATTCCACACAGCATTATTCACATACAGAATTGACAGATTTCTGTGAGACGTTTCTTTTAATCTTCAACTGTTGTTGAAGAAAAAGGGGGGAAAATCCTACACTCCAGGCATCTTTCCCTTTTCCATATTTGCAGTGAGGTTAACAAAAAAGGCTATTGAAGTGTAGCAGAAGAAACACAACCCCACCTAACTTGTTGATTATTAACAACGGGGATGGGAAGAAGACAGATGTGTTCCTGTGTATCAGTGGTGTTTGAATTGTCAGTCTGAAATCAGCTATGAAACTTTTATCAAAGCAAAGTAAACTGATCAATTCCAGATGCTCTCGCTGTCCATGCGAGTCAATCTGCGTAACCATTTTTGTCAATAAATTCTCATGATATTCCCAAGAGCAGCGCATGCGCGTCATGGGATGTGTGGGTATTCTGCATGTGTATAATTATAGAAAGCGAGACTGTGTCGAAGTCTGTGCTTATGACTGTGTTTTTTCAGGAGAATCCAATAAGGCTGTCTCTGTGGTGCATTCACTTACACACATACTTTTACACTCTCAACAAATCACCATGTGTATTTTAAACTAATTCAGAATAACCAATGTTTTGTTTTGTTGCAACATAAGAACATGTCAAAGAAGTTGAACGTCATTATGTAGCCTGTATTTAATTAAAGATTTTAACTCACTATATGTATCTATTGGATAAAAGTGTCGAACAAGTGACATAATATTGTTGGTCCCACCTGAAAGCTATTGTTTCTATTTTACAAACCGAACATATGGATAGTCTATAAAAATGTATGCAGTTTAATAGATTAAACTAATCAACATTTTAAGATTAGTTTGAACATATATAATTGGTATTTCAGCAACATCTGAACAAACATGAAGAGTGTGAGAAGTTGTTCAAAGTAAAGGGAAAAGATGGTAAGTGGACCTTGATGTCAGATTTTTTTTAAACACATTAAAATGATCAAAATAATAAAAGAAAACCAGAAAATCTTCACCTTTAACAAGTTAAAGCCATTAGATGTTTTTGTATGAAAAATAAAAAGCAAATGATCCTCATGAATGTTGCTTCTATAGTTAAACTCTTCACATGTATTCTGTGCAAACATCTTCATTTGTAAAGTAGGCCTCAAAACTAAAGCTTTCAGATAAATGTAGTGGATTTAATCGTTTAAAATCGTTAGGGTTAATCTCAAATGTAGTGAATTGGAAAGGGGCCTGAAACTAAAAGCCTCAAAAAAGGAAGCACAAGAAATACCTCAAAGTTGTATTTGTGATACAATAGTCATAATGTAGGCTACTTTCCAAAGAGTCGTTTTAAAGCTCTCCAGAAGGCTGATATAAACTTTTTTGTTTTCAGATCCAACTGTACTCGCTCTCTTACTATAATCTCCTACTGCTCAATCATTTCCATACACGTTTAATGGCGAAAGCAGGGGAGTTGTGATGGTTTGAGTTGGAGTTCCTCTGTTGAATCTCGCGGTATTTGACAGCTTCCCTCCATTCTTTGACACTTGCCCCTCCCCTCCGCTCCGGGAATGCTGGGTTGTTTACATTACTGGCACACGAGTCAGCACAGTGGTGATGAGAGGGGCCTTACTGATGCACACACTTTCTGAAAACACGTACGCATCTCGACTGTCTCTAACAAGCCCAGGCTCTCTCCGAAAAAAACTTTCCAGCGCTTACCCGACGGTGCCACGCAACAAGAGAGGCCCGCCGAGTCAACTTTTAGGAGCGACCTTGGAAAGAGAAGAGAAAGTCAAAACAAAGACAACCGCCATAACCACCAGGAGAAACTTTCAACGTGAAGAAGGAATAGCTTAGCAACAGACTCCCACTTCCTGGTAAGAACTGAGACACCGTTAGCTGGCACTGAACTTATGAATGTGTACCACTTTGGAAAACTAACACAACACTTATGTAATCCTCATCTATATTCTGGCTCGGTTGGAGATTAATAGGCTTAAACGGCTCTAAACATGTCACCGTTCCTAGTGCGAAGTCGATGTTGACACTCACTTGAAAAAGTTTCCGCAAAGTTCGCTAGTTAGCCTAGCTTCTTAGCCTAGCATGGAGCATTGCTAACTTTCACTACTTTGAAGTTACACAGTTGCCGCTGTCATTTAAAGTTAACAACGACATTATCACGATATAATAACAGTGTTGGAAAGACAATCTTCCGTATAATGAAGTTTACAGCCATACATGTAGTTAAACCTGTTGTGGCAGCATGACGGTAGCAAAATAAAGTAGCCTTTTCTGATGCCATGCTAGAGTTACAATTATGGTACAGTACACGTATACTGTACATAATAACATCGTACGGCCGTACTTATGGAATAGTTTTACGTGTTATTCTTAAAGGTGAGACTTAATTGATGTGACATTACAGCACATTTCTGTATTTACTCTATTTTTACTGCTGGTATATGACGTCTTTGCAGTGTTGGTATGTTACTGCGTAACTAATGTGTGGTCTAGATATTTCTATATGTTCTGCAGAGGTAGTAAACGTCCTATCTGCAACAGCAAATATCCATTCGTTCCTATAGGCTTACCTTACTTTGGATAACTTAATTAATATTATAGTAGAACAAAAATAAAAAGTAAACAGAGTGACATGCAGATGAATACAAGTGTCAGGCTGTGCGATCATAGATCTACAGGCCTATAAGGTTGTTGACCACAATTGCTGCACATTTACTTGATATTTTAGGGAAAGTGCCTTTTCAAAGTCATCATGCTAAGGGGAAGCGTTTACACAATGTGGTGCCTTTTCATTTCAGGTTCTCACTTTGTATTTCTTCACCCCTTTCCCTCAAACTATTTTAGGAGTGTGCATTTACGTAGACACGTTGTGCCTCTCTTCCTCTGTTTCTTACTTCTCTCTTCCTACCCGTCTCTCAGACCTATCCTAAGGGAGCAGACACGTTCTGCCTCTTTATCTCCGAGGGTCAAAGATTCATAGGGCCAGGGATTCCTTTGAGAGATATGCGCCGGCCCATGCCTTAAGCCTTGGACTTCTACACAACTGCTCGGGTCTTGATAGATTGAGTGGGGAAGTTCAGGAGAACAACAACAACAACAGTGTTAACCTTCCATGTGCCTCTGCATAGTATAACACATCTGTATCCCTCAAACACATCTTCCAACAAACTTATTTGCACAATACAGAAGTCGAGGCCTTCAAGCGTACACATTTTGTAATAAATAAATAAATACATAGCTGATGAAAGTAATATTTAGTTGTGAAAATATGCTTCTGAATTCAACCTTTATTAACTGGTTATATGAGACTTGGTTTGGTAATGGCACCCACACTGATCTGTGTTTTTCCTGGCTCAGATGAGGCAAAGTTCACTGAGTTGATTTGATCTATGAACTTTGGTTTATTACTTTAAAAGTAAGTTTTGATTGACTTTAAGTGACTTTAATTTGATTGCTTGTCAGTTCACTATTGTGCTTCACCATCACATGGAGTGACTTTATACCTTGTAAAACATGCAGGGCAGTAGTATTCAAGTGGTTGCATTTAGTTGAGGAGGTAACTTTATTTAGTGACTCAGTAATTGCTGGAAGAGAAGCTAACAGTTTGAGGAGGGAATAGGGAAGAGGCCTATGACTGATACATTGTCCAGTTCCCATTTAAAATGATACATTTTAGACACTAATATTAAAAGGTTCTTTGATGGATGGCATACAGAGTAATGAACAATATATACATTTAGTCAATACATTTATTGTGACCCATCTCCGTATGGAAAAAGCCCAACGTGCTGCTTCTAGCTATCTGTTTAACACTGTTTAACACATTAAGAGTTATAGCCTTGCAGACAGTGTTTATTTGAAGTAGAACTACTGGTAGTTGTAAAGGGGTGATTTATTTGAATGAAAAATAAATCAAGTATGTTTTGGGAAGAAAGTGTTTTGTGTGTGACTCACTGTTTTTTGTGAGAGTCAGAATGGTTATTGCAAAATCGTTAGCACAGTGAATCCATCAGCGGCTGTTGGATCATTTTTTAATTGCTCATCTTAATGGTATTATTAATAATGATTTACAAAAAATATAGTAATAATAATGTTACAGAATTACTAAAATCTTCAAGGCAGAATAATAATAAAAAGTAAATAAAAGCCAGCAAGAAGTCAAAAAAGCAATTCAAATCAAACTTTACACTCCCAGGCGTAACCGTTTTGGGGGTCACACACATAGAGTGAAAACTGTTTCTCATGCCATGTTGCTGTCGCTGCTTATCACAGCCAAATATTTCAGGCATCATACTACGACATTTGGCTACGCTGCAGAGAGATGATTCAGACAAGAGTTAGTGGAAACTGACATACCTTGTTGACCCAATTATTACTCACTTCTCTGTTGCCACACTCGATGATCGTCAAAGACAACAGGCTTGAGTCTGCCAGCGTCATCAGGTGATGGAGATGAACACCGGCTGGCTCTGTGAAGTTGACTATCAAGGAATGTGTCATGAACCGGATGATCAGCAAATTGCTGCCAAATGTTTGCATCACTCTGTAGAGGGATTTCTGCCAGTATATCCCTCTTTGAATCCGAACTGATGAGAGGTGGATTACTTTTGACAGGCTTTGGCAAAACTTTATTATTTTTGCCTGGATCCATTGTTTGGATTATACAGGGGTAACAAGGGTGGACTTTAAAGTGGTGAGAGCAGTAATTGCTAGTGTTACGGCCTGATTGAAACTGAAAATAAAAGTACACCGGAATAGAAATTCTCTTATCAGGACTTAGTTAAGTTATCTTACTTGATTATTGAAAGATTCAATGATGATTTGGCATAATCACATGCGCTAAAATTGGACCTTCTAAAGATATATTATTAACCAGACCTTTCCAATGATTTATACTGGGTTCGTATACATTCATATTAGCATATACATATGTTCCGTCAGTGTAGCTTTAATGGAATCTAACATTTCTGCTACTAAGACGTTTAGAGTGAAAAAGGCCATTCATTGGCGAGGATAAATCTTCTGCAACCCAAGCAGTGATTTAGCGCAGTGGAATTGACCAAATCGCTCTATCCTGTGAGAGCTTCCTGTTTTAGCCCTGGAGCTGGCCCCTCTGCTGGATTAAAGATCAGATGAGACATTTGTCATCTGACCACTTACACAGTCATCTTGCCTTTGGCTTTCATAAAGAACTAAAAATGTTAGCTATGTTTTTCTTTCATTCGCAAAGCATATTTGAAAGAAGATGCTTCCTAAGGCCATTTTTGAGCTACATTAAACACTGTCTTTCGCATGATGTCAAAGACCTTGGCCCTGCATTGTACAGAGAAGATGCTGGCAAAGGTAGCGGATCACTGCTTAGGATATAGGCTCTTTCGGTGTACTTTCTCTGCAATTAGTTCTTGCATTATCAAATAATAAAAGCGAGAAAAAGAAAATACATGCTTGACGCCTTCCCCAGAAGAATTTAGAATCAAGTCTTTCCAACCCGCGTCTCAGTTTGGCTAGAGTTTAGTAAGGTCTTTGGCAATGAGAGTGGGCTGTCTAAGATGCTCCTTACGCTCCCCTCAAACAACCAGCCAGTCAATATTTTCCCTATCCATCTCCCTTACATCTTATGAAGGGTCACTGATGTTTCAAGCATTCAAATATCCTTGGAGGATGCCTTGCGGCTGCCTGTGTCATGTGAAAGTTCTCAATTTCTCTCTGGCATTGATGCTTTTCTCAATGGGCTCTGCAGTGCTCTGGGGGGAACAGGCTTCAAAGACATGCAAACACAAAAATTACTGACCTACGACCCTGCTCAAAGTTTATGAAATGCTTTCAGTGCCCTTTGCTCAGCTGGTGCCATGACCACACAATATCAGTGGGTTATTTCGACTACAAAGGGTGCTAGAAAAAGGTGTTATTCATCCTTTATTTTTTATATATTTGTTATCTTGCCTTTGGTTCTGAAATCCTGCTCTAAATGAAACAACTCTATTTGTGTATATATTGGAGTTATGAACCTATTTAATGAATGCATTAATTACCATAAAAGGCATTTTTCCGCAGATAAAAACAGATTAAACAAAGATGAATAATAATTAGCTTGAATACTCCTGCATTTTGAACGTGTACACTGGAAAGGTTAAAACAAGGCCTATTTAAAAAATAACACTGTTAAGCTTTAAGTGGGTAAACATTTCTGTATTTTTCATGACAGAAATAGCATGCTGTTTGAATGACTTCATGGAACTTACTGAAATAGCTGTGTATGGCATCTGTTAGTTAGTGGTGGTGAACTTGGGCCTTTTTCTTAGTGACTTTATGTATTTGACGACTGACTGCTCATGCTTTATACTTTAAATATATAGTTCTTATTATGTATGAACTGTGTACATTACTGCATGTTGAAGAATAAGCAGTTTTTTTACCATTTTAAAAAAAAGCCACCAAGTCCATGGCATATGTGAACTGTGCTCAAAATCTGACTGTCAAGCAGCATCCTCATTTCTATTGGAGATCACTCTCCAATCATCCCCTCTGCCTCTATCTCTTTTGATCTTCCACACGCAGAAATACAAGTCCCTCAGGATACAAATTCACTTTCACAGAAATAATTACAAGATGCTATATGCCACTGTAAACACCACATAAGTGACAGTGACAGTATGCATTTGTCATGAGAAGAGACAAAAGCAGCATGAATCTGCACTCATGAACAGAACTTCATATTTTTTTGTGTTGCTTGCTGACTGTGCTATGGGCGTTTGTTCCAACCTCATCACAAATGAGCGTTAATGTTTCACACGGGATTTGCTGCAGAAGAGAGCACATTTGTATGAGAGCATCTTGTTTTGACAGACGGTCTGTTTTTACCCTCCTCCTATTCAGCGTGAAAAGCCGGAGACATTTCACTGTCTTCTATGCCCTCTTTTTTCTGCTCCGTTTTCTTTCACACTCAGTTTCTTTTTTCCTTGTGACTATGCCAGTTGTTCTTCATTTATCTATATTGGTTTTGCAAAGCTGGATTCTTTATTATTTATTATTATAACTCATTACAGTAATGGGTATACAAGCTGATACAATTGCCTTAAAGTGATCCATCACAGCCGTTGAAATGTATTCAACACTTAACTGTAAAACTGTGAGGCAGGTTTAATGAACAATATTCATTGTTTGTCCATTGGACGAAAGAGCTTCTAGCAGTTCAAAAAGGTTGAAATGTATCAACTAATAGTTATTATATGTTATGAGGGATGGATCTAAATGCTTCTATTAGTTGAAACCTGCATTAGAACTTTACATGTGGGACTAATAGGGTCATCCAAAATGTTTTCAGTACACTTCCTACATATACTCTACAGTTCCTATTATACTATGTGTCATCATGAATGCTCTGTACAGCTTTCTGCTTTTAGTTCTTAGTCTCTTTTTTTTTACGTTGCCTTGTTTGGGTGCCGGGGACATCTTTCTCCCCCTCCTCCCCCCTCTTTGCACTGTTCCCTGACTCACAGCTGTCCTCCACGGTCTCCCTGGTCTCTTGGTTTTGCCGGGGGGGCTTTGAGGTTATGGTCAAGGCCCGGAGGCATGAAGAAGGAAGAGGAGTCATAATGAGAAGCTCCCCTCAACCTGCCCTTGAGCCTCTTTGTCTCGGTCTCTCGCCACTTCCATGCGACCCACCTTACACTTTACTCTCTTCCTATTACTGCCTCTTGTTTTAGACACTCCTTCATGCTTCCTAGCCTGCCCTCTTCCCTCTTTAGTTGCCTTATTTGCCTTTCACTGCTCAACCTTTATGACTCTCAATCTGTCCCCCATTCGTGCCTCTGCTCTCCTCTCCTGGGGTCCTCTGTACCCGGGGCCTCCCCTCAGCCTCCTCCTCCCTGCCCAGCCTGGCCCACAGTCAATGGGAGGCAGGCAGCCTGACTCCCTCGGAGCAGCAGGAAGCTGCAGCAGCAGGGGTTAGGCCTGTATGGCGCTGCCGGCTGGTTCTGTCAGAAGTCCTGCCAAGCCAAGGATGAGAGACCTTTGCCAGTGCGGTATTGGGGCACCGAATACAAATATTTTACAGATGTCTGAAGTCAGGAACCAGGAGCCTGCAGCGACTTACTCAGGCCTAGAGCAGAGGTGCAACTTTGTGTGTGCTAATGTATTTGTGTGTAGGTTTTATGAATAAGATAGTATGAATTATTAACTGCATTAACTAAGTATACATGCAGGTGAAAAGGTTTTAAAGGGACTCAATAAAGTGGTTATTAGGAGTGGGCATTTCAGGAAGTGGGTGTGTGACAGGAGGAGGAAGATAGGCTTGTCTCATTCTGGATTGGCTGGAGGAAGAAGTGATTGATTTGGTTGTGTTTGAAGAGAGAGGGGAGGAGGTTGGGGGGG
>NW_011369947.1:12516287-12524302 GCF_000735185.1 Notothenia coriiceps
GGGGGGGGGGGAAATGCTGTACTGTGAATGCCTGGCTGGGTTCCCAAACAGTTCTGGCTTGACAGTTTAACAGTGAATATTTAACATTGCGCCTCTCCGCGGGGCTTGGCTGTAAACAGCAGTCAGCAAGCAGCAAAGCAGCAAAGGCCTGCGTGACGCTGGGCCGTGGTTGTGAAGCCCACCTAAAAACAACGTACAAGCAGGAAACACATCTTGAAGTTGTGATTTTAGAAAAAGGCAGATGGCATGGGCTGTTGGTGTCACACTGTAAAAAAAAGCCAGGATCGCCTGATGAAAGCAGCTCCCGCTTGCTTTGAACAGCAAGTCTGTCATGGCTGGTGTCTGCTGTGTGGCTCCGGGTCAAACTGTGATACGCAACTCCTGGAATTTTTCGCTTTTTAAGTTTTTCATGTTCAAATCGTCTGAGGGGGAAAAGCAGAGGGGGGGGAAACAGGAAGTTTCATTAATATTAATATTCTAATATGTGAAGGAGGCAGGGAAGACCTATCTGCTTTCAACCCCTGTTGTGGAGCTCTTCTCTCTTTCTGTCTTTGTTGCTCTTTTTCTTCCCTTTGTCTCGCTCTCTGCAATTTCTGTATAAATTACGTTTTACTGTTTATCTATTTATATAACAACACTTAGATTCATATGATCCTTTTGTTTAATAACTATTAAACAACATGTAGGTTTCTGGTCTGACATATCATCAAACGCATATTTATGGTTTGAGTTGTATCACAAAAAGCTTTTTTAAAAATGTAAACAATTGTGTGGATCAACTGGCTTTTTGTTAACTGTAAATTCCCTACTAAAATCAACACTTAACTTATAGCTGAAGCTTGAATTACGTTTCCCTTTGGCCAATGGCAATGGTTCCGTTGGATCTTGCAGTGTTTTGTGATTGTACAGAATGGATGAGACGTAATGGTTGTATGATGGTGAGAGCACAGTGGGATGGACAGAGTGCTTAAGACTGTATTAGCTTTAATTAGATGGATAGAAATGGTTATGACATTTGATTATTTACTCTTTTTCTAGGTTCTGTTTTCATCTCTGAATGATCATTTGGAAAAGGTCTTTGAACAAGTCGCCTATTCTGTCTGGTCCGTTGTAATACCAGGGGTTCTCATTATGTGCTTAGTCTTTTCTGAATTAATATTCTGTCCCGCAGATATTAACTTCCCAACGGGGTTTTGCTTCCAAACAAACAAACAAACAAACAAACAGTGTGTTTGAAGACGAGTTGGTGACATTTGGATCCAGCTGTGTATTAAGCTCAACTCTGCCCTGATGTCTAAAAACGAGGCTGATTTGTGGAGTTTTACAGATGTTGGATGAATGCAGGGCTGAGGCCGGCCTCTGTGTGAAGGATGGTGGAACAGGTCTGACATCTCTCCTGAACTGAAAAGGGAAATCCCTGCAGGCACAGAGAGGAGAGGAGGGATAAGGGAGGAGGGCGAGACCGGATAGAGGTGCGACCCCTTAGGGGTAACGTTCTTCTCCGATCGTCAGCTCCTTACACTCGCACACACTCTGTCTGTCGGTGTGCCGGGTGATGCACTCATGCAAAGAAGGATGAGCGCCTCAGGATATACCATTTAAAAAAAACTTCTACTGGGTGCATGTGTGTTTCTGCCGATGCATATGTTCTGCTAACATGCAAGTTTATGTTTTTTATATAATCGTTTAAGGTGCTTGGCCTCTTCAGAGAAAAAGTCTAATTCCTCCCATCACTGCCCTGCACAGAACATAGACATTACACATATTTAGTTATTCCAGGAGAAGAAATAAAAGACAAGCAATTTATTTTCAAGTACCCATTCCATAAATAGTGACTGGCTTTGGTCACATTGTTCCTGATTTATTTTCAGTCCTAAGTTCTTCCTCAAAGCTACACCTCCTCTTCAACACAGAGCCATATGTCTAGGAATGAACAATGCACGCCTGCCTGCACCCCCTGTTATTACTTATCACACAGTTTCTTTTTTCAAATCCCAAATTTTAAAACCTTGAAGAAAACCTAGCTTGAGCTTCTCATTTGGATTTGCAGCTTTAAAGATTAAACATATGTGGTCGAAGTAAACCAATTAATTTCAATGTCATGTGAACGAATCCAGGATACACTGTGCTACTGGAATGAAGTTGTTTTTTTTGTTACATAGTTAGGAGTCATCCTCCTTGGCAGTACGACATGGTGTATGTTAGGGCTGCACGATTTGGGGAAATAATCTAATTGCAATTTTTCTGACAGATATTGCGATTGCGATTCCCGATATTTGTTTTTAAGCGACCCAACGAAAGTTTATTGTGAAATGCGGCCATATCTCCGGCTAGGAAGGTCTTATCAACATGCTCCCGTCTCTAGCACCCCCGCAGCCCGAGCTACGAGTGAAAGAACTAAACTTACATGAAACTTCCGTTGGGTTGCTTTAAAGTCAAGCTTCAGTTTAATATTCACCCTGTAATAGATGTAAAACATGTGATGGAGCATTACTAACGTGACTCAGATGGTTTGTTTCACCAAACCATCTAGGAAAGCTCCAAGCACTGTTGGAGAAGCCTGTGACCTAAGATGTTCATCGACATAACTACTCTGTAGCTATGTTCGTATGACAGATAAAGAACCTTGAACATGACATTTGGAAAAGGGCTGGAACTTTCCAAAAATATTTGGCAGGTAATTGGATCAATCTGTCAATCACCTTCTATCATGGGCCACTTCTGCTTAGTTAACAATGGCTGGTACATGTGGAGCACAGCACTTCTGATTGGTCGGGGAAAATCAAAGGCTTTGCGATTTGATAATCGCATCATTTAAAATCCCGATTTCGATTTAAAATCGATTAATCGTTCAGCCCTAGTGTATGTGCACACAGTCACATGAAGCAACAGTACTGTACTTGACCTCTGATTGAGTAGCCCTGGTGTGTGTGTGTGTGTGTGTGTGTGTGTGTGTGTGTGTGTGTGTGTGTGTGTGTGTGTGTGTGTGTGTGTGTAGGGTCCGCGAGAGCAGGGTCCGCCTCAGAAGCCACAGCAGGCTGAACCAGAGCCAAGCTTGATTTCTGTGGAGCCACATTCCCATGGGCCCACTATTAGTATGTATTCAGAATGTGCGTCCAGCTTTACATTTGCTGTGGCTGCTTGTCTGTGGCTTTCCGTATATATTAATGTGTGGACTCACATTTTGTGTTTAAGTATCTATTTCCCCTCCTACTCTTAGACTCAGGGTCTTGGATGTTTCTATTAGTGACTGTGGCGATGCTGAAGGGTTGTGGTCCTCCTTCCCCCGTCCCCCCACAGAGCACACGAGAAGTCCTGGGCCCAGAAAAGCCTCAACACGAGCCCATAGCCCTCACGTTAGCACTCAGCTATGTAACGAGACATGCCTGGGAACTGCTCCTCTCACATTACTAATGACTTGGACATCTTGCTCTTGTCATTTCTTTTTAGACAAAGTTCGATGCTGACACAGGGTAACTGCTTCAAACTATCCAGGGAGAAAAGGGGGAAAAACCTGCTGGAAGGGAGTATGAGAGACTGCTGGTTTTGTGTGAAGGGAAAATAGACTACATTCACCAGATGTTTTTTTAACGGTTGTTTCATAGACGAGAAACTCATGACAGGCTTCGTCATTTCCAAACAACACTGAGATGGGTCAGTTGCTGCTTTATCTTTGCTGTATGATAGTGAGTACTGCAGGCAGGTTGAAAGGTTTGGAATAAAACTGGGTTGATTTTCTTTGTAACCCCTCTGAAAACACCTTTTATACTTACATTTCTTGTGTAAAACAAATGGCGCATTAAGTGTGTGAATGATCACATAGACATTTTTGAATGTATCTGTTGTTTGCTTTTTTGTTCACATCGGCCAGACAAGCAGACTCCCTCTTTGCAGCTTCCTCTCCTCCTGTATGGATATTAACAGAGGACAAAGAAGGCTAAGTTATTTCCGAATCTGATCAGTGCGTAGATGATGCTCTCATCTGTTCACTCCCGAGTATAATCACGAGGTTAGGCTTCAGAAAACACAGCTGTACGGATGAAAACCAGACTCTTGGTGGACATGCGGTGTAAAAGGATCCTTTATTTAGAACCGAAAGGAGAAGTGAGCGTGGCATTCCCTTTTTTAATTTTTTCATGAGACTCCCTCATCTGTCCCTATTTCATGTCTTACGTTTTTTTTTTTTTTAACTGTAAGCCCTCTAGCCTTGCAGACAAACAGCCCCAGCCCTTTGGTTCAGAATGTCACATCCTATATCCTGGTGTCAGAGGTGATGAAGCTAATTTGGTGGTCAGTCAGTGACATGGCTAACAAACAAAGCCCTTATTAGTCCCCGAGCACTGGGAGCTCTGCTGTGCTGTGCAACGCTCTGTTCTGCATTGTGAAAGAACATGACTTGTTGCCAAAGGGCACTATTGCATCTTCGTCATGCCGCGGTGTGCAAATCTGGGTGTGGAGATTTGGTTCAAATGTTCAGATGAACTTAGATGTGCTCCTTAAAATACCCCAAATGCTGCTTGAATAACAATAAACAAAAATAATCCTACACAGCATTATTTGTGCTTCATTTATTTAGCTTAGAGTAGAAAGCTGTTTCAGTGTAGGAAAGTTAAAATATGAAAGGGATGACTATACTATGCTTTATATTGATTTATTTCTTTTTCTACAAAAAAATTATTTGTTTAAAACAATGAATCAAATATCACGGATGCCGATGACAATGATCTAAACTTAGATTTTCATCAAGAATGTACGTTAGTGGTAGGACCAGAAACGTTTTTAAGCTTCTTCTTGCCCCTTTTGAACATGACAGAAACTATTTGAGAATTTCTGTTTTTTCTTTTTTATACCTTGAACGTTTTTTTTATTTTGCTTCTCGTTGTTATAATAATAATAATAATAATAATTATTGTTTCTTTTGTTTCTAACATGTTCAATAAATTGAATAATACAAAAAAAAAGAAAATAGTGATGTGATGTAAATATACAAGGGGGTTTCTCAATTAAGTGACACACGGAACTCTGCAAAGCTTTATTTTAGAAGGAACATCTGACTAGCGTTGTAACGTTTTTCAAGAACTAATTAGCTGCATATTAAATCTACAATGGTGCGCTCTGTGTGGCATCCCAAAAGTTGCGGTTTTGCTCATCAGCCTGGAGTTGGAACTACATCCATGATCAGTCGCTCGAACATCCTAAAAATGTATGACATCACTTGCAGCTTGATCAGCGAGTTTAAATTAAGTGCTCTTGATTTTCTTTCACATTCGCATTCACTTTCTATTTTAACTGAGGTGTGGTGGTGATATGGCATTTTGAAGGGCTGTGTGAATGTAGTGAGAGTGTGCAAGCATAGCCAAAACCCCCAGGGTCCCCTCTCCTTAACGCCTGGGGGGCTCTCTCCTTCACACAGCCTGCGCCTTCACATACTAAGCTGCTTTCTGAGGGATCACACAGCTGTCTTAAACACAGCTCCGTTTTTGCATACTTTGCCCACACAATTTTGTCTTTCGTTACACAGTCAGCAATTTGTCAATTTGTTTATTCTCAGTGATTGACAGTATGAATTGGATTCACCTTGGAAAAAAGAGAAAAGGGTAGAGTGGCTGGCGGTCTGTTTTTGACTGGTACCATGGCTGTCTGTCACTCTTCTTTTATCATTGAAATTGGAGTTTATCTTTTACAAGCCTGAGTGGAATGTTTTTGTTTTTCAAGTGATTATTAGCATCCTCTTAGCTGCCGTCTCCGGCTGATGAGATAAGCACATCAAACGCCACGCCGCACCGCGCTAACGAAGCGCTGTGGGCTCGCTGGCTGGCTCCTGCCTTTTTTACTGTAAGGCACCTGCTGAAGTGACAGGCTGGCAACAAAGGGCCCCTCGCCACAAGAGAGCCGTCAGTGGCCCCGTGGAGTGGGCAGGACAATAGAGCGGAGAGGTGGCCGGGGCTTTTAGCCACGTGCCAGCTCGTGTCGACAACACACAGGAGCAGCAGAGCGAGGGGAGGGGGGGAGGTACAAGAGCGAGGGAGAAGAAAGAGGAGGAGAGTGGCTGACACCTGCATGTCCTTGAGCCCCTTTCTCAATTGTGGACATCTTCACTATACATGGTGGTTGTAAATGCGAAAGGAAAACTGAGATGAGAGGGGGAACAAATGTGCAGGTGTGCAGGCGGACGCACACAGAAGATGACAGAGGAGAGTCCAGTGTTGTTTTATGGGTTCACTGGCTCATGGTAGGTCAGGTGATGGTGCAGATGTGTTTTATTGAGGCTTCAGTAGGTGAAATGTACACACAGCGGAGCAGAGCAATGTGCTAGTTTATTTAGATTGTCGGGGAATAAATCAATTTAGGCCTCACATGAAGCCCAGGGTATGTGTGCTGTGCTATTTACTTCTGCAGAGAAATGATCATTAGCCTATAAAATGTGAAAGTGAAAAATGTAAAAGAGCGCTATAAATAGTTAGCAAGCGGCATTATAGATCACTGGCCTTGTGAGGTCCCTATGGACCACAGTGGTTTTCTTTGGCTTAATTCCCTTTATTATAATTTCTCTGTACTCCTTCCACTAGGGAGGGGGTGAAGGTCTGAGTTGTACAAATATATCACACTCAAACGTACACACATACACTGTAGTATTTGTACAGAGCAGAAACATCAGAGTTTTAATTGTTTATACTTTGTGTCTTTTCAATGAATAACTCCAGTACACATTATGCAGACACTGTAGCTAGACCACCGAGTCCGCTGGGCTAAAAAACAACCAGCTTCAGTTATTTGCAGGTATGTTGGTAAGGGTAAATACAGTATGGAAGCAAATAAGTCACAACAAATTGCATCTTAAATATGTCAAACATCTATTTGAGGTGATTTAGAAATGGTATTTCTTTATTAAATGTTCCATAAATCATCCATTTAAAAATGTTGATCTTTTTTTTGTTTTCAATAGAGAAAAAAACAATAACATTATTGTTATCAGATTTATTGAAGATTTTCAAACATTTATCTGTATTGGCCTCAAAAATGTTTCCAGGCTACAGTCGGAACCTCCTGAAAAGCCACTTTGAGTCTGATCAGATGCATACAGCCTGAAAGAGACAAAGCCATTCATCCAGTGATCCAGCCATGTTCTGCCGGTTGGAAAATGAATCCTGTTTAATGTCACAGTTGTTGTTTGGGCCCTGTATGACTGTTGGAGATACTTTAATAATCTCATACTGAGGTGCGCCCTGATTAACGTTGTGCTTTCGTAGCCAGATTTGGAAGAGGGAAAAGTCTAAATGATTAGACTGTCGTTTTGGCTGGCTTTGCAAAGCCTACTTTCAAAGCTTTCTCCCTTTTTTATCTTCATGTTTTTCTTTTTAGATCGAGAGACAATAAAGTTTCCTCTCTTCATATTTTATTCCATCAACTCTTGGACCGTCTTACTCAAAGACCTCAGACGGGCTCACATGCTGAGGTGTAATTGGTCCGCTCCCACTCTCCGTCTTTCTCTCGGCTCGTGGTCCAACGAACACGAGTGCTCGCACATTCAGGCTAATGATTTTGAATAGTGATTAAAATGAATTGGTGAGTGTGCCGCTTCTGTAGTATCCGGACCCCTCCATCATTAGTGGTTCTCTTCCTTCTTTCCTCTTACTGTATCATCAGTGTTAGTCGAGCAGGGGTTTCAGACGAGGCCTGGGGTGGGCTTTCATGAGCACAGACTCAAAGATGTCTCCACTTCTTGTAATCATGGACACCACTCTTCCAGCATTTCACTGTCGTCTTCTAGTTCCTCAAAGGTGCCTTTGATTCCCTCACATCCTACACCCAGGCCGGAAAGTGTGACATTATATTTTTCCTCTCCCCTCTTTAAACTCCCCATAACCCTTTTCTTCCCTTCCATTATTTCCCATCTCTCTCTTGCCTCGTTAGACCCAGGCTCATCAGTCCGTGTTCAGATATGTTGTCCTCGGATTGAGAGCTGATGTAGCATTCTTCTTTTTGGGACCGCTTAACTCCAGGACACTTCCCCA
>NW_011369947.1:12524311-12540091 GCF_000735185.1 Notothenia coriiceps
CCCCCAGTTTGCCTTGATCTACCTTTCTATAATCTGCTCTCGCTCTGTGTTTTGCCTCTTCTCCTATTTTAAATAAATAATGCCGAATGGAGGAAATGAGGATTATAGAGGAGCTAAAGCCAGCACAGCTCCACACCGTCTCTCTCAGGGCCGCCAACACATCAGGGCTAACAAGCTTCTTCTTTTCTCACTTCTGTATCTGTCCCACTCCGTCCTACTCCCTCCCTGCTGTCCCCCTGCTCCCTTTTGCATTCTCCCACTCAGTTTTGCCCTAGAAGACTGAAGATATGCTCTTTAATGTCAAGGTTGGACGAATTGTTGCCTACCAAGCCAACTTTGTGTTTATGTTTTCAGTGCCTTTTTCTTTAAAGGTTGAACAAATAATTATGAAAGAAACTCTATAGTTGAACAATTTTGTGGCAGAATAGGTAAATAAACCACATAAAACAGCAAAAATAGGGATAGAATATTGGATTAAAGTGAAGAAAATAAGAAATAAAGCAAGTAACGGATAAAATGATTAAGAAAAAGGGAAGAGGGCAGGGAGTTTTCTCTAAATATGATAACAAGGGTCAACTTCTCTTGTAAATCAAGAGAAGTTGACTTGAAAGGGCTCTCCACTTATACCTCATTCACACCAACGCAACTCCGGTTCAAGCTCCGTGCTAGAGCTTTTCAGGTTCAGAACCGGTTCTTCGGTTTAGCTCAGGCTCTTTTCACACTGCCCAGAGTCTGACTGGTGCTGCATCATTGCGTCATCGTTTGCGTCATGACGTAACCGTTTGCGTGCCTGCTTCATAAAGCCAAACCGCGCGGAAACCCCTCACAGCTGACACCAACAACAACAATGGCCGATTGTGCTCCAGCTTCCTCTTTACCTCTTCGGAAGACCAGATTCCCAGTAGGTAGCAGGTCTCTTCAGTGGACCACTGCTGCTTGTTACGTTTCTCCATCGTTGTGTACAAACTGGATACAACGCAGGCTTTTGTTGTTGTTCAGGAGTTGATCCCGCCCCTGCCCCTGCCCCCGCCTCGACGTAAGCGTGACGTATGCGGTACTTTTGCTCCAACCGGACAATGTGTGAACAGGAAAACCCGGTGCTTTTCAAGCTCCAGCTCCGAACCGGCCCTGAAACGCCGTTGGTGTGAATGAGGTATTATTCATGAAGCTCAGTTTACCCGTCATGAGGAGTACTTCTTGGCCTCCTGTTAGAGCCGTTGTATAATCTCTGTTGTACCTTGACGGTTCTTCAGGGGGCTCTCCAAAGTCTGAAATTATAACCCTGATGATGTCATCAGATGAGTTCCACGACTTTATGAAAGTGCAATACTGAAATCGTTGGAGTTGCCTTTTTTTAATGACATTTTTTTTTTTATTGGGCCCAGCATTTTATGGTTTTCAAGGGAACAACAGACCAAACTACCTAAAGTCTACTTCTTGGTGAGCAGAGTTTTGCACAGTGCAGTTGGCGATAGAGCATATTTATTACAGACAAATAAAAGCATGATAAGAAGTGGGGAGAGTTGGAGAAGTGTAGAAAGTAAGGAAACAAAAGCAAATGAACAAATGTGTGCTGGAAGTGTGAGAACAAACAAGAATGTTCACAGAAAATGGCTGAATCTTGTTAATATCCTTTTCTTTCCTCGTCTTGTTCTGCCTGCCTCAGTTTCTCCCTTCCCTCCTCCATTTAATTACCTTCGTGTGACGGGCCTGCTGTGAGAATGTCGGGCTGGAGTCGCACGTTAGACGGAACGCAGTCAGAAAACAGTGTTTGTTTACACCGAGTGGTTGGTGGTCTGGATGGGAGAGTTACCATCAGTTTATCAGAGAGGTAAAATGTGATCTTGCTAGCTCTGTTGCTCCATTGTACTAAGAAATTATATATTCACACCTGTCAGCCTAACTGCAATGGAAATGCTGAGAACCATTGGGGATAATTTGTAGACATTCTTTTGTAATAAAGTACAGTATTACAATAGTTAGACGGTCAGCACAATTGGGACTTTTTCACAGCCGAAAAAATTACAACAAAGGAACTTAAATATGAGTCTAGATGGTAAAACTCAGGAACAAAAATATGTAATATGAGAATAATGTGTGTCCACATAGTAGGCCTGTACTGTATTGATTCTCTCTACCTCACTTTTACTCTTACATTATTCTATCCTGTTGTATATTTGCAGCCGTCTCGGAACAACGTTCCGCACTGGTCTCTGACATGCATCTATCAATAGTTAGTGCAGCTTTTAGCAGTTGCTGCCCCTCTGCTGATAAAACACTAACCAGCCCACCACCATTTCTCGCGGGTAGACTGGTACATTGAGTTCCCACTGCTGCTTGTGCCAACCAAATGTTTTGGAAGTCAAAAATTCCTCTCTGTGATGAGAGCAGGATCTTTTGTGGATCAGAGTTGATTGCAGAATAGTGTAAACAGCGGAGTGGGTTTGAAGAGAGGGAGATTTGGTAGCTTTAAGGTTCACATGATGAAAGTTTAAATACATCTGTGTGTTTGATTCCTCGGCTCACTAGGACTATGCTTTGCTTTTGATGGGTTGAACTGACTTGAACTGTGTGTGAATAGGGAGCCCTGAGAGCCTGACCCTGCCTCTTTTGATTGAGTAAGCTCCGTTAATTGTGCCGTTTCCTGGTGTGTGTTAATCTAACCCGGCAGTCTTAATTGATCTCGTTAACGTGGGATGTGGGAGGCGAAAGAACGCAAAGACGCCCCCTGGTTATTTTGACACATAGACAGTCAGAAACACAGGAGGGTTAGGGAGAGGAGTAAGGGTGCCAGCCCCAATCTAAAAAAACACACGGCTGAAGTGCAAAGAATCACTTCAAGAGGCAGGAGGCCGCCTGGCTGGGTGACTTGTGAAGTCCCCTGTGACACCCTAATCAAAATGTCCCGACACCCTTCCACTCAGCTTCTGTCTGATAGGCCCTGTTTTCACCTAGTCCTTATGGATATCCAGGATGTCTCAAGATTGTCTTAATTGAACTTGAATCCAAATTAAAACACATATTGAAGCCCAAAGTATGTGCTTTCTGTTTTACTAGAATTTTGCAGATTAGAAATAAAAAATCAATTTTTAACAATTGACAGAATATAATCACCAACAATAAGATTTTTCCTTAAAATGATTCCGTCACCATGGTCCGTCAACAAACCATTGTTATGGTGCTGTTTATTTGTAGTTATCAATCTTGGGAACAAACTAATTTGCGAACAACAGCCAATACAATTTCCCTTTGAGATGCCAGTGGTGAAGTGCCAAACAGTAATGTTTTATGTGAAGATACATTTATTGAGATGAACTCATATGTGACAGTTAACTTTATAACCAAAATGAGTAGACTCATTCATTTCAATGTGTTTAAAACGTTAGTGATTTTGTGAAATGAGCAGATTAGCGCAGAGTATTTTGTGTGACTGGAATCGTATGTTTATTTGTGTAGGGAAATTAAATTTCAGTATAGGAACAACAAGTAAAAGTGATTTTGAAGATGCATTTGATTCCTAACACGGTACAAACTCTCGCCTTCAAATTGGGACAATTCTCTGTATAGGCTTTATAAAAACATTTATGTTTCCCTATTTATTTATATTATTTTAATTTAAAAATAATGCATTAATATGGAAAAAACACTTAGTCTGGTGTCATTGGTACATTAGGGCAGCCTTACCAGAGTTAGACCTTTACCCAAGCCATGGCAATAGTTGGCTTTTAAAAGATTATTTTCCTTTAGTTGGTTTACTAAGTAAAATAATAAGAACCAAAAGGCTCTTGTTCAGATATTAAACCTGTTTTCTAGTTTTCCTTTTTGCCTCCAGCTAAAAATCCTTATTATTTGTAACGCTTTTTTACATTCAAATTGATTTAAACTTGTCGGAAACAAGCTTTTAATGTTAATTTCCGAATAAACAATATTCCCAATATAGTCAATGCACTCCCAGGAGAAATAGTGTTGTGCAAACAGTTCTTTCCACCAGCTTCAAAGCTCACATGAAGGCCAGCGAGCCCCGGAAAGAAAAGCTGAGCTAATCCAAAATAAACAACCCCACTATCTGCTAAATTCTTGCATGCTCAAGCGCACACATACACATGCTTTCTTACAGGCACATATTAAAGACCCTCAACATGCTTTTATTTATATACATACATATATGCATATGTATATTGCAGATGTCTAATTAGCATTATTAACCTTTAGTGCATGGGACTGCAACATCAGGGGAGAGACGGCTCCTCGCTGCCATTCTCCTCTCCATTGTACCAGGGGACTTTTAATTGGCCGGGGAGGTTTGAGGCGACAGAGACGGGAGACACTTAGTAAAACACAAATGACTGACTGACAGATCCGCAGACAGACGGCCTTCACTCTAGTGGAAAAACATGCAAATGTCCCACTGTGGAGAGTGTTGTGTCCCATTTAGCTTTTGTGTGGAAATGAATGTGGGTATTAGCATGCACGTGGAGAAGCCATGTAAATAAGACACATTAGATATTAGCAGAATCATAAAAGCCTACACTAGAATCAGCATGGGTAGATATTCCTATATGCTATAGTCATACTACTGATTATGCAAAGTCCAAGCTTTTTTTTTCTGCCTCTGTCGATACATTCTGCTCGTTAATACTTTGACCCAGAATGTACGCGGATGCACATGCGTGCACTGTATGCCCACATGTGAACAGCACAACATCCCAGACAATATGTGTGCACACACTTCCATAGCTTACATTTGTATGTTGCTTAAATGCAAACAGCACACCTAAGATATGCATTTCCGTGGGGATAACACATGTTTGCTATTATGCATTCAATATATAATGTGTAAATTGGTGTTAATTGTTCGTCTATGTAACCGTACTATGTGCATACAGTGTGCATGGGAAGTGATTCTAGAGTCTGTCAAAACCATCCCACATGCATGAGTTAACTGGAGTCTCTGGAATAATATAGAAGCTAATTGCACGTGTGAATATAAGTTTTGCATCATACTTTTTGAGATTTGTGTCAATTATTAAACCAGGTAACATTTCATATTGTGGCACTGATAGTTGTAAGTGTGCAATAAGCCAAGCAACCGGTGGTGGAGAATCTTATGCAATTAGTTTGCTTCTAGGCTACATGCCAGGACATGCAATTATACAGCACCATGCCGTACACCCGTAGCCAACACACTCACCTCGCTGTGACCTATATTTTCTCAGAAAACGGAAAATGAAGTGCAACGGCATACATGCTGGAATAACCAGTAACTCCCATGAAAGGTTCATGAACGATTTCCAAGGAAGTACAGTGTCATTATCTCGGCTTTGTTCAGATTACCGTAGTATAGCTGCCTACTGCAACTTGAGAGGGGCCCAGACAAAGAGTGTCAAATCCACCGGCATGACGTGAGATCCAGTTCTGCTGAAACTAGACACTCTGGCTGTAACCGGCTCTCAATAGTGAAACAGGGAACACTTGTCCAGCTGATAAAATGTTTCAAAGCCGGCTAACTAGAAGGTGTATTTGTGTGTTTGTTGTTCCCAGAGGTGTAAAGGATCAGCCTCCTAACACCATGGATATGGACACACAGCCACAAGGACAGCAAGCCGCCGTGCCAGTCTTTCAGCCCCAGGTAAACTCCACACACAGACACACACAAGCCAAACTGCTAGCTAGGATTGTAAGGTGAGATAAGGAAATGCAGCTGAATTAAACAAATATGTTGTCATACCTTTTAATAGTGAAGAGAAAAACAATACACTTAGGTATTGCAATATGATGTTTTGTGGTACTTGATTTATTTACAACTAGTAGTTTATATGCAAGGTTAGTGGCTTAGATGTGTTGTGTTTGTCTGTTGGATGTTACAGGGACGGGGATAAATGGATGCAAATCCCACTGCTCTGATTGCCTAAAAAGAGTCCACTTTTAAATGTACGCCTACGATTGTGTGACCTCCTATTCTCTGGCAGTTCAGAAAAATTAAATATAAATATCTCGTTTTTTTTTGTCATTTCAATCTTTATTTCGAACAGATTAAATAAAATAACAAAATAACAAATATGAGAAACAGAATACTGTATTGTTAAAATACAGTATTTATCCACATTCATGATACAAAAAGTCTTCATATTAATAATAATAATTAAAAAAAAATCTCAATCATGTATCATTATGCCAGGTTTCTTTTATGGGATTGTTGCATTAATGTGATGAAGGCTCTTGATGTTGTAAGTCTAAATCATTTGAATAGACAAAACCACACAATTAGGCCATTTTATCTATAAACACATATTCAATATATCTTTTGAAAATGACACATGATAATATATATTATTATACATCAGTAAATGATTTATTACCGACATGTGTAATCTTATCATTTGGTATGTGATTTTGTTACATTTTATAATGATTGTGGTATTACAAAGGGGAAGCATTTGATACTCTTTTATTAGAAAACCCACTCATCCATGGAATCTTACTGTAAATATTCAGTTTTAACCTTTATTTCCTTACGTCAATCAAGTTGTGCCTTTCAGTGTGTGTGTGTGTGAGAGAGAGAGAGAGAGTGTGTGTGTGTGTGTGTGTGTGTGTGTGTGTGTGTGTGTGTGTGTGTGTGTGTGTGTGTGTGTGTGTGTGTGTGTGTGTGTGTGTGTGTGTGTGTGTGTGGTTGTTTCTATTGATCAGGGCGTCCCTGTATGCCTCTCTCGGTTCAATACAGCTCTGTGCAGATCTGGTCATTGTTGGATTTTAATACCGCCCTCCAACATCAGGTCCATTGATTTCTTTCCAGAAGGATGTCTTTGCCTCCATAACTATTGAATAGACTTTAAACAAAGAGGATCATCCATATGCCCCAGAGTAAATGTGGATTTTACTTTGGAGGAAGAAACAACACTAAAAATAGGCCTTTGCTCTCAGTTGTTGTTCTTCTTGTGTATGCAAGGGCACTGCAACATTAACACTGGAATTGCCAAGAGGGTTCATTTATATTCTGAGATTTGTAATTGCAAAATTAAGGATAATTGGGTTGCGCACAAAAGATAAAAGCTCTAATGATTAATTTCACTTAGGCAACACCCTCCACTCATACACACACAGACACTAGATCTTCCACTGATCTCCCAGCAGTTGATTGTGTGTTATTGTTCAGGCTTAATGATTTCTCCCTCCGTTTTTCAGTCTATTTCTAGCGGTTTACATCAGTGTTAATTCCAAGCCCATTTTTTTTTGCTTAGGTTCTTGAAAGCACCCTGAACTTTCTGCGTTGCGTCATGTTTTTTTTCACTCTCACAGAAGAAGTCAGAACTGATTTCACATTTAGTTGGAGAGTCAGTCAGAGTATGTAGATGGCAGTCGAAGCAGCATCCAGATGGGTGTCTTTCAACAAGTCCTGCATCTGTTTCACACTTTCCCAAGGTTCAGTCTGCTCGGCAGCACAGGGGAAAAAAAAAATCACCAGCCTCCTCCTGAAGAAATCTGAATTGTATATGTGATGAAGGATATTCTGTATCGCTTGCAATATCATTTCTCTTGGTCCCGGAGGTATGATGCATATGCATTAGGTAAACGAGATGAGCTGGTAAGATGTGCATTTTTAATGGCGCATTTGCTCTTTGAGTGAGTGGGAGGGTTGGAGAGGAGGCCCCCCTCAGATCATATTTTGATCGTCACTGCAGAGTTTGACAGACACGGATCTGTCTGAACGTGCTGAGACAAGGCGGTGCGGTTGTGGATCAGATTGAGAGGAGAAGAAGAGCGATATGCACCTTTGGGGTGAATCCTGCCGGTTGGCTGAGGATGAATATTGCATGGATGCCGTGCTCGGGGGGGGGGGGGGTGACTGGTGGGGCGGGAGGCCTCGCTACCTGCCAGTTGCTGCCTCCGCTGCTCCTTGTATCCCTCCCTGTCTCTCTTGGAGAATACATCCACAGTCATCTGTCACTTTCATGGAAATCATAGTCCATCCTGAAAAGCATGCAAAAGAGGAAATAACCTGAAAATCCCTTTTTCTTCATCCAAGCACTCAACAAGCAGAACACTGATTGTTGGCCACTACTTCTGCTAATAACGTAAACATAAATACATCAAACAACATCACCTGTATTGGGTAAACAGCTTATTCAGATTTTGAATCAGTGGTCTCAGGGGTCTCTGGTGGGATTATTTCACTGACCATGAACCACGGCCTGGGACCCTCATTCTTATCTCCTCTCCTTACCTCCAATTTCTATTTCTTACTCTAATCTAATTGACCCCATCCACGCTGAAATATGCAGCTCTCTCTATTGATTTCGAGTGTGGCAAAATGCGGGGTTTATTATGTTAAAATGGAGAGATGCATTTTTAAATTTAGCCGGCTCTGCGTGGATGTGCCCCCGGTTCCTCTCCCTCTCTCTCTGGGAGACAGCAGCACCTCTCTGCCGCCGCTGGCCTTTCTGTGGCAGCCGTTGGCACATGCTTGGCTGTCACATCACACCCTCGCCCCTCTGCTGCTTGTCTTTCCCCCCTCTCACTCTCTCTCCCTCTCCCTGTCTTCCGCATTCCCTCTTCCACTCTCCATGTGGCTTGTCAGTTGTGTTTGGCAATGGTGTCATTATTGGGCCGCCCGAATCACACTTCCTCCGATGGGCTGTCTGTCTGCTCTCCCCCTGTCTCTCTCTCCTCCTCTCTTTCTCCCTTCTCTTCTCTCTCTTTCAATCCCCCTGCTAGTGAGTTGCCCATGGCGGTTGTGTGTCACCTTTATACCCAAGACACGCTGTCCCTCACAGACGTTACCCATAATGCCTTGCGCGCCTGCCACTTATCTCCATCCCCTGCAGCTTGTCCCCATCACAAAACCAGAATGATGCGAGTGAAAAGAGTAAGCACAGCCCAGAAATGTGAGTTAAGCAAAACATGAAGAAAGTCTGTAGTATCACGCTCGGAACAGAATGAGACAGTAGTAATCAATCAGCCTCAAACTGGTTAATGTTTCTGCATTCATTTATAGTCAAGGTCTGGAGTAAGTTTAATTATTTCTAACATTTGATTTGCGATCTCAAATTTGAACTGATTCCACTTTGGCCAGTGTTAAAGGAGCTGCATTCTATTTTTGCTTCAACATTGTAAGGTAATAAGAGATATGTCTTGCAAGTTTAAAAAAGTGGTTTCGGATAGTTTTGCTGCTTGGTTTTCAGACTTTTTAAATTATGTTCACCCCTTTTATAAGAATGGAAGCCCTGTAAAAGACTCAACCATGTATCCATGACAGAATGTGTGCCATACTTAACTCATTGACATAAACAAGGAGGAAAGGTCTACCAGGCCACCCTCCATCTTTAGATCCCACCATTATATTTAACATACACACGAACAATCACATTTAGAAGCAGCAGTCTATAACACCCCCCCCTCTCCAGTTTTGTTCAGACACTGACCCCTGTGTCATTCAGGGTCATTCCTCTGTGACTTCCTTCCTTGTGTGTAAGTGTGTGTGTGTTTGTCGGGGCCTTGTGTTTCAGCTGGGAGCTCCTGATTGTGTGACACCCGTGTGCGGCAGATGAGACGGCCTGTCACTCAGCTTCGGCCTGGCTGCCCTTTGAAGGCCAGGCCAGGGGGCGAAGAGGTGCCGCAAATGGCCTGTGAAGTTTACATACACTGCCCACTGCTAAACAGATTAGCTCTAATGAAGTGTCTAATGCCGGGGCCGCTGGCTGACATAATCCCGCCTGGCAGCCCGGCCCCTTGGCTGCCAAAAAAGCCGCCCTCCCTCCAGCCCTCTCTTCTGCCCTCGCACGGCCTCTGCTGCCACCCAGGGCGACTCCACGCGGGGAAGTGCCCACTGTTAATCATGCCGGACAGTGTGCGATCTGACATGCAAATGTAGGTCATTGCATATGTAAATGTGTGATTAGGGGGCTGGCATGCCAGGACACATTAGCAAGACTGTGCTCTCAGCAGGCGGTTGTCACAGCGCTTTAGAGGCTCATGCTAACATTTGTCAAGCTACCACGCAGCGAATGAAAGCAATGCCCTCTCGTCCTCTTTGCCCCCCCATCTCACTCTCTCTCTCTCTCTCTGTCTCTCTCTTTCTCTGTCTCTGAATGTATATACCTCGATCTGTCCATCCTGCATCCTTGCACAAATGCTTCTGTCACCATTATGACAAGTCACTGCACAATATGGTCACACTTTCAATGTGTCCTACCCTGTTACTTATTTAAGTATTATACCTCTCTTCTATGTGTGTTTACTTTAAGTCCAAAGTGAACAATATGTTACTATTGTTAAAACATTCAGTGGTCGCTATTAACAGAGCATTTTCTTTTTTTTCGAGCTGAAGTGATGTTGCACTAAGGTTTGTGAAGCAGTGTCTCATGCTCTCTGTCACAGTAACTCTCAGACAGCTCGGTGATGGCGGTGTCATGCTGAAAAATGCACACACACCTCGACGGTGTTAAGTGTTAATTGGACTGGGCATCTAATTGGCTCACTCGTCTTCCTTTGGCTGTCAACTTTCAACTTTGAAAAAACAATGAAATGCTTAAATTGGTTGCCAAAACAACCCCCACCACCCAGCCTCATACCTATTATGAACAATTGTGTTATTATTCGTTCTTCCCTTCACTGTCAATGTGTGTTTTTTTGTATTTGTAAATATATCCATTGGTTAATCTTTGCAAGAAATGTTCAGTCTTTGGGTTGGTTTTGTCTGCATACATTTAAATGAGTGATGGCAGCATTTAACATTGCCTTATGAATGCATTATACAGCACTATTGTCTTATCTTATTAGTGGTATCACTAATGCTGAAATAATCAGTGGATGGCTATTTCAAATATGAAATGAATATGTTTTGTATTACTCTTGACTGGACCAGCAATATGAAATTTGAAAGAAAATAGTTTTAAAGAAAATCTGATTGGTCAAAAGTAAAAATAATAATTGGTTGCTGCCGTACTAACAGGTGAACAAGTTTCCTTTTTCAGTATTTTGGTTTGATTTTTAGTTGCTGTTTTTTCCTTAGGATTCATTGTCTTCCTTATGTGTTTTATTGCTTGGGAAATTAATGACCTTCTTCCCACTTTGTTTGCACACCTCTGTACCGAGTAGCTTGCCCCTGAGCTGCTCCCACGGCAACACTGGCAGAAGTTCTGGTGACATGTGGCATTCTGATATCTGTCACCTTCTGTTGGCTCCCGCTGAAGCCTTGTACACGTTTACCAAAATCCTGGAAAGGTCACACAGGCTGCTATGTGCTTTTTTTCACACATCATATCTTGGGGGCTCATTCTGATTTATTTTTGAATGTTTTTTCTATTTATTTATAGTAAAAGGTGAGTGTCTCTGACCTGGACAACAAATCATGTCGTGAGAATTCCTTTAGTCTGTGGCCCTAATGTTAGTAATACAAGTTGTCAGACAAAAGAAGGGAGAGGACTCTGGATTCCTTTGACCTTAAAAACCAAGTTAGGTGTAATGATTAGATGGTGAAATATGTGTGAAATGTTGTACGTCCCTCTAGAGAAATCGTTTTTTCAATTTATCTTAAGAGAGGTCATTTTAAGCTACTAAGGAGAACCCATGCCACCAGTGGCGATTCATTTATCTGCCTAGCAAGTACATTGGAAAATAATCAATCAAAAATATAAAACAATGGAAAAAAAACTGTAACTATTAATCAGAAATAAATGTCTGGTGCCAACATGTCAGTGACTTCCAAGACATTCTGCCAGGTCCTGCATGATGCTGTCATAGATCACGATGATCTATGTAAACTACTTTTGAAAAATGAACTTTCTTCCATCTATGGGCTTAAATGAGCTAATATGGTTCAGCGGTGTGCATATTTTACAAGGACTCTCAGCTTCACATCAGCCTTATGCCAGTCAAATCATCAGCAGCCTAGAGCAGCCTCTCAGCAAAACAATTTACAGAATCTGGGGCCTCACCAACATTTCCTCATTCAGTAATGTGGAGATGGTTGCACTTGGTTGGCAGATAAATAATTTTGCAAAATGTCCGTTAATCCTTTTTCCCCTTGCGCATATGCTGTGTGTAGGTGCACAAATTCTAAAAATGTGTTTTTTTTATTATTCAGAAACCATTACAACCAGACATGGGGCATAACTCACTGGCAAACTTCCAGATTGAGAAGAAGATTGGACGTGGCCAGTTCAGCGAGGTGTGGCGGGCAAGGTACCTGTTAGACAACACGTCAGTCGCCCTGAAAAAAGTCCAGGTGAGACACAGTCGAACACATCACTTTGGATACCGGGTGCAGCCAAAATATTCAGCCAGAGAGATGTTGAACTATTCTTCATTCTTGCTTTTTCTGTATGTCCTCATGAAGAGTTAACCCGAGACAAGTTGTCAGTCTGTCACTAGGCTAACACAAACAGACAGCCAAATATACTCTCACTTTCAGGCACTTTCACAACAATACCTCACTCACCTGCATGCAGTATATATTCGACTTAAGAAAAAGTCATGAATCCACACACAAACACACACTCTCAAAAATAAATTGCATGTCAGTAAGCTGAAAAAGACAAGAACAGAAAAGCAGATTCTGTTCTTTTATTTATGAAACAATTGCTAAATTCCATTGTTCTTTTAAGTGCAACATGACTGTGAAGGCTTATCTACCTTAACAATGTGACTCAGCTGTCTTGAAGATTACGCACGCACGCACACACACACACACACACACACACACACACACACACACAGGCAGACATGCACTTACATTCAGTATTATTCACTGACTTACACTCATACACACCCACATGAGGATATGGTGTTCTGGTTGAGCATGTATACACATATTCTCACACACACCTTACACAGGCATATGTGTGTGTTACTCAGATTTGAAATACCTGTAGTCACTCCAACGCCACCCTCTAGATAACAGCAACCATGTTTTTCGGTTTAGTATTTTTTCCCCCCCTGTTTTATTTTTTACATCTCTCCATCTTAGCATTACTTGAATATGTCATAACACCCCTCTCTGTCCTCTCTCTCTTTCTCCCTCTCTCCCCTTTTGATCTCTTGATAGATATTCGACTTGATGGATGCCAAAGCTCGGCAAGATTGCATCAAAGAGATAGATCTCCTTAAGGTAAAGAACCAGAGAGAAGGGAGACGGCGTCATGCGCTGCGCTCTGTTCTCTTAAGGTGCCTCAGCTGAGACCTTCCACCACAGGAAAACAATTGATCTGCACCAGACGGCTTGGATTAGTGTGTTGATGTGTGTGCACGTGTGTGTGTGCGTGCTTCCTTGCATGGTTATGAATGCAGAGGGGTGTTTGAGTATTTGTGTATTTTGCACACGAGAGAATGAGTGTGTGAGTGTACAGTACATGTGTATTACTGTCTCCACATGTCTCTAAGCTTTTGTGTGTGCAGGGGAGCATCAGTGTAACATCCCTCCAGGCTCACATTGACTCTTTTTTTAAAATGCCAAAACTATTGTTTTTTATCTTTTTGTAATGTTTAGAGTCGGGCAACAGTGCATCAGCATGGACATTTAGCAGTCTCCCACATGTGTCTCTTGATATTTTACCTCCTCCCTTTTCTGATTTTTGCTTTACTTTTTTTCCCTTCCCATTAAGTGGGGCTTTCATTGATCAAACCACCTTAAACATGTGTCAGCTGGGATGCTCTCAAATACTAATGAACAAACTAATGACAGCTTCGATATCTACCCCTGTCTGCAAGATCCGAGATGTGTGTCAGAGCCGTCTGTGTTTGTGGATTGATTGTGTGTGTGTGCGTTCCTCGCAGCGTTTCCCACCATATAGGAAGCCTTTGTGCGCACGCCCATACACTACAGGCAGTTTGTGTGCATACACACCATCACACATTCACATTAGTGGAATAAAACAAAACCAATTAGTTTGTACCACTCAAACACATCAGTGAAGGTCCCGGGGCTCTTTTTGCCAATCAAAGACAACGATACTGGGCTGCAGTGGAGACCCTGTGGAGAGCTGTAATCTGAGTAGCAGATCATTGGCTTGATGACAGCAGACAGCGCTCTGTATCCCTGACCTCCTAACAGGGGTCAGGGCGGGGTTAAATGTCACACTTTGCCCACTAAGTTTTCCTTTATGCATTTATTTCTTTCCAATTACACGGATCCTCGTCCTCCGTACTCTTTTTATGTGTTGTTTCCATTCTGCTCACTCCTTGATCTCTTCACTCCTTTTCACCCAGTTTCTGTCTATCCATCCCTCCTGATTTCCCTCTCCCTGCTCGTCGTCCCCGTCCCCGTCCCCCCAGAGCTTTTTGTTCCCTTCTTTTCATCCTGTAAGCTGATTGCTAGTGAACATGGAAGTTATGCCCGGCCCTGCGCTGCCCAGCCAGCCTGATAATAAAGGGCTGAGTGTGAGAGAGAGACAGTCCTTCTGCCTTATCCCCCGCTAGACAGGCCAACAGGAGATACAGCCAAATCAGAATAATGAGAGGCACACTGGCATGGGCCGACTGGAATGAGACACACACACACACACACACACACACACACACACACACACACACACACACACACACACACACACACACACACACACACACACACACACACACACGGCCTCTCAACAGTCTGCTGCCTATTTGTTTGTTTGTCTGTCCGTCTGTGTTTGTGTCTGCTCATTCATCTGTATTTTCCCGCTCTGACATGATGATTTCAACTTGAGAATCTCACTTCTCATTCTGCCCTTTTGTCTAAATCCTCGCTGATAGGAATGTTGTGTTGCTGAAATAGCCCGCTCCCTGCCAATCGTCTAGTTTCACCATTCCTGAAATCCCACAGCTGTGAATTCCTCTCGCTTGTGGGTTACTATCAAGCCTGGATTATATTCTGGAGACTAATGATCTGCCCTAATCAGCAGTGAGAAGCTGTAATGATGTCTGTGTGTTTGCTACTCTGTGCTTTGTGTTTCTGTAAAATGGTGCGTGTGTGTGTGTGTGTGTCTGTGTGTGTGTGCATGCTTGTCTGCATCTGATTAGTTTATACCAGAGGTTTACTGACGAGACAGAGAATTGGCAGCAACTAGCTTAATTTAACCCGGCGATCGCACACTATAAATTCACTTTAATCTTTGGGTTTTCCTGTGAGCCTTTACATTTATTTTGTATAAGTGTAGCACGTATTTACTTTACCTTCTAATTGACAAACAACCCAACATTGCACATCTTCTAATTTTCTTGTTCAGTGAATTGACAAAAATCAATATGTCGTGTTTGTGCTGGACATTGAAATCTGTATCATATTTCATTGCTGAAAGACACTAGAATAGAAAAAGAATGTATCATTGATAATGGTTCTACCTGCGGCTTACCTATTAGCATGTCATTCCGTTTGTAAAGACACTTTTACCCAACGTTTCATCACGGTTAATTTTATACCATCAGATTGCATTAGTCAGTATCTAGTCGTTCTTTGAAACACATCACCAGCTCACCAAATATATCACTTTAGAGTTTTGCATCATTAAGTAATTACACACGCTGGTGGGTCTCAGCCAGCGTGTGTAATTACATAATCATGCAATGTGATATCCCAATGAATGATTGTTGTATTGCATCCATCATTTACATAAACATCTGCATGTGAACACGTCTCTTTATTTCTCTGTATCCTGTGCCTGAGGTTCAAGTAGTGGAAGAGGCGTGGGATGGGGGGGGGCTGTTGGGGGTGTTAGAGGGGGNACGCACGCACGCACGCACGCACACACACACACACACACACACACACACACACACAGGCAGACATGCACTTACATTCAGTAT
>NW_011369947.1:12540114-12557627 GCF_000735185.1 Notothenia coriiceps
CCCCACACTACATTGCCATGCCACACAGCTCCATGTCTCCTGCTCTCCACATATCACTATCTCTCCCCCCCTTCTCTAACTCTGCTCATCTTATCCCTCTGCTGCTCCTTTTTTCCTACCTCACCTTTTGTTCTCTTTCCCTACCTCTTCACCCTGCCCTGTCTCCATCATTCTTTTGCTTGTCTGTGTCACTGTGTCATTTGTTTCTTACCCTTCATTGCGCCTTTCTCCCTCCCTCCCCCTTTTTTCTTCTTGCTCTGGATGGATAGAGACTTTTTGTTTACTACAGGGAATGCTGTTCCTGCCTTATTGACCAACCAACAGGAAGGAATCTCAGCCAGAGATGAGCCTGGGATGCTTGTTTTTCTGACTGCCAGCCATGTCAGCCTGTCAGACGTGTGTGTGTGTATGTGTGCGTGTCTGTGTTTCACACATGGGTTGTTGTCATCACAGACAGAGGGATTGTTGTGACATCCCATCCAGCTTTGTCACACTGAAGGACAAAACCGCCTCATTATGTCCACACTTACCTAATATGGAATTTTGGTTTTGATTTAATTGGTGATGAAAGTACAGTGGATTCCAAAACTCCTAACATGAACCTTGTTTATTCATCAGCTGATGGGGTTGTTAGTTGCTAGACAAGTTAGCAATAGGATGCAACTGTCTAGCTTCTTCAATAACTGACTGATCAGATAGTGTGACCATGGAAGCCCTTTAATGAGACAAGTTTCATCAAAATGTCTCCTTTTTTTATTTCCTTAATGACCATTTTTTTCTCCCACAGCAATTGAACCACCCCAATGTGATAAAGTACCATGCGTCTTTTATTGAAGACAATGAGCTGAACATAGTCCTGGAGCTGGCGGATGCAGGGGACCTCTCGCGGATGATCAAGGTAAGGAATCACAACCCTAACCTCTACAGTGAGAAACCCACTATCAAACACTCTTACCCACACTTCTGGAGGTGAGGCAGACTTTTTTTGATGTGATCATGAAAAACTTCAAGTAAGCCTTAAAGGAAACACACTAAACTGTCTTGGTTTATCAGATTTACCAAAAGATCAAGTGAGAAAGTTCCAGTATATATAACATTTCACAAAAGACCCAGTCCAACCTCATATCACACATTTGGTGTCAAAAGGAATGCTGGCGAGGAGGCTGCAAACTGCTGACGTGGCCTTTTTAATAAATGAAGGAATGCTCGCAGTCGGTCAGTGGTTTGTGGTTTTTACAGGATTTGTATTACCTGGACACTGAGTCAATCTGACTCATCCATTCAATGCTGAAACCAACAACCAACTAATATAATGCTTCCCGCAACCTCCTTTAATCCCAGCAGTCTGCAGACTGTCAAAGGGAAGTTGTTAAGAATCAAGCAATGATTAATGCTCATAAAGATCCAGCATGTGTTGTTTGTAGGGGGTATGGGGAAAAATGCTCCGCTTATTTGGCTTTCATCTCACGTTTTCCTTAAATGTTTTATATATTAAATCTTGAGGTGAGATCTTTTCATGAAAGCTGTAATCTGTGGTAATATTGTAATGAAGGAATTTGATGTTTTAATAGTTTGTTCCTCCTCGTGTACATTACTATTTTGCCACACTAAAGAAGTCTGTCCAGCTTTATTATCTTGGTGAGAAAATAATGTAATATTTCTATGTTTTCAACCAGTTAAGTCAATATTTAGTTGAAATATAAGCACATTTCTGTGTGATTAAATTATAGAAATTGCAGCTTTGAGCCACGTGAATACGTAAAGTTGACCGTATCTTTAACCCATAACAGCAAGGCGTTGTGTGGAGAGAATTTCTTGTAAGAATTGGAGCAGAAAGAAAAGCCTTGTTCAAAAATGGGTTGCGAAAAATGGGTTGCGATTACAAACCATGGTCGCCCTGTTATTCGGCTTTGAGACCAAACCCCCAGTTATTATAAGAACCTGCCTGTATAGCAAATTAGTGGTGTGCATATAAAAAGCCTGGTCTTCTCCCATGCATAAATGATGCCGCAGCGTTGTATCGGCATAGCTCGACAAGCTGTTTGCAGTCATACTCAGCAGCTCCACATCCGCGCAGTTCAGCACAGCAAATTAGAAGAGGCGAGGATTAGTGGTACAAGGGAGTGAACATGGCAGGCTCAGCACACACACTAACACATATCCGGTATACCCAGTACACACACACACACACACACACACACACACACACACACACACACACACACACACACACACACACACACACACACACACACACACACACACACACACACACACACAAATCACTACATACATACAGTACGGACATAGAAATGTGCAGACACAACCATAGCAAAAGAAACTCACCCGCATGTTAAGCGATGGACTTAACAGACAGACAACAGACAAACCAGTTAGCGTCACTGCTATCTTAGCTTAGCATTCAGGTTGTGTCACCTAATAGCTGATGACAGCATACAGTCGTAAACACAAGTACACTCCTCTCCTCCTCACCATTTGTCTCCTTTGTTTTTCTAATGTTACCGTGGCAGTCCAGAGGTGTGTGCCACGTATAAGCCCCCCCCAGGCTGTAATGTGAAGTAAACACATTCGAACAGTGTGCCATATGTAAAACAGACCCCCCCCTCCCTCCCTCCCATGCATGAATTTAACATTTTTTATTCTTTTTGATTTTCCATCCTCCACACCGCTCTCTCCTCCCTTTTTTTCTCTCTCCCTCCCTCAATCTCTATAACTCTCTCTCGGACCATCTCAGAATTCAAATGAAATCAAATGGTCCTTGATTTGCATGCACTTACAGAATATTGCATGTGCAGTGTTTGCTGTTAAAGGCATGGAGAAGAGGAGGGTGGTGTTGGTGGGCTTCCCCATTGACATCAAACGGTCCTCTGATATGGAAATTGGAGGGCAAGGGAAGAATGGCTTCTCACTGAGGCTTTGTTTGGAAGTAGGCCAAGGTCTATCCCTCCCTCTCCCTCTCCCTCTCTTCCTCCATCCCTCTCTTTTTCTCATACCTTCCTTCATGTTCTGTATCTCTTACCCTCACCTATAACCTACATTCTTTATCGTACTTCATTCTATAGCTTCACTTTCTCCTGTCTCCCTTTCTGTCTCTTTCTTTTCGCTCATCTCTTTCACATTGTTTTTCTAGGGCTATGCACCAGTAATTCAAACATTTCTGTCTTTTCACCCCCATGACCCCTGACCACACTAGTGACGGTTATTCTATTTCTATAATGGATATACCTTGTTCCTACTATATACTTACCTAATGTAGTGTTTACATATTGTAGCCTCATTAAGAGAACACCCTGAAGAGGCACAGAACTGGTTGGAACAGGACAACAGGAAACATGGTGACGCAGGAAGACATTGTCACAAGTTTTGATTCCGTTCGATAATCATGTTTGAAGTTGCATTTTGCAGTGTTGCTTAGCACTTATCTCAATGTGTTTCAGTAGTTGTGGTAAGAGCAAGTTTGTGACACAGTTCCCATTGCTAATGTAAGTGTCCTGTTTGTAATGTTGGTAATCGTCATTTTGCAGTATGTTATATTATAAATATATATGTTATATTATAAATATAACATAATTAGATTAAAAAAAATCGAATTACAATGTGGTGGATTAAGTTTATCGCGAAGGAAAAATTTCAGGTCTTATTTATCTTGTTACTTAGGGTTAGCTTATGTACTGTTGCTCTTAATAAACGTTTTTCTTGGTAAGATTCCCTAAAGATTGTGCAAAATGCTTCATTTCTAATTAGGACTCTCATCAAACCTAGTCTTACCCACTGCTGTTTGAGGAAGACTTCCTATACTTACTCGCTGATTATAGCCACTGTCAATCAAAAATGCATGAGGCCTAAGTTGTTTTATGTCGACTCTGTCCCCATCGTGGCTTCTCTGGGGATGGACGAAACTCTTGATGATACAACACAACTTCCTCATGCCCCCAAATTAAATAAATAAGCCGAAAACAACTGTGACCACTGTGCCATTGAAAGCTGTACCTAAAAGAGAGCTGTGTGCCAGATGGGGGAGTTTTGGAAGGTACCACAAATTTCCTCTCTGTTCTGAGAATGCATGTGCTTTCCATTGAAGGCCATAGAGAAAATGAGCCAATGCTCGGTTAGGAGGGGACCGGCTGGAGGAGAGGGGTCTGGGTTCCATTAGCAGTGGAGTCAGAGCTGGGGACTGTGGCTGGGGATGCATGCTATACAAACACACACAGACATCCACAATTCTCTACCATTTTGGTATTCCATGCCACACAAGACATTTTCCCACTCCTGTTAAAATATTTGAGCTGTTCCTTCTTTGAGGTACGCTAGTGTTGCTTTTTGATTTTCTTATTTGGTCTGTTTGTGTTTACTCCACAGCACTTTAAGAAGCAGAGGAGGCTTATCCCAGAGAGAACGGTGTGGAAGTACTTCGTCCAGCTTTGCAGTGCGCTCGAACACATGCACTCCCGGAGAGTCATGCACAGAGGTAGCGCTGATGCAAATACACACACACACACACACACACACACACACACACACACACACACACACACACACACACACACACACACACACACACACACACACACACACACACATTAATTAAACGAGGACATTGGCTTATTGTTCATTAAAAGTACAAGATAATCGTATAATCTTTATAACTTGAGCCACAATTCAAGTTTTGAAAAGGTTTTATAATACTAATGGAAGATACATACTAGTTAGAGCCTAGCACGGCCTCTTAAAAGTGAAGTGAATGAAATGTTCAGTTTGATCAACCTAGTTGCATATGACAGGAGGCTTAACTGTAGGTGTTAAACAACACAGAGAACAGAGAACACAGTGTTTATGGGCCCATATGCTGTCAAACCAAGTCCTGGATTCATGTGCACACACACACACACACACACACACACACACACACACACACACACACACACACACACACACACACACACACACACACACCTACACACCTACAGGTGGTGTACTTCCGTTGGCTGACTCTGATTAGGGCACAGGGACACTAATGAACCCTGAGTTCTGGGCTTTAATGACCACTTAACAGAGGCCGCCTATTCAAAAGACGCTTACAATTATATTAGAGCAGTACATTGCGAAGGCTGATGCAGGTCACATTTACATGATTTCAGGAAAAAGTTACAGAAATGGTCGGGTTACGTCCACATTGATATATTTTCAATAATATATTTTTCATCCAGTAAATCTAAATATTAACTTGCACTTTATTTTCTGAATGAGTATATTGCTTTACTGTAGCCATTGTTGCCCCTCAAATGTTCTGTCATGAAAAATAAGGTATGAAAGCTCTTTTTATCTACATTGAATGACTCTTTCCTCTTCAGATATCAAGCCAGCCAATGTGTTCATCACAGCTACAGGAGTAGTGAAACTTGGAGACTTGGGCCTGGGACGATTCTTCAGCTCCAAAACAACGGCCGCTCACTCACTAGGTAATTTGCAACAGTCTCTACATATGTGGATACACACACTTGAACACATGCTCTTTACCCACTCATGAACACACAAATGCACACTCAGACACTTTCAGTCACAGCGGTCCCTAGTAATAATCACCCAATGTTGGATGTGTTTCATTAGGCATGGTGAGCCCAGAGCCATGTGTCATGTAGTCATGGATCCTGGCCACGTCTGTGCCCGCCCCTTCATAGGCCACTTAGCCACTTCCTGTTGCCTTGACCTTTAAACCTAACACAGATGAAGACTCAACAGAGGCCTTCCACACACAGCTTTGATTGTGACTGTGAGCCATAAAACAAGCCAGCCAACTTTACAATCCGGGTTACTGTTGGCATTGATGGGTGTGTTTGTCACTTCTAGGAAGTAAAATGATATAGTATTTTTCAGAATGTTGTGTTCAAAGAAGCGAGAATTTTACATTAGGCCTATTTTAAGACATATAAGTGTTTTGAAACTGACAAACTGAATGGTACCACATGTTCATGCTTTCTTTAAGGCATAAGGTGTTAATGACTTAGGCCTTTTACTGTAAATCTTTAGGAGTCAGGCCTGTTTCCTCAAGAAGAGTGCGAAATAACATTTAACTGATTATTCATTTCCAAGGAAACATACATTTGTACCACCTCAAGCTTTATCCTTCCAGTGGAAAAATATATCTTTCCTCAATTTACTGAAGACATGAGGTTTAACACAAATACAGAGCGAGACTCACATACACACCTTTTAAGGGGTGTCTTAGTGTTTAAAACACAAATGTACCTATTAACAATTTGTTAACTGCCTGTTCCAACCGGCCTTCCTCACTTTGCCATATTTCAAAGCTTATTATCTCCTCTACCTTTTTTGTTGTCTATCATTTCAGTAAATATTGCTGGACAATAAAAAATAAAAAAAAGGCAGGCCATGAAAGATATATTGAAATGAAAATAAACAGTTCAGGAAAAGAATCAATGACAAGACTTCAACCTTTCTAGAGTATTCTCAATAGCAGCATCAGTGAAAAATGCTGACACACAAGCAGCATTTAAAAGATATATTGTGTTCTCCTTACGTTTTCATTCCAACAAAAACATGTCCATATAGAAGAATTGCCAATGAAACAAAGACAAAAAATGTCATCCAGTTGCTTGAAAGAACCATGTGACGGTCATCGGTTAAAGAACACTTTCTTATATGTCACACAAGTTATTCTGAACAATTTTGATTTGGTTAAATTCATTTGGCGACTGTACAAACACAGGAGCAAGTTGTAGTTGCATTTTGTTTATACATTATTTTGATTCAGGTGTCTGGTCTATATAAAACAATATAAATCACATTTGCAAACGGTGCCTTTCTCTTTTCTTTTTAGCTAACTTCCCTTAGTAAACTGTATTAATAATACGTTTAAAATATCTCTAGTTCACTGACAAATGCACTTAAGCTGTTGCACGTTCAGTTTTATATGTTAAAATGTTCCACAGACACCCAAACACCCCTGGATGGTTTCAGCTTTTTCATAGATTGGAAAATGTAGAAAAATGATTCCAGAGACAAATATAAACGCTGTTATTCACACTGTCTCACATCCCCATCTCAAACTGTTATTACCACAAACAGCGTGCTATTCTCAGCCCCTGTACAGCAGCGGCCCAGCCGTTTGAGAAAGTGTGAATCACATGATCTGCCGAACAGTAGCCCGATCATCTCAGCAGCCTGCAGTGCCAGCAGAGTGGAGTGAAGGCTACTGTGATTGCTCATTAAATGTTGAGTCCACAGCACCCTCTTTAGGCGGACAAAGGATAGGCAGCCCCATGAGCACAGGGTACCAGAATACTGTCAGCATTCATCTCAAGCAATCAAGACTGCCTCAATAATATCCAGAAAACTGCAAAAATCAAAGGTTTATATTTGTTAAACACATATGTGACGTAGATGCATTTAATTTAAAACATTTACATCTGCCCTCATAATATTTACTCACAACAAATGGACAGGTGACGTTTGCATATAAGATTTTGCAATGGTAAATTTTCTAAATACTTTGAATTTTGTTTTTAATATTTTAACTGAGAATTAATTGAGTGGAGGATTTTGTACTGATGATGTCCCTGAGTTAGTGTGACCTGTCGACACAAGGGACTCGCAGTGCGTCCTCCTCCCGTCCTCTGTCCATGACTTTCCCCTTGACATTTCTTTCCGTGTCTTTCAAATAGCAAATCTCCTCTGTCTTTTTATTTGTCACATATCCTTCTCTGCTCCTGCTTTTTCTTTACTTTACTTGTCCTCCCTTCTCCTTCCCTCTGTCCCTCCCTCTGGTGCTTTGACTTTTAGTCAGACAGAGAAAGACAGAGTTTGGGTTGAATGGAAGAAAGAACGGCTAACGGAGTGAGAGTGAAGTGGAAGAGAGACGAAAGCAATATGTCGGGGAAAAAAGGATAATAAATAGAAGAACTAGTGACAAAGAAAAAGAAAAGTAGAATGTGTCGGGAGCGAGAGAAGAAAATGTGACAGTAACACCATGAAGAGAGAGGAGAAAGCAAGCAGGGAGGGAAAACAAGTTGGAGAGAAAAAAGGGGGGGAGAGAGAGAAGGAGGAGAATATGACAATGACAAAAAATGAAGGACAAAAAGGAAAGCAAAAGTGAGAAAGAGGGACGGAAGGTGTGTGTGTGTGTGTGTGTGTGTGTGTGTGTGTGTGTGTGTGTGTGTGTGTGTGTGTGTGTGTGTGTGTGTGTGTGTGTGTGTGTGATCACGTGGCAGTGTGGGTCTGTAATGAGCCAGTGAACAGTGTAGCAGGGTGGTGGAGATGAGATGGAGGTCCAGGCATACAGCCTGTCAGCTACTAGGTTTTCAACTGAGCCGCTCAGCAGCCTACACACACGCACACGCACACACACACGCACACACACACACACTCTCAGTTAGTTTTGTGTCTTTTACACACTCACTGAAATGCTTTTAGTCTCTTTGCCTCCTATACAGTTGTATATATGCTCAAAGACACATGTGCATATCCTTATGGCGACACATGCATGCACACATGCAGAGGTAGATGATCTTGAACATACACACAGATTTGCAGCTTACAAATAAACACTCAGTGATGCATATACATCAACACTGTCACAAGACTGGCAAAAATACACACAAGCATGCAAAAGACACACAATGTTTTCATTGGGGAGGATGCCTATATCCCTTGCCCTAACCCTGGCAGAGTTGGATTGAAAAGAGAAACAGATTAAAAGAACAGGAAAGCTGATGCAATCGTTGGAGCAATGATGGACTAGTCAATTGGCAGTAATAAGTAGTATAATATATCTGCAATTAACACCTGTAATGAGAGTGGTGTTAACGATAAGTACCGGGGAAAGGGAGGAAAAGGAAAGAAGAGAGGAGGAGGGAGAACAAAATGGAAGCAGAAAGACTTCAGGGAGGCTGATGTTGAAAATAATTATGACTATTTCAACATGTATATAAAGGCTTCTTCGTATAAAGGCAAGCAAGCAAATCCTGAAACAGAGAGGGGTAGGAGGAAAGCCAAATAGGAAGTGAGGGGTGAGCAGGACATATATAACACCAACGAAATCATAATGGGAATATAGGGGAACACAGAGAACGCCTTCTGACTACAAGATTAAGTCTTTCTAGCTTTCCTGCTACCTAGAACTTTACGTGTTATTGGTTAAAATACAAAAGGGCACAGGTTTCCAATCTCGGAACTATGCTTAAAGATCCCATGTCATGCTTTTCCGGTTATTACCCGTCCCCTTGTGTGTTATGAAGGTTTTTCGGCATGTAAACGGTCTGCAGAGTCACAAACCCTCAAAGTACACCCTGTAGCGAGTAAAACTCTAACACAGAAAAGACCTGTCGATGCTGCCCCAGAACACCTCGTTGGAGATTTCTCTTTTTCTTCCTGGGTACAGTGACGTGACCAATCCGTGGAGCTCCTCTCACACACACACACACACACACACACACACACACACACACACACACACACACACACACACACACACACACACACACACACACACACATACACACCACCAACCTGATGACCAATTAAAACAGCAATCCCCTGTTTCTTCTTCCACTTGCTCTCTCTTGTGTATTCTCTGCCTTTGCAGATTATTATTTTTGGAATGACAGGTAACATTTCATTATTCAAAAGTTGCAAATTTAAGATGAAAGCTTTTTCTCAACCCAATTAGATTCGCACCAAAATTAAAAGCTTTTATTTCAGTTCCCATACACTTGAAATGTAATAGCCTCCTCTGTAATAGTTGTATTAATTGCATTGGCATTAGTTGATTTTACTCTAACCTGGTAATGTGCAGAATGGCTCTGGAGAGTTTGTGTGCGAGTGCTGCTGGTGAGTGTGTATTTATGGTTTTTCCTACCATTTTCCTGCTAGACAACTTTTCTCCTGCGTTCTTTCCACTCTTCCTCATAGCTCTATCTACCCATTTTACCCAGTGCACAATTTGTATATATGCTAGGGGCAAGACTGTCTTGGTTTGATTATTAAGAAAACTATTCTGCGAAGAGAGAAAATAACCCAATTCAATACATTGAAGTTAGCTTTTACATTTACCAATTTGGCGGAGGCGTACTGTATGTCCAAAGCAATGTTCAAATAAAGTAAAACTGCTTTTTCAATTTGGCTTTAATCAAACCTCACATTGTAGAGCAACGAAAAGGTCCCCAAAACTTTCATTTTCTGCCCCTGGTGTTAAGTGTGGGCGGCTGTGGCTCAGTGGATAGAGTGCTGGACTTCGAATCAGGGGGTACCAAGTTCAAGTCCCACTGCAGTCAGCATGTCGTTGTGTCCCTGGGACACTTCACCCCAAATTGCTCCTGTGGGGATTGTCCACAGTACTGAATGTATGTAAGTCGCTTTGGATAAAAGCGTCTAACAAATTACATGTAATGTAATGTACTGTTTAAGATTCCACCAATTACTCAACAAGCTAATTACCAGCCACAACTGCAAAATGTGGTCAATGACACATCTTTGAAAGTGTAGTACTCTGCCTTAAAGTTTATATGTTTGACTGATTTTGTCAACACCAGGTTTTGTCTAAACAGGGCAACAGGGGCACTGCGCCCTCTTACTGTAGGCTTGTGCCCTCATACCCAAATGCAGATTTTCCATGTAAAATGTTAAAGTGATGCCAGAAAACAATATTTATGTTCATCAAAAACTGTATAATTACTAAAAAAATGTGAAAATCGAGTCAAATTGACTGTCGGACGGGATTGACTGCTTTCTTTATGGGGAGCTCCGAATAAATAGGGGATCGATGTCCGGTCGGTCTGCTGATGGATGAGTGGCAGGTAGCAGGCTTACACTTAAACTGTGATTTCTGAATTAGATTGTTTCTTTTACTGTGCTTTTTTCTGTAGAGGAAGTAAAGATACTGTAACATGGGATGTATTTGTTGTTTGAGGTGCAATATATGACTCAGCAAATGTTAGACATGAACAAACTATTATGCCGGAAAGTTGGTGGGACCGTAACATTTGGCCGGAAGTGACGTTGGCGCCCTCATACTAGATTTCTCTAGAAAAACCCTACCATATTGTCACAACCGTGTAAAATCAGCGGGTATCATTTTTTAGCGCATTTCTAACAAGTAGATAAGTCATAAATACTATATAAAGAAAACAATGCAATGTTGTGTCCTCTATCTCATGTGGACTTGGTATTCAGCAAATGTGAACAAATCTGTTAAACTTGTAAAACTAGTAATTCCAGTCAATAATGGGAGAGTAAAAGATCAGTTTCAGGTTAATAATCAGTACGGATCACAAGGAGAATGCAGGATGATGTTGATTATTTTGACATCTAAAGCACAAGCTCTACAGTATGCTTTGTCATGTACAGCGCTGCTACTGATGGATGTACAGCGACTCAGCAGAGCCACAGAGCCAATGTAGCTGTCATCTCCATATGTCAGCAAGCCTCCACTCACATGTGTGCTTGAAAGGATGTGGACTGAGAGCTGCTCAGCACTGGTTAGAGGGCTGGTACAATTTCCATCCGCTAACCATATGTGATTAATTTAAAAACCTCTGCTGGATTTGCTTGATGGACTTTTACATTGGAAATCACAGCAAATAGAAAGCAAATGAAAAAAGCAGGCAGTCAGACTCGGCTCGGAAAGCTTCCTCTAGCGTGTTATATGGATGTGATGCTGAGCTGTGGTTCGTCTCTGCGTCCAGTTGGGTGAGGGTCTGATTCTCTGGAGCTCTGCCAGCCGCCCTGGCAGTTTTGGATTCTTGAGTTTCCAAACCAGATCCAGAAACGGGCAAACTTTTTAAGGCTCCACCGCTGCTCCCTGGGCGTATTCTCTGACTACTGTTTCAGATCATTACCGAGCCGCAGTAATCAAAACTGATTTATGTACGGTGTATTTAGTGTGTGACTGTGTGTGCGAGTATGTCTGCTGAACATATGTATGTGGTACTTTGCATGCGGTACTTTGCACACTGTACGAGTGTGCATGATAATATCCAACCTCATGAAAATATCATCTTACTGTTGCTTACTTTGAATTAACAGAGGCAATGATGGAAAGTCTCCATCTAGTCTTCTTTCTTAAGCTTTGTTACAATATGGCGAGTGTTCCTTCCTGAATGTGTCACAGAGTGAGACTACACCTCCATTCCTCGCATGCTTTCCTGTACTGTGTGAGGTGTGTCAGTGATGACGTTGATGAACTGGGGGAAGCATGGGTTTGCATTGCAAAATGTTAACTCTCTCTCCCTTTGTCTTGTTCTCCTTTTCCACTTCTGTCTATCTCCCTCTGTCCTTCTCCCTCCCCCTCTCCCCCTCCCTCATTCTCTCTCCCTCTATGTTCCAGTGGGTACTCCGTACTACATGTCACCAGAGAGGATACATGAAAACGGATACAACTTCAAATCTGACATCTGGTCGCTAGGATGCCTTCTCTACGAGGTAAACTATGGGGATATGTGCACACGCTGTCACCCCACTCGGCTGTAGGAGTGACATGAGAACACATCGCCTCAGACACACACACACAAGCAAACAAACTATCCACAACATATTAGAGTACTGTAAGAAAATACATACAAATACACCTGCACTTTTCCACATGTTTATACTGTATCCACTTCAAGGCGTAAAGTGAAAAAAATCAAAATTACATACACTTATTGTAATAATATATTCAAATGTGCGCTCTTATCCCTCCTTTCCCTTCACTCTTTCACTGTGGCCTGGTGGACAGGAGTCCTTTAGACTCTTTAAGGTAAAGTTATTTAGCCTGGGAACCTGCTAAGCATTGAGAAGCTGGCGAGTGAAGGGAACTGACATGGCCATGTGTTTTAGATAAGGCCGCCCAGTGACACTGACTAGTTTGATTAGGCAGCAGCAACACACCACAGGGCTTTGACACAGACCACACTGAGATGAAGCGAGAGCGTGAGGAGCACAGCGGAGGGAACAAAGAGGAACGATGGAAGAGCAGAACAATGACAGACATGGATGACAGCAGTCAATCTGATTCCCACCTTGCAAACCTTCATGTGCACTGAATACACACACACACACACACACACACACACACACACACACACACACACACACACACACACACACACACACACACACACACACACATGTTGAGAGACACACTGTCGGCGAGGGAAACACCCATATTTCCCTCCCCTCCTCTCTCCTAACTCCCCTGAGTTGCTGATCACTTGGGCTGCATTTCAACGCACCAGTGACTACACCTTCTCTACAGCGCCTCAGGCATGGAGAGGTGGAGAGAGCACGAGGAAGAAGTTTAAGCTCAGCTTGCAGGTCATGGTTGCTCAGAGACCACAGTCCTTCATGCTAATTAGTTCCCCACAATGCACTGCGGCAATTCAGAGCTGTAGTTGGCTGAAAGTGGTGGATGCTGTAGGTCACATTCAGTTTTTTGTTGTTGTTTTTTTACATGTCTGGTGTGTGTCTGCTGTTTTAGATGGAATACGCTACTTATACTGTTAACAAAAAACAGTGCGATAGTTTATTCTGTTGCATGGTTTCTGCAGGTAACATGATTGCGTAATCTGAACTAAAGCTCATTCAGATGTTGCTCATTTTGTTAGGATGAGATAAGTTTAGGTTTTCATTTAGGTTTAGTAACACAATACTGTGACATACATTGCCATACAAAAGTAAACTATTCACTTAACTTTTTCATTTGTTGCCCTTTATTTATTTGGCAAGAGTGAGTGGTCATAGAAACAGGAGATGAAAGGAAAGAGGGAAGAGAACAACAGTCCACCCTGGACACTACTTATTATTTTCACTATTTCCTTTTATACAACGATCTTCAAGCTTGAAGGTTGAATATGTACAATGTCTACATGTTAAAGAGTTGAATATTTGAATAAGTCCCTCAGCAAAATCATCAGACCTTTTGGTTTGTGTTCAATTCTTTCAATATTTTGTTTCGGAAGCTGTTCATTTTTAAATTGTTATAATGCATGTGCAGCCTGAGCATTGATTGTTTCAAAGTTTCAGATGGGGCACATTTCTTTGATCATTTATGAGTTCCACCCTTTAGGACAACCACTAGGAGACACAGTGAGAAAGAAAGATGGAGACCAGAGATGAGGAGAGGGGAGGGAGAACTAGAGTAAAACTGAAAAAATAGAAGAAGGCTTGTTGCTCCCTCTGGAGGTCAGGAGGCAGGGAAAAAAGATGTAAGGTGCAAAAGTTTAGGAATCTATATAGGAAAAATATAGGTAGCCAGAGAAGTAGATAAGCAGTTGGAGTTTTAAGAGAGAATGAGAAGACTATAGAAGGTTAGAAGGAGAGAAAGAGCAGAGGGGGAGAAGTGGAAAAAAACAAATGGCGAGAGCAGGTTTATAGATTGCTGGAGAGAAGAGAAAAATGGGGGGTGTTCTTTCGGAGAGAAAGAAACAGAACTCCAGCCATCAGGTCAAGGTGAGCCATGCGAGCAGCCTGTGGAGATAAAGATTTTACAACCTTATTGTTGCCAGAGCAGTGCTCACCACGTCATGCATATTCCCTTTGAAGAGCAGCCCCTTCTTGGGAAGAGGGCTCCGCAGTGCATTCAGTGTCAGGAAACTTCTCTCCTTCTCTGCAAAACTCTCTCCTTCCCTCCTCCTTGCTCTCTTCTCCTCCCTTCTGCTGTGTCTCCCTCCATATGCCTCCCCTTTTCACACTTAACCTTCAGGCATATGGAATTCACATATAAATCCACGCCTCATCCCTTTGGTACTCATTGATTTCCCTCTGAACGTACAGTAGGGGCCGAGGATTGAGCTGGTGTGTGTATCCCATGGAGTTCGGTTCCTTATGTGTGAAACGGCTCCATTTGAGAACGCCTGCATTTTTCATTCTAGCGCCTGGGGGTCGGGCAAGGGTCCGAAGGGGTCCGCCCGTCAATACCTGGTCATTGTATCTGCGTCCATCTTCATCTCCCATTCTGTTTGATCCCTTTCTCCTCGTGTCCGACCTCATTACATCCCCTGACCCTGCCCTGTGCCCCCTCACCGGAACCTCCTACGCTGTAAACAAGGATGCTGCACTGGCTGGTTTTGTGTCCCAGGGAGACCCGGAAGGTAAGGGGAGGGTTGGGGGGGGGCGGGGGGGTCACTGCCAGTGGATGAGATTACCCTCTCCTAGCGCTCTCTCCTTCTGCCCTTAGTCAAAGCCCACTCATATTGGCATATCCCCCCTCCCCCCCTTGCCCAGTGTGCTCTGTAAAAGAGATGCATTTTACACACACGCTGTAGGTCTCCAGCTTGTATGGATGTTCTGCATTTTTATATGAAAGTTAGCAGGGGAGGGAGGAGAATATCTTAGTAGCTTTACTGGAATGCGTCTCCTTCCTGTTGGAGCTCGGCTATCCGTACCTCTGACTGTGCCCAGGCCTCCTGCCTCACCCCTCTCCCTCCACTCTTGTTTTGCTGTTGGTTTTATGAAACTTTCAAAACGCTAGGTTCCCAGCAGATTGTGTTTTGCATGCGAGTAGTCGGCCCTGTGGCTCTCTGTATGTTCTTGAAAGTTGGAGTGGGGTTATAGATGTAAAAGACAGAAAGACTGCTCCTTTTCAATAGCTTTGGTGTCCTTTAACCTGTTTCATACAGTGTGTGTAGTTGTGGAAGCGTTAATGTTGAAAGAAATGTTAGGGACACTTTTATCCAGCTTTTTTTCTGGAATTTTAATTGAATTAATTAATGAGACTTATAATTATTATTTTGATCTTTGGATTGGCTGTATGGCTGGCCTTTCCACCGTGTTCAGGCTACGGCTACGTTATCAGGTTGCATATAAGTCTTAGGTTTATGAAAATTGAAATTGTATATTAAATATTGTTTAAAAAAAAGGTACTTTGTAGTCTTTTAGCTTTGACACAAAATCTTTCACCATTGTCTTTTTGGTCAACTTTATCCAGTGTGTGAGGTAACTCATTTCAGTTTCTAGTATCCGAGTGAATATTGATAACAAGCTTAGTATTTTACAGATTCAAGTTTTCTCTCTTTGTTAGGCGAAAATTAACAAGATGTTCTTTTTGCTTTGAAAAAGAAAACGAGAGTGGAGCGAGTGATGTCATTGGAATGGCCTAACACAATGCCACACCGATAACGCAGACTACCTGGGCAGGGCTAGTCTAACATCATGATCCTCCAAGTGTCAGTATCAGGCTCTGCTGAATCTAGTAAACTATCTGACCAATTTGTGTGAAATATGTCACTTCCTCTTGATTCTTGCAAACCCATTGTTTGACATTTTGGGAAATATACTTATTTGCTTTTTTGCTGAGCGTTAGATGAGAAGACGGAGACCACCCCTGTCAATAGTCCCTGCAGAACCAGATTTTTTCTTTTTTTACACATCAGGTATAGTCTATTGTAGGGATTAAACAAACAAGATACAGTATGTTTATTAGTTAGCTTCATGGGTGCTGGAAGGTAGATTTTGTTATCTTGGCACAGAACCATGCTAGCTGTTTCCAGCTTCTGTTCTAAGCTAAGCTAACAGGATGCTGGCTGGAGCTTCATAATTTACAGACAGATTACAGACTGGCATTGACGTTCTCCTCTATCTCTCAGCAAAAAAGCAAATAAGTGTGTTTCAAAAAATGCTGTATCTTTTCTATACACCATAACATGTAGTTTAGCCGCAGTGAGATGGGGCCATAAGAACACATCCAGTCTTTCCTCAAAGTTTAACCCACTGGAGCGATCTGGCACTTTGAAGTAATTCGTCCATTCTTCTTCTACTTCTTCTCATCTTTCTTTCCTTTTTAGTGTATTGAAGTAGAGAAGTGACGACTCCACTGGGTGTAGGTATATTTTTAATGACTGTCCCTACTCTATGACTTATTGCCTTGATTAATATATCATCATAAAACCACATGAAGGACCAATGAGCACATAAAAAAGTCATGCTCTCCTCAGTTGTAATGTGTGAGTGTGTGTGCAGAGAATACAAAATATACCTCTATTTTGCATATGTATGTTAACAATTAGATTTGTATTTGTGTATAGTGCTTGCCTGTAATTTTGTGTGTGAGTGTCTGTGTGTGTGTTTATAAATGAGTAAGTGAGAAGTTGTGAGGAACCCTTCGGTCCCAGGCTATAAGGGCTCCAGGGATGAAGACGGGTGGAGGGAGAAGACGGGAGCCTCTCATAGCTCCCTTTTTTAATTGGCGTACAGGGAGAGAAGCTGGAGCGAGCGACCGGGATCAGTGTTAATTACGCTGGAAGGCCCCATCTAGACCTTTTACACGGACAGGGATGCTGGCTTTACATGTCTGGGCTGAGGAGAGCGCAGCCTGGCCAGCTGAAGAAGAGCAGAGGAACAAAGGAAGGAGATGCTTTGTGTGTGTGTGTGTGTGTGTGTGTGTGTGTGAGGATGTGTGTGTGTGAGGATGTGCGTGTGTTCTGCCACCAGCAGCTCACACCCCTTAGACAGACAGCAGGCATGCGTGTGCATTGTATTTCTCTCGAATATCAATGAACCGT
>NW_011369947.1:12557644-12569128 GCF_000735185.1 Notothenia coriiceps
ACTACTACACACACGTACACACACACACACACACACACACACACACACACACACACACACACACACACACACACACACACACACACACAGTCTTATACTCACCAGGGCCTCAGAGGTCAGAGAGTGAGTCAATCATCTAACCCATTGCAACGACACAATATGAAAAAAAGAGTAAGTGTGTGTGCTGAGAGCAGGGGGCCGGCAGCTGTCAGGGGCTGGGAGCAGCAGGCACTAATGAAGCAGATGAATAGTGCAAAAACTCCCAAATACAAACAGGACAGTTGACATTTTTCATCTGTCAAAAGCAGAAGATGCATGAAAATACGATGGGGTCTTGTTTAACCCCTTACCTCCTGGGGTTTATAGCTGGCTGATTTTCTTCTTCTTCTGTCCCACTCTCAATTTCCTCTTGCCAACAGAGAAACCTATTGTTTTTTAAAAGCACTAGCCTTCCTACCTAGCCTTTACACACAAACAACAGACATCCACACTAGTTACACATATATTTGTTATAAAGCAATTAAGAGTGTTCTCCCACATGGCTCTTTTTAAGTCATTGAAGTGAACCAGTACTGAAAATAGTCAGCATGTTCTGTGCCAAACATGGACACTCCATACCCTTTTAAAGGAAAGCCAGCTGAGTCCGCCTGGTTCTGCCCTTTTACTTCTTTGAAACCTCTCAGTTTGTTTATTGGAAAGGGATTTGGTTCTGAAACAGAAAAGCAAGATATTTGTTGACGTTAGTGGTACATTCCTGATGATAACATATAACATTTTCTTAACTCACTGGAGTGATAACATATTTATAGGCTGCAGCAAATGGGAAGTTAGTTAAAATAACTAGTGGAAGGACAATTTGAATGCCTGTCGATCAATTATTGCACAACCCAAAGTGAAATCGTAGGTTACAGATAAGAGGCTTTGTTTCTAATGGAAGTGCATTATTGCTGACACACACAGGAATACACATTTCCTCACACATCTCATCACTGTCAACCGCCTGCTGTGCCAGTCTCAGTCCTAATGGTTGGACCAGAGGGAGAGAAAGAGAGCAGGAGAGAGAGAGATCATCTTTACTCTGTGTTTACGTGTTTTTCTGAGGAAATGCCGTGTTAATACGAGGATGTGATGAAGAACGCTGATTAATATTGGATGGTAAATTATGTCCAGATGAGAGAGGGCCTACTGAGATTGTGCTCCCGTCGTCTTGACTTCCCACTGGAAGCTGTGACAGAGACTCTGTCAAAATGTGCCCTATAGGGAACGAGAAGTTTTCTGTCTGCACCATCAATGTTTGTCACATTCTTCATTGAAGACTGAAATGAAATTGTTGATGGACTTGACAGTTTTTGAAATGCGTCAAAGAGTTACATTTGTAGCTGGAGCCACAAAGGGAGGCCATTTCCACTTGTTTAAGTAGTAATACATCTAAAAACATGTGTTGGAGGAAGGAAACCATTGCCATTTGAAAAGGGATGTTAAGACATGACCTCGTCTTTTCCTCAGATGCCATTTACATGTTAATACTCCATGTCACAGCCTGTCGCCCATTGTAACTGAAAGACAGCTTCTGTAATCTACCTCTACTTCCTTCCGTAGTCCTATTTACGGAAAAATATTTAGTCTCTAATATGCCTTATATTGTGGAAGGTGGCACATTAACACTCACCTGCTTTATTCTGCATGGAACGATTCCATTTGGATTCAGATATGGACACATTGTTATCATTTGTTTCTCACTACCAATTAACAGGCTGTCAAACACACTCTGTACACTCTCGGATAATAATGTAGGGACACCTGGAAGAAATAATTGAATATTTATTTGTTTAATTACCTGTGCTTTCACAAACTTGTGATTATCTTTTGCCCTGCATGCTCCTGGTGATGAAACACTCGTCAATATCACATTGGAGTTTGAAATACCCCACAGTACTGAAACAATACTGCAGATGGAGGCGGTGAGAAACACAAATGGAAACCAATAAGCAATGACTACTATAATTGGACCTTGTTTCACATTGTTCCACAAGACACTTCCTCTCTTCTGGATGTCATTAGGACGTACAGCAACATTTCAAAGTACACAGAAATGCCCTCTCCCCATAACAGGTGCAGGGCATGACATTGCAATATGGCTTTTGCATACTTATTTTACTGTACAACCTTTTGCATAAGAGAATGTATTTTTTCCTCTGAATTAATATGAAATAGAAGTCCTTTAATATCATGTTGGATACTCACTTCTTCCTATGTAACACTATGTAAATAAGTAACAACCGAATCAACAAGCTACAGTTTCTTTAAGCAGCTCCTCATCATTTACACTGACAGCCATTCTAACCACAATTATTTATTGTTAGTTAAGCAATTTGGGCCAACACAAAAGCCTAACGCACTATTCATTTCCGAAGGCACTGAATCAGAAAAACAATAAGAGTGAGTGTGCTTGTTATGCAAACCTGCTGCAGGCTTCACCTTCCGCATACACATTTTAACAATACGAAGTGAGTCAGTCACCCTGGCAGATATGGCATGCTATATTTTCTATTCTTAGACATGCAGGAGGTTTTTTTCACATATTTCCACTCAGCAAAAGTCTCCTTATCCTTTCCACTCTTCCTTAGCATTCCCATCTGCCTCTCCTCTGCTCTGCTTGCTTGCATTTGTTTTCCCGAGGATACAGTTTTCTCACTGCTCCAGCAAACTGAGAAATTCTCTCTCTCATAATATGCCTGCACCCCTCTCCTCACTCTCCTCTTCCATTCTCAACTCTGTCTCCATATTTGTGTATAACTTTATATCTCCACATTTTCGAAAGCAGTGCAGCAGAGAGGGCTAGCAAACTAAAGGAAAACACATAAGCTAAGAGAATCCCTCATGAATCTTTCTGTTTTGCTTCACTTGAATTTTAGACTTATACTCATTCCTATACCAAACAGTATAAAAAGAAAAGGAAGTTTGCCGATTTTATAAACACAAACTTTCTCTCAATACTGCTTTTTATCAATTAGTCATATACCTCGATAACAGTGAACCGTTCTGCATTGAACTCACTGTACAGCGACTTGTTGAAATTCTGCGTGTTCAAGTTTTTACTTTGCTAACACCCTGCCTTTCCTTTCCCTCATATCTTTATATTTCAGATGGCAGCCCTGCAGAGTCCGTTCTACGGGGATAAGATGAACCTCTACTCCCTTTGTAAGAAGATAGAACAGTGCGACTACCCCCCACTTCCCTCAGATCACTACTCAGAGGAGGTAAGTACTGTGCCAGCTGCCATTCACTGCTGTCATAGGTAGATACAGACCTGCTCAGTGTTGGAAAAGGACTTCTAAACCTAAACTCCTTCTTAAAATAAACTTTTAGAAAATTCTTAATATCTTTTAGGTGAAGTACTGTGTAAAGCAGTGGTAGCCGGTTTCTCTTTCTCTGTGCCAGTTCGCTGATTTTGACTTGTGTTGACTATTAAAGTACTTTTTTTTTTTTATATACGAGTGAAATCCACCCAACTGTCTGAGCTAAAGTTCAGTATGATATTGCTCTGTGATCAAAAGACCGGCTATGATTTTAACCGTTTCAAAAATTAAATGCACATATCAAAAGCATCTGGCCATGCTACAAAGTGGGGTGAAGCTGAATGGGCTACAGTGTCATGTTTCCCTAACGAAATGTTAAATCATCTGCTGTAGTTCTGCGTAGACTTACCCATGCACAGAAATGTAATGTATTCGGGCTGCGGTCAAAGATCTCCTTATTGCTGATTGCCGCTGACGTGTGTATGAATGCGCATGGCTTTGTGTTTGCATGCCCTCTTTATGTGGGTGGCATTTTTTCCCTAACATTTCTGTCCTTTTCTCTTAAATATATTAAGTAAATTGTAGACACATGCAAAAAAACGTAGACACTGACTCATAGGCACACACGCACATACACTGCAGGCATTACCTTCATTCACCAGTGACACTGTGCTTTGGTATGGGCGCACTACAGCTTTGTGAGTTATAATAATAATTAACAATAAATACCTGTGTTTTTCATTGTTTCAGCCATCGTACTTTAGGTGACATTGCAATTTAAACTTAATCTCATTATTGATTAGTATGTCCAATACTTTTTGATAAGTTGGTGATATATTCAGTCCATGAAATGTCAGAAAATAGTCCAGATAAGATCCTGTGGTGACGTCTTTGTAGAGTTGTTTTTGTCTCTAATTATAACTGGAAGTCCAAACTGGAAGATACACACAGCACAAGGTGACATTTGAGAGCCTGAAGTCATTTCACAGCAAATATTTTACATTTTCTACTTTAACTAATCCATGGATTCATTTATTCATCCAGGATTTAACAAAATCATTTTCAGTCAATCAACAAATTGATTAATTGACTCATGACATACCAGTATTAAGATGCCTTTACATTCCTACATGTTAAATGTCTTCTAAAAAGGTGCAACTTATTTGCCCTCCATGCTCTCGTACCATCTCAGTATTTGTGCACAGCTAGTTTAAGTGGTTCTCCTAATTCATGTTATATACTAAACCCTATTAAGAGGCTTTATTATACTGTGGCATTGACTTCATCAGGATGATAAAGGCTAATTGCGAGGTGTCTGAAGCCTCTGTAGCCTCTATGACTGAGTTTTTGTTTGTGCATGAGCAATTGTGCAAGTGTATATTTTGCAACAAGAGCTCTCTCCACTCACACACCACGCTGAGCTTCTGCGTTGCCCCACATGTCACCCCCATCCAGGAGAAAGGGAGACAAAGCGAAAGAGAGAGGGAATGATAGAGCGAGAGACAGGGCGATGGAGAGATGGAGATGAGGGGGGTGCCTGCAGCGCCTGTCTGGATGTAAACAATGCTCCTGAAGGATCGGCAGCAAACTGTCAGCTGCTCATCTTTGTTGTGTCATTTAACCATCTCCGTCTATGCTTCCCCCCCACGCCTCCCTTCTCCAGCTCCCACTCCCCCATCCCACTCGCCATGCAAAGAAGCGCATGAATATTTTACATATCTGCATCTCCCCCCCCTCCCCTCTCCATCTCCATTCTGTGGGACTAATTCTCAGACTGTCTGAATTTGCATCTTTCTCCCACTTTCTCTTTCTCACACACACACACACACACACACACACACACACACACACACACACACACACACACACATATAAACACAGCGGCTGACGAGAACTCGTCCAAGCCGGTGCCACGCAACAGCGGCCAGGAAGTCGGCAGACGGTTACCATAGCGACCTCGCGTAGATGTTATCTTTTTTTCTTCTTTCCTCTCAATCTTTTATTCTCTTCTCTTTTTTTAATGATGGCGGTGGCTGTTCCGCCTGCGAGCCTGTCTATCTATCTGCTCCAATCAGCCGCTTCGCTCGGCTTCAAGTGTAAGTGCTGTCTCCGGATGGCAATGGAGTGGCAGCAGTGTGTGCGTTAGTGTGTCTGTGTGTACTTGTGGGGCTGGGGTAAATGTGGATTCAGACCAATCGTAGATTAGTGCACTAACACAGCTCTGCGTCTTTGTCTCAGCTCGATTACCTGTGGCCTTGTTATTGCTTTTATCAAATGAGCTCATCTAGAGGGCACAGAGAGACGAGCAGGTCTCCGTTAGCTACGGTTTGTTCATTTCTCAAGCTGCTCTTTTACAGTTTGCTCACACTACAGTTTATTGATTGTTTAATTTCTCTGTTTACCCCCCACCCACACCCCCCCGTCTTTCTCACCAGCTGAGGAACTTGGTAGATATGTGCATCAACCCTGACCCGGAGAAGAGGCCGGACATCACCTACGTGTACGACATTGCCAAACACATGCAGAACATGACACAGGGCAGCTAAACCCAGAGTGACACGCATATAGCTCGCAGAACTCCTCCCCACTTCCCTTCTTGCTTTTCATGCTGGACTCGAACAAATCTATTGGCTTTTATACAATAACTCCAGAGTTTAGCTCCTTGTGATAAGAAGCAACATAATTATTGTAAAGGTGGAGGTACAGTCCATTATATAACTGACACCCAAACCATTCTGCCTTAGGATAAAGATTATAGAGATTATACTTCTTGTCAGGTGGACTTCCCATTCCTCAGACTTCAATAATGATACAGCACTGAACATCAGCGTATTGTAACTCACTGATGTGCTATAGCTTTAAAATGCATTTCCTCTGTATATTCATGTATTGAAGTGATGGTGTTCTTCAACAGCTGATAGAAGCATATTGTGTTTGAAGCAGATATACTGAAAAAAGATTATAAGAAGAAAATAAAAAAGGCAAAGTTAGCTGTTACCTAAAAAAATGACCTTTAACGGTTTACTAGTTGAGACCTATGCAATTAGCACGAAAAAGACATGAAAACTTTAAAAAGAAAGTTTTCCACTCGAGGGCAGCAGAACTGAGAGACGTAACAAAGTGTTATTGGTGGTAGAGGCGGTGTTGTGTTGCACTTTATCCTGGTACTGAAAGGAGGGCAGGGTGATCATGCCTAATGACTGTATTAGGAAAGGAAGGATCATTTAGAGGGTAGACTAGAGACCTGCCGGGGGGGAAAACATGGGCAAATGTCTCCACAACACTTTGAATGTAAGTCATTTTGACATCTATGTATTGTCTTTGAAAAATTCAGAATGTCTCTTTTTTGACAGCCTAGAAGGATTCGAGAAGCTGAAAGAAAAACAGTTTTACGTCTGCTGTTTACCTTAGTCACTGACACCAAAAGATTCCCTCCTTGGTTCAACTCAAGCAAAATATATTTTTAAAATCACAATAAAGACATGGGAAGTCAAAACACATAGTTCTCCATCATTGTCCAGCGGCTGCATTTGTGGACAAAATGTTGTGATTGTTTGCGTTGCTGTGTACGTTTGCAGTGTAGTTGTCTTGTTAAGTAACACATGTGTTGAAGAGAGAGCAGATCCTTGTGTAGCCGTCCATGCCATGAGTAAACCACAGCGTGCCTACCTAACTTATCCTCCAGTAGGGATACCAAAGACAAAGTCGCGTATAGACAGAGCACTTTCTACATGTGTTTGGTGTTATTCATGGGAAGTATATCAAGGAGTTGTCCTGAAAATACAAACACCAATGGGACTCACATAGTTTTACTGTACATAGTAAAGAAGTTCCTATAGATGTAATACTGTAAGGTTTAATAACCCTTTATTCATTTGGAGGAAGGATACAGGGGTATGTTTGTTTTTATTTTATTTGTTTTTAACAGTTAATACTGTAGGTTTACTCCAGCAGGTCACAAATGACCAGCTCTGACCACCACCAGTTTACATAGTAACAACAATACCACACGAAAGTTATAGCAAATAAGCAACGGTTAATAACGCTTAATTTCGGTCGCTTATTAATTCTCTTCTATCATTAAATAGCCGCTCATTGAAATGATTGTACTTGTATGCCCATGTTTGATCATGTTTTTTCATTAACATGAAATAGTAAATAGTAGAAAATCAAAGCTTATAGATAAGAAAATATAAGTAATTTTTCTCAGACGACACATTATTGTGATAGTGTGTTGATCGCAGATATTTCCTTGGGACTTGCAGATGCAGTTTTTGTTTACCATTGCTTTCTCACTCTCTCCTCCATTTCAGTTTTTAATCTTTATTATCTAATATTTGTCATTGTGTTCACCCAAGTTTCTTTTAATTTTATCTTTAGTTCTCTAAACAATAGCATTTCTATGGCACCAAAGTATTTCAGCAATTAAAGCGATTGAGTTTTGATGCTAAATGCTTTTATATCGGCCTGACAGTTGCATCCAATGCAAGTACCAGTCTGTTATAAAAGATGTAATATACTGTATATTGAACAAATTGCCTTGCTTTTAAAAAAGAAATCCTCACTAGCAGGTTTATAACACACAGTGCTAAGTCACTTTAATGGTTACGGCCCTTTCTTGGTAGTGAGCGTTTTAGCCTCCATGTCACATACATGTCATCTCACATACTCTCCTGTGTCCTCGCCTTTTACTTCGACTCAGTTTCCTTTCCACAGACCCTCTGAAGTTGGGATTGAAGAGTCTAGGGGTGTTTCCAGAAAGTCAAATATTGCAAATAATATTTATTGTTTTGTTTTTTTTCAGAACATTTCATGTCAAATTAAAGACCCTTATCACAAATGCCTTGTATGCTAACTAAATGCAATAAAGCTTTCAAATTCATTTTGGATATTAGAGTGAGTGTTTGGAGTTGACCCGGTTTCAATGAGTTTCACATCCGAACATTCGATCAACAAGAAATACAGCAATTACTGTTCCACACCTGAAGACCTGCACCAGATTAGTCATTTATTAAAGGACTGAACTTTGAAAGGGGGACATGTATCATGATTCCTGAATTTACAGCAAGAGGGCATTTTCCTCTGATCGACAACTGGCAAGTGAAACCAGCTTAATGGTAAGTATATTTATATAACTTCATTTTATTTTTTTAACACAACATACAAATGTATCATAGTAGGTTTTGTCTGAACTCCTCAAGTACATTTGTTGTTTCATTGTTCTGCAGGTTAAAGAGTTCCAGTATTACAGTAGATGCTTAGTAAATGTCGTGTAATGTGGTATTTCCTGTCATGTAACAAAAAAAATTGCCTAAATACACCACTTAACCACTCACAGCACAATGGACTATATACCAATGGCTACATGGAATTAGCTTGGCATCTTTTCAGATTAGGGCCAATTTGGTTGGAATATTAGAATAATTTCCTTACTGTTACCAATACCAAAAGTGTATATTGGTTTAATTATTGATTCTTAAATAGTAATAACTTCTTAAAGAAAACATTAAATGTGATGTTTTATGGTTACAAGCGCACTACTATTTTTATTTGTTTGCATTATGAGTAATTATTGGTCATACAAATATGAAAGGTAATACATCAGATACACACATGTGAAAAACGGCAGCTGTTACAAAAGACTTAAAACACCACCAATACCTTTAGCTGCTGTACATATCAGCCTGTCTGCATCTGCAAGACTTAACAACTTGCTATTCATTTCCCTCTCTTTAGGTGGTGTCGTCTGGCAAGGGTGTAAATATAAAAGAACAATGTGACGTAATCTCAACAGAACAATAAAACCAGTTATAATCTTATAAGAGCATTTGAATACAAAACTTAAATGTTCAACTTGTTACAATGCACACATTAAAACATAACAACCCAAAACGACTAAAACATGAAGCAATTAATCCATCCCATCTTCTCTTAAACACACCATTGCCAGTGTAAGCAGATTACAATTATTTCTATAGGCTATATACAGCTACGTCACATGAGTAAATGATGATTTGGTTGGCAGCTCCATCAGGCCTTCTTCATCAGGTTGAGTCTCTACGGCGGCATTCAGATTGAGATACATTAGCATAAACTACAGCAGGGAAATAGAAGGAAAATTGTGCAACTTAATGTTATGTACTCATCAAAATACAGTGCACTTAACACACTTCACAAAGATATGTTGTCATACTTTAAAACTACAAGATGGCCTATTAGTTGTAGAATAGTCAAGCAAAAAAAAGGCAGTATATACTAAGCTGTGCTTTATAATTACTAATAAAAATAACTTACTTTATAGTTTATATGTCTCATTTAATATAAAGTGTTACAGGGATTTTGCTACTTTAAAAAAAATGATAGTAAAAAGAAAACTATACTCACTTTCTGTTAGTTCAATCACAGCATTTTCATCCACCTCCGCATCGCTGTGAAGAAAAAAGCTCAAATTAGCTTTATGTAAAAACATTTATATAGAATATAACATATTATAATATTCAATAATGTATTAAACGTTTAGCTTTTAAATATATAATGTGTTATCTCTGCCTAAAAAAGACGAGATAAAACTTAATAAATCTCATTTAAAAATGTCATCACATCCTTTACTGTAAATAATAGTAATAATATCAAACTTAAACAACTGTAAAACAAACCAGAGAGAATGTAAAAGTCAAACTGATAGAGTTGGGTAAGAAGTAAGTAAGTATTTACTTCCTGGACTTTCTGAGCCTCAGAGTGTAGATCTTATAGAGCACCACGGCAAAGGCCACAGATGCCATGATGAAGAAGACCAGGCGAACAATGAGAGCTTTGTCATCATCTGTGACATAAGAGTTAAATACAATGAATGAAAAGAGATAGTGTACAAGTGTCAAAATGACTTAGTTAATTAACAATTGTTGGCATGAATTAAAACACCACATACAGGAAGTGGTGACAGATGCTCTGATGGGAATGCCCTCGTTTTGTCCATTGAAAGCAGTCACCTGGAAACACAAGATCTCATCAGGAAATATAGCATTTGAAGAAATATGAGGAATAAAGTTTTAATAGTGTTTGGAAACCAAATGTTTGGCTCATACACACCTTCAGTTTGTATTTGGTTGAGTAGCTTAAATCTTTGAAATCAAACTTGCATTCGGTTTGGTTCAGAGTCTTAATCAGGACATCACCACCACTATAAAGACGTGCGATGTAACCCTTCCTAGGTCCATTAAAATCATTTGGAGAATCACAGGTTGCGTGAATCACGTTATGCTCTTGAAGATTCCAGACCAGGTTCTTAATTTCTCCAGGCACTGTAAAAAAACATTAAGTGATATTTCAATTTGCTTAAACAGCATTTTAAACAATGATTTGCATCAGAAGTGTGTTGCTGCATTGGATGAATGGTTGTAGGGATATAAATACAAACTGTGCAAATCAAAGAAAGTTGCATTGAAAACATGTATCATTATAAATTCATTGTAAAATGTTTTTATTCTTTAATCTTTTATGTTCTGACACGGCTGTTACAGTGTGTGTTGGGGGAAGTCTGCAGGTTGGACTTCACATGCATCACATTTATGAAATGGAAAATTCAATTTTGAAAGGAAATGACAATGAGTTATGCAATTATATATGATAGGCAGCCGCATAGTAGGTGAGACGTAAATGTAATATGCACATCATGTTAAAGTTGATTCATTTGTTAAATCCTTAGTTGGGTCAGAACAGACTCAGGTCGGTAGAGTTATAGCAAAACACAATACAATAAAAAATACTGTTCTTCACTAACGACTGTAACTACAGAGTAATGTTCATTATAATGGCCTGAAAAACAATATTGTATATTGATATGCTGTCTGATTCACAGCATTTAATATCATTTGTTAAAAAAAGACAGACAGAATAAGATTAGTCACATCATTTATATGATGATATTAAATAGAAGAAATTAGATAAATACGTTAAGTATTATAACGTAATTACTATAACTTAACATTCTAAAATCATTGATTATATTAAATTGTGTGTTAATGTTCCAAATTGAAATAATGAGTGACTTTATAACGTACCTTTCAACAACATAGTATATAAACAGGTTGTGTTAGTCACTGATGATTACGGTTTCAACCTTGCCAAAAGAGGAATTGTTCGGGCGGTAAACAAGAAGATATTCTGAACCTATAATGACACAATG
>NW_011369947.1:12569173-12597968 GCF_000735185.1 Notothenia coriiceps
CTTAGGAACACAGACAACCATTTTACGAAACCAGCAGTTTGGAGTAAGGTACGCGTAAAAAAGGTACATACGGGTGGACAAAGGAAACAAAGGGAGTCTAAAGGAATTAGGTCACGGAGTTAGGTTCGTCAAGGTTGATTTTGAAGGACGGCTTTATTTTGTCTACGGACGGTTGACGTTCATTAGAGGTCGAGTGAATGTGCGACAGTCCCATTCGCCTTCCTGCTCTCATTTGTCTCAGGACAGTGGTTGTATACTGACCCTAATGTTCCTCTATGAAGCGTACTCTGACGTAGGAGTGCAGGTTGTGATGTCAAAATACGATTCACAGAATTATATAACAAGGAGGCAAGTTGCGGTGCATAAGTGGCTCAGCGTGTTTCCCGTTGTGAAGTGAGCAGAAGGCTGCTCTGTGTCATTATTATCGGAAAATCTATGGTGACATACACAAAGATGTCACGCCTAGTAGGTACACCTGCGTCGATGAGAGGACATTGAGTCGAGTACAACCACTGTCTAGGAAATGAAGACCAGCGAAGAGAATGGGACGTCGACATTCACTACACTCTCAATACACGTCAAGACCTCCGTTAGACAAAAATAAAGACGTCCTCAATCAACTTGAACAACCTAATATAAAGTGAACTAAATTCTTTAGGACTACCCTTTTTCCTTGTCACGTATGTACGTTGTTGTACTACGTACTCCAAATGGGTTTACGTAAAAATTGTCTTGTTCTAAGATAACAGGATGTCGTCACTACAAAGACCACTCCGAAGTCCGAATGTCAAAGGACTTCACGTTGAGCATCAGTTTAGCACGCTTACAGGACACATACTCCAACTTTGCCAGAGTAAAACAGTGAAACGGCAGAGCGACGTTAAACAATATAATAGACGCAACTATCACCTCCTGCTCCGACTACAGGTCAGTGATGCCAATTGTTGATAGGTCCGTACGTCGACGGTAGGAAATTATAGGGAAGAAGACTTATTTGTGTTCACTTTACTGTTGTGTTGGACAGTCCAGAGAGAATAGACAATTTTTCCTCTATTATAAGGTAATAATTAATGAGTGAGTAATAACAGAATCAACATAAACGAGAACCCACTCCACGCCCACAAAAAAACGGTGGTCCGTAGCATTGAGCCGGCCGTGTGAGCTACCGAGTACCGTGACGTTCAGTTCCGAAGCTCACAGGACTAAAGTACAGAACTCGGAAAGGGACCTCTTGCCTTGTCTATCAAACACAGTCATAGACCAGCCCGGACAAAGAAACTACACTTACTACATGCAACGGTCAGCATTCAAGAATAAGTACCATTACGAACTTCGGTCTCAACGCTCACACTTGGCAGTCTTCTTGACGTTTTATTTTGGTTTGACCACTGTAGGAATTAGGTCTTGGAAACATCTCAACTTTCGAAGAGCCCCTTAGATTTGAAATGCAAGACGTATCGTAAGAACGGTTCTATTTTGATACCTCTTATGTGTATTAGAATACCAGCAGTGATGTTTCTGGTGAGGCTCAAGGCTTTACAGTTTCCTGAAGTGAACGTCGTAGTCAAATCCGTGCAAATGTCATTGTAATGAGGTTTGAAACAGGTCTCATTTTTGTCACTTTTGCACGTCTCAGCTGCAATTGTTATATTATTTGACGTTGATAGTGAAGAGCTGATGTCCCAGTCACTACGGTAACAAACATATCCAGGCATGCAGCTGCCATCTTTAATATCACCTTCTTCTGAAATACACAAGTGAAAATGAACAAACACAACTGTCAGTGTCTCTCCTTATATTTAAAAAAGGAAGATAATATTCAACAATTATTAATACTCACTCCATTCATTTGTCTTAGTTGTATTTGTTTGTGAGGTGCAGGGTGTTTTTTTGCCAGCAGCATCATTAAATGCCACATCATGCTCATACTCAGTACAGGGTTTCAGGTGTTTGATTTCATGTCTTGAGCTTTCATTGGAGAACGGAACAGAATAGTTGTGTCCAGTATCTGGTCGGCCTGTTTCTTTGATGTTGATGATGTAGTTGCCAGCCGTAAAGTTCTTATTCATGGTAATGTTGAAGCCAGAGTTGCTGGGTGTGACCGTGAAAGAACCTGCACACAAAATAAAAACAAAACCTGGTGACATCCTTTAATCCCAGACACTTTGTAGATGTTGAAAGTTCTCCGGGGAATCTAAACTTTACTTTCTGCAATAGCATTCATTGCCAAGGATAACACTATGGAGAAATACCAACATAATCTTTGAACGTTTTTGTTAAGATGAGTGTGAAGAAGAACTGTATTATGTCTTGAAAATAAAAACTGATACTCACACTTCAGAGGTGGAGGGGCTTGAGTCTCGGCTGGAGAACACATTCAAAGTGATCAGAAAAAGAAACAACAACATTTTAATATATGCTTATGACAACATCAATACTCTTGCAACTGTGTGTATTTTATTAACCTAACGTAACACACTCATGAGCAGTGCTAGTAGCTGTAGTCTACATTCATAATAGTAACACAGTAATATCAGAGTCTTATAGAAGAACAAATGGCGGGCTTGTTAAGGAGAAAACGTTCCAACCTTTGGCATTAGTAGTCACTGATGTGTTGGACGTGGTGATTGGAGGTTGAGTCTGGGCTTGAGAGGTGTTTGTCGGCAAGTCTAATGGTGGTGGGTTTGGGTGAGGGTGAGGTGATTGCAGGAGGAGCAGCAGTGGCTGTAAGAGGGAGAGCATGCTAGAGGTCACCCTACAAAATGTTCTGCCAATAGTCCTACCAGATGTCAGCAATGTCAGGCTGATTTCAACGCTGTTTCCAATAAAAGTCTAAACTGAGGCAGAATACATTACCAGAAATACTAGTTGAATATGTTGAAGGCATTGGTGAGTTTGAGGTGAGTGTTGGAGTGCTGAGTGGAGGTTTGGGGGAAGTTGTTTGATTGTCTGGAGATATGACAGCAGTTTCTGTCATGGTGCGTGGAGTTGAGGTGCTGTTTGGTAAACTGAATGCTGAAGAGGAATTTGTTCTAGTGCGTGGAGGTAAGGTGGTTGAAACATCTGTGTTCCAAGAAAATAAAAATAAATCAGGCCAAACACAATATGACAACGCAAGTTCATCAAAAGGTGCAACAGGAAAAAAAATGGTTAACCTAATATAACACACTCATTAGCAGCGCAGAGAGGCCTCTCGGTGTAGACTGGAAAATTCATGTGAAATCTGTCACACTTCTTTTCTCTTTTTTAGTTAGTTATCTTTGTCTTTCTTGCCATTCAGTTTAAGTATTCATTCATATGCTGCAGTCAATCCTAAACTCGATGGCAGAAGTTTTTTGTACGGGGAGATTTTTGTCCTGATCGGATCAGTACTGCTGATAGTTTGTGAAGGGTTCCAATTCAGGACGTTTTCTATGCTCATTAACTTTGCCTTCTACTGATAAAACATAAGTAAGAGGACTTTCTATAAAAGCTCGAACGAACCAAATGTCCTGTGAGTACTAACATGTTGGGTTTAGATAATATTCGAATAAGGATACATTCACAGCAAACAAATACATAGATATTATATTCAGAGTGTATGTGCAGAGTTCACAAAGCAACACTTCAACTTCCTCTGCAGGAAAGCCAAACTTGAACACACTAAAAAGTTATAAAGTCTCCTAGTAAATAAAAAACACCTGCAGGCGTCTTTGTTCAAGTTTAACGTGCTCCTGACAATCCAAACATTTATGTATAAATCTACCTTAAATAGCCAATTTAAATGAAAAGAAAAAACTGATACTCACTTTGCTGAGCTGTGGTGACTAGAGAAAAAATTACATTGAGATTTGAAAAACGAATAACAAAATGTTAATAAGGGTTTTTGAATCTTTTAAATACTTAAATCAATATATTGTGTTGTTTATTGGTAGAGAGGCCTGTTTGTCATGAAGAGGGTTACTTACCCTCCGCCATAACGATGATCCCAGCCCAGAGCAGCAGGATCTTGAGACCTGCCATTACCAGGAGTTAGGGTTTTGTCATCAAGTATTGTCAGGATATAGGATAATCAATCAGCAGACGAGTACTTCTATTTAATGCAGAGAAAGATATGTCTAATTTTGAACTCGCATGCTTTCCAACTCAGCGTCTGTCAAGTTAAACCAGTCTTATCTTCACAACTTCTGCAATCATGCTGCAGTTCTCCCGAGTTATTTTCTAAGTATTTCTTTGATGGTCACTATGTGAATATGCAAATTATGTGTCTGGCTTCTATTCCAGCTGTAGGGTCAATGATATGGGTTATACGGGTTTAATCCCGAATATTAGACATTAATTAGGAGAGTTATAGAGGGAACAATGAACATACACTGAATACACTGAACATTATAGACTTCATACAAGTAGATGTTTTGGCATGTTGTATTAAACCGCTTACATTGTACAGGTGTACCTTAAGAGGCAAGTAAGTGTATATTTTAAATAGCTTGATTAAAGCTATTTAATTAAAAGTTGTAAGTACATTTTTATCCAAATTGTTCAGCCAGACATCTTTTTCCACATCCATTGATCCATCTATAAATCCGCCTACTGTAACAGATTTAAAAAAAAAAATGTATTGCACTAAATAAAAACATAACTGGATCATAGACACTACCTTTTACAAGAATACACTTTTATTATATTATCTATATAGGCCAATCCTCAGCGGTTATCATTTTATAAGTAATAATAAATACAGTTACTTACAGTTGGCCATAGCCATGATCTCAGGTCAGAGCCACAGTTTCTCAACCAGCGGTTAGGTTGCAAGTGCACTTAGAAGTCGGAACAAAGACAAGATCACGCGCCTGTATTTCCTCTTTCTAGTAAAAAATTGTGCTATTTCAATTGTCTTAAAAAAATATCTATATTAGGATAAACATTGCATTCAAACCACGACTCCCTGTGTTGTCTGCACAAGCCATTTAGGGACATTTCAGACAAATGCTTCGTGCAATGCTGCTTTAAAACTTCAGTGCTCTTTCCAGAAGGGTTTAGTGACTTTTTCAGAACAAAATCTAATTTAGACAGAGTGAGAATAGTGTGCATAACATGCCTAACAATAACTTTGTAGAACAGCAAATAAAATGTAGAGTTAACTCAAATAGTGAACTCCAAAGTGCATTGAGTGCAAAGAGACACTCTGCTCTCAGGCCTGCAGTATTGAAGCCTGCAGATGCTGTTTCTTCTCTCCCAAACTTTTTTCTCCCTTTTTCTCCCATTTCAAAAAGAGAAAACATTCTTCCATTTGCTCCTGGAGTGAATGTCTTAATTTGCACAGTTTCATTCATTTCTGCTACAATGTTAGTGTGTTTGAGGTCATTAGCTGAGTGTTTATGGTTTCTTTCCTTATTGCCTCCCTCGAGTCGCCTCGCCTTACCCCATTCTGTAGGTTTCCTCCACTCCCCCCACCCTCACTAACCGATCCCTCTGGGTACTCCAAATCCCCCTTGACCAGGGAGCACTGGCTCTTTCCCTGTAATGAACTCCACAGGGACTGTTATTCAGTTTCATCACAGCAAAAATTGCTCCCATGGTGCCCTGAACACAGTGAAAACAAACAAAAGTAAATATCGGGAATTAATACGCACGTTGTTTGGCGCTCCCCAGCATCTATGGCCTTACTCCTCTGCTTCAGAGCATGGGGAGATATTTATACACAGCTGGAAATTGGCTCTGCATTTTCGGTATAATGATACAAAAAAACATTTCCCGAGCATGCAGTTTTTTCCTGCTGTTTGCCATACATCCAAAACCATGCATCCCTAAGTCCATCTTGTGGTGAAAAGTCTTCATTGCAGTTTGCTTTCACTCCTGGGTCCTGTTTAAAAAATATAAAGGTGCTCTGGAGCTTTGATTATACTCAATCTCATACTCAAATAATTTGCGAAGGAGTGACCAAACTTAAAGCAATCAAGCAATACCTGAACTGAAACTGAACATTTTGTATCTGAATACGGCCCATTTAATGTGCTATCACTTACTTATAAGTGATAAACATTCCTAATTCTCAACCTAGTTTTTTTAGATTCATTCAACCATGTTTTTATATATTTGAGAATGTCAAGTCAAAGAAAAATGTGAATTGGGAACATGGTTTCCATACATCACGGAATATCAAGGTTTTGTACAGATGATAGTTAACCAAGTGAAAATGTGAAACCAATCTGTGTTGCTCGAGTCTCTCAGCCTCGCTCTTTGAATTTGTTGGCGCTCACACCTTAACTTAAAAAAGATTGAAGAAGACCTGCACTCACTCTTTAAATAGAACACGACTTTAAGTATAAGCATGGTGTGTGTGTGTTTGTGTGTAAGTTAAAGAAAGAGCATTGAAGAAGCAGCAGAATAATCATTTGTCCCAGGTGATCTCTGAGTGTTCTGAGGCAGAGAAATGGGGCCATTCCAGAGGACATTGACTTGGATTTTTTTTGTTTTCGTTTGTTTGTTTTGTTTTTAGAAGCCTGGAATATCAATATTTTTTTGCACATTTGAAATAGCTTGTGGCGCAGGCTTGGCAATGGCAGCCTGAGCTTCAAACATATTAGTTTGCTGGGAGAGAAGAATCACCAGGGACAGTCTCCAAACACAAGCGGGAACAGCAGCACAGTCCTGTTCATCATTTGAAAGCTGCTATTGTTTGAACTTGAATAACTTTAAACAGGTTAAACTCATATTTAGAATGAAACAGTTGTCTTGTAGTCCTTCTCGGTTTTCAGGTTAGAATATTTGTCAGCAGCTGCTCTCCAGGGAAAATGATGTGAGGTTCAGGCAAAGAAAGACGGTCCCTGCAGTCATTTATCAGTTGGAAGCTACACCCAGCATGCAGCAACTGGCGTCACTCTGCAGCACTTTCCCTGACATATGTGGAAGCAGACACACACACACACACACACACACACACATACACACACACACACAGTGAACACCACACATAATAGGCATGTGTACGCTGGTGTAATGAGTGGGCCTTGCTCTGCATGTCCTTAATCTGCAACCACCAGGCCAGCACAGAGGGGGCACAGTAAAGTACAAGCAGCCTGCAGTGAGCTGAGCCAAAATAAAAAGCCAAGTGGCTCACTAAACTCGTCAGGGGCTCTTAAAAGGCACGCACTGCTTCTCCCTCGTCCGTCCTGCAGCCCCACGGGAGCTTCATAAAACGCCGCCCTGCAAAACCAAACTCGGATGCATCGGTCCAGCCTTCCGGAACAGGCGTTTTCACAAACTGTAAACTATTGGAAACAAATGCCGTCTTAAATGTGTTCAAAAGAAACCTGATCCTCAGAGTCTTTACAGGTGGCTGGGGGTGTGTCAGATGTAGACCCACACACACACACACACACACACACACACACACACACACACACACACACACACACACACACACACACACACACACACACTTTTTTTTGCTTCCTATGTGAGACTTTAAGTCCTGACCTCCCCCCCTATGTTGACCAGATCACTGTGTGTGTGTGTGTGTGTGTGTGTGTGTGTGTGTGTGTGTGTGTGTGTGTGTGTGTGTGTGTGTACATATTTGAAGAACGGATATAATGGTCCTAAACAAAGCCAATACAATAGTTTTCTTAATATAATAACTTTAACATGTGTTCATTAAATTACTTAAGTTCCTCTGAAAAATAAATATTGAGAAATTCAATAAAAACCCATTTACCACTTTAAATTAATTATTTCATGAATGCTGAGCATCTCATCTTAACATTTAAGGATAGTACACCTTTTTGGAGACTCACGAAAACATGCTGAATTTAAAACAGGATTTTTTAAAGATGAACACTGTTTGAGTCAAATGTTATCATCTTTTGTTTTGGGACAAAACTCCCTGAGATTTTCTTGGTGATAAACATCAGGCGGGTTTTATGTCCTCTTAAGTCTCCTATATTTCAACCGTATGCCAGACTTCCGAAAGGATTTCCGTCACTGTCACAAGCACATGTGCTCGGCTCCAGTAAAATAAGCACTCTGGCCATAAACTTGCCAATGAGCTGTCCCCAAATAACCACATCTGTCAGCTCAACTTAAACGGGCCCTAAAGAGTCACGTTTAAAGATGAAGAGATTTTACCGGCTCCACAAAGACGGAGACAATTCTTACCTTTGGCATGAAATTTAACAAAATAAACATAATGAGAATCTCCCATGTGCTCAAGACTGGGATACTAAGATAATTGAATTCTGAAGGATTTCTGTTCTTAGTAAAACAATACTTAGTTCTTTAACCAAATATTCCAGATAAAAGGTGCTTTCTAAATCAATCTGTCATATTTGAATTGTTAAACCGTACAATCATGCAACATTATGTAATACTGCACATTCTAATTCTAACTAATTACCGTAGTTCTGTGACTCTGCTTTTTATTACCAGCCAAGTTAAATGTAAACCATCACAAACTTGCACACAACTTGAGCTCATAGCATCTCACCTCATAACAGTAAAGCCCGGGACAATAAACTGATTGCTGGTCTCAAATTCGGCCGTGCAGTTTGCATCCCAGCAGAGAATTAAACACAGCTGGAGTGAGATGAGCTGAGACCCTACGCAGGAGAGCAGAGATTTGAATGAGTGTGTGTATTGTGAAGGAAAGAGGGGGGGGGGGTTGTTGTACCTGGCCAAGCTGTGTTTCCTTGTTCCCACGGTCCTCTCTGTGCTGCACCCAACCTCTCCACCCCCTGAACCTACCTCCTCTGAAATTATGGAAACAAAATGTCCTCCTTAAACCAAGATTTAAAGGTTGCTGACAAGGGAGGGGGGGTGGATGAAAGAGCACAAGGTAGTGGGGGTTGCTGTCAGCATATCCTGGATAAGTTTTATACGTCAACTTCAAGAAGAAGCTTCAAAAATGAGATTTAACACGAAGCATTGTCTGTTAAAATGACGGGAGTTGGTGTATTACTAGCTGCACCTGAAAGACAGGCGAGGAGCCAGACACACTTTTTCACGGTTAAAAAAAAAGAAAAGAAGAGGATAAAATAAAGACTTGGATCATCTTGAAATGCCGTCTGTTCTGGATATAATCAATAGCAAAAGAAGAATCCAGTTCAGGGTTGTCTCTCATATTTCAATCCCTGCTCCTCAGTGATCAATAAAAGTGAGCTGAAATCAAAGCGAGCCCTCTTTACTATTGTCTATTCAACGTTAGCAGACAAAGACTGAGGAGCCTTTGATCGCCCTGTCTGCAGGGCCCACAGCTAAACACAGACCCCATCCTCCCACACCCACCCACCACCTCCAGGTGAGCCGTGTGTGTGTGTGTGTGTGTGTCATGTCTTTCATACACGTACACAAGCACACACACAAAATGGAAGCCCTTTTCATAGGATTCACAGAGAGGGAAGCTATGAGGTTGTGTTTTCAGCTGGCAGGTCATCACATAAGTTGCTGGCCACTGTTTTACAGTGTGTTACAGTGTGTTACAGTGTGTGTGTTATGTGTTATTTGCATGTGGTTGTACTGGGACGTTAGTGGCTATACAGTTTCCTGTTTAAAGTTCTGCTAAACTGTATGTAGACGACAGTTCTTCTTTTTAATATTCTGTCCTCTTCTGTTTTACTCTTTGTTTTCCCCATCATGTCCTTTTTTCTTTTATTGTCTTTTGTAAATGTTTTTCCTTTTCCATCAAGATCTGTTTTGACTTCTTCTTTCTGTCATGTCCTCTTTATTTTCTCTCTTTTTGCCCAGTCCTCTTATGTCTTCCTGCTTGTCTTACTCTCTTCTTCTCTCTTTGGTTCCTGTTGTATTCCCTTCTGTTGTGTTCTTTTCTGTTTGTCCAGAATCATTTTGTTCCTTCTCAAACATTGGATATGTATTTTTGTGTCCCTACAAATGTTGGTCCCCTCCCGCATCCTCTGCTTATTCTTCTGACCTGTCCTGTTCTCTCTTATCGTCGTCTACTCTATTAGAGATAGGCCAAGAATTCAGAGTTTTTGAATCGAGGCTTTTCCATTTGATGTTGAGGGGGGTGATGCTCTCTGATGAAACAATAAAATAATGATTCCAGCCCTCGTTTTGATCTCCTGTTCTGTCTCCTATCTTCTGTGATGTCCTTTTCAGTTTTGTCCTCCAAGACTTTACTGTTTTTTGATCTGTACTGTTTCGTTCTGATTTGTCAGCTGTGCTTCTGTTCTCTCCTGTCCTGTTCGCTTCTATTTGTCCTTGTCTTTCTTTCAGGTTCTTCTTCTGTTTTGTCTCCTTGGTCCTGTCATTCCTCGATCTGTTTTGCTTTCTTTTGCCACTTCTTCTGATATTTCTCCTTCTCTCTTGTCCTCATTCCTTCACCGCCGGTCCTCTGTTTTGTGGGTTTTCTGTCAGCTAGCAGAAAGCGGCAGGACCTTTCGACTAAACGACACACAGCCTGCTGGGGCCTCCAGTGTCAGAGGAGAGGAGAGGAGCGGAGGATCTGCTTGGGTTATACACAAACAGCTTAATATGAGCTTCATATACCAAGGTGCGACAGAACACGCAGGTGAACATTAAAACTGATGCTCTCTTCATGCGGCCTCATGAGTGCATCGCCACAGAGTTAAGGCATGATTAATTAATAACCCCGGTGAGTGGGCTTTCACTGAGACGTGTGCCCAGAAAAAAAATTGTAATCTGAAAATGAAATAGTAACTACAGCTGTTAGCTAAATGTAGCAAGTAAAAATGACTGTATTTATATTTAGCTCTGAAATGTCTTGGAATAGATGTATAAAGTCACCTAAAATGGAAAAACTCTGAAGTTAAATACAAGTGAGGTACCTTACAATTGCACTTAAGTACTGCAAAACATATGACATGCATTTACCCAGAACCCCCTGTCTCTGCTCTGTCACTGTGACCAGAAAAAGTAACTCACCAGCCGTTCCCCACCAGTGTGCCCGCTTGTTAGCTTGTTGCTCTGTGTGTTTGTGGATACCCACATGTGTGAATGTACATTTGTTCTGTATGCTTGTTAAATGTGCTGTCACTGAGGAATGGATAACACAAATGGACAGGTAGCCAAATTAAAATTGTGTATGTTTTCCTCTCACAACCTGGTTTAGAAAAGGTGGAATTGTTTTTATCAAAGAAAGTCACAAATAGGAATGTTTAGAAAGTCACGTCCACAAAGCGAGAGGGGACTGTTTTTTTTCATTATTTATGAAGTGTGCCGCCGGTTTCTAATAAACACTGACATTTTATTCAGATGCCTCAAAATTAATAGACGTTGTGAACTTTATAACATTCCTCTGTCACGTTGTTATGTAAGTCTGAGTAGATGTTTGGCGCAGAATAAGAATCATATGCATTTATGCAAGTGAACAAACATGAGACTGAAAGTGTGTTTTGTGAATTTGTTTAAAGGCCAGTATTAGCATACAGCGACAGACAGGCCTGAGTCCTGATTTCCATTCAAAATCCCCGGTTCTCCAGTGACAGTCAATCAGTCCGCACCTATGAAATTGAACAGCAGCCATGGAGCAAACCTTTCACATCTGGGTGAAAGGTCATGACCTTCAGCCAGTACTTCTTCCTGTATTGCTGTAACGGAAGGGCTTTTGGTGAGCAACAAAAGGAAATAAGAAAAGTTAAGAACTCGCAGGCAGAGCAAGTTTTCCTCTCTATATGCCTAACCTTTAAGCTGAGTTCCCCCCCGCGACTTTCTGCGATTCCTGATTAGTTTACAGTATACTCCCAAATCAGCATAATAAAGCGTGTGATGAGGCTGATGAGATCTAACAGTCTGCTCTTGTTTACCCCGCCGCAGCACCAGCTCCTTCTCTGCATGTGTGTGTGTCTGACCCCGAGGCACCGAGTCACTCTATGCGCCTTGCATCTCCCTCTAACAAACATCTACACGCACACACAAACACACACACCCACACAACCCCCCCACTGGTAGAAATCCTAGTTGTGCTGCCGGATCTCAGCGGAGGCCGGGAATCCACATCCCCTTTAGGCTAGTCCTGGGGTGCATTTACTCCACACACACACACACACACACACAGAAACAAACACACGCCCATAAATACATTCATGTGCACACACCCAGACACACGCGCTATCTTAATGAGAGAAGAAGATGGTACTATGAAGGCGACAGCAGAATGAAACCTACTCACCAAGGACTGACCTGTGGTTCGGGGGCGGCAGCAGCTCTGCAGGGAGCCCCTCTCCGCGCGCTGATCAGAGGGCTGCGCCGCCGAGGCTGCTCGCGCTGACGGCGCTGGAAAAACCAACTGATTAAACGCCGCTGTCGCCTCAGCTCAGCTGCTATATGGAAAGAAAGCTTCCTCTCTTTTATATATTTTTTCACTCATTGTTTGTTTGTCAGTTTTCTTTGTCCTCTGCCGAGACAGCGGTGCCGGTGGATTGGAGCTGTGAGCGTGAGGGATTTGTGCGTAATTAGCTGAAACGCTCACCCAAGCAAGCACAAAAAGTTTAATTTTAAACTTTTTGAACTATGCTCCTTTTTTTAACGTTATTTCTCTGACACTCTGCTTCACTTCCAAGATCAAAACCTCGCTTCATGGTAGAAATATATTTTATGTGAGTCTTTGGAGTACATGGACAGCAAAACAGTGATGCCAACTTGCAAGTCCTATTAACAAGTTGTGCGAACTTCAAATTGTGCAACGTGTGTGCATGAAAAAAAGGCATGCCTGTGAGAAAATATGAATACATTGGTGAAATGTGAACAGAGTGACAGTAAACAGAGTAATTGGATCCGTTGATCAGTTTTAAAATCATGTAATCGTTAAAATCCTGTCCATTGTGTGCAGCTACAGAGGCTCGTTTGACTGAGAAGCTCAGTGGTCCCACTGAAGCAAAATGTTCAAATGTGCTGTTTTTGTAAAGGGTCCGGGCCACATGAAGATTTTAGAGGCATTCTTTGCTTACTTTTGCAAAGCAAAAAGTGGATTTCTTGGAAATTATTAAAATGATAGGAACTTTTGGCAAATTAACAATAAAATATTCCAGTTAACAATTAAAAAGCTCTGATAAAAGAGTCACTTTGAGTGAAGGGTGAAAGGTAGCTCTGGGTCAGAGGTTGAGGGCGGCCCGCCTACCAAACGTCCCAATCAGAAGCCAATTCACAGTTCTAGACCTCAGAACAGGGATTGTCTATCTGTGTTTGACCAAATGAGCAGTGGAATGAAACATTGTTGAATGTGGAGACATTCTGGCACAAATGAAAGGTTAAAAGACCCTGCCCATTATGTGTGCCCTCTGGTCGAGTTGGGCAAATCATCCAAGGATGTGCAGCGACTCTGCCAGCCCGGGGCCAGACTTCACTGACTGCCAGCTCAGCAAGCCTTTGTTGGTTGGTCTCAACAAAGCTTTGTGTTCGAGTTTTTGAGATCCAAACAAAAACATTTGTATCAGTATTGTCATGTAATTTGAAAAAATAAAGTATTGTAAGAAAATAGTAGGTTTGCTACAATGGTTTGCTGGGTGTTCAGCATGCCCTCCACCTGACTGTACCTCTCGCCCTTGACTGCCGCAGTTTGGCCGGGGGCTTCTCTGGCCACAGTTGACAGATCAGGGAAGGGGCTCCGAGAGAAAGGACAAGGCCAAGCTCACTGCCATGCCCTTGAATGACAGAGACCTACTCCAACAGGCAGACAATGGTCACCTTGCATATCCAGCCAAGTCAACTTTTCATTCATCTTCCCCAGTTTTGTCTGCCTTTTTTTATAATTTAAAAGTTAGCCCCTCTCATTTCAAAGTCACTGACCACCCTTGGCCCCTGCTGTGACAGCCAGGAGAGAAGCGAAATATCTTGAGGCAAGAGAGAAAGAGAGACCTAGCATTATCTCATCTGGGCCCACAGGCAGCAGACGGGAGGAAAAGGGAAGGTGAAAAAAAAGGCCGGGCAGCTTCAGCTGGGGTAGGGAAGCAATGGCTGGCAGCACAAAGAATGGTTCTCCTTCTTTTTTTCTGCTCCATTAATATCTGAGCTCCAGCCTGCATATATCCTCATTCATTATTCATGAACCGACCAGGAAAGAACGCAGGCGGGGAGGAAGGTGGGAAAGCAAAGGCCAGAGATAGTTCCAATCAGTCCTGGTTTAAATGACACTGAGTGGCAGAGCCTGGGGTTTTATGGCTCGCTGTTCAAATGAGACACTGCGCCGTGGTAAAAGGTCCACACTGGCCCGCCGTTAATGACCAGCAGGACGTATTAGAGGCTGCGCCGCTCGTAAAGCTGGCTGCCACTAGGTAGCAAATTTGCCCAAACTTACTTATCATGGTTCTAGACGGCAGCACTGAGTGAACAATATAACATAGTCTACTAACCTACACAAGACCTACACTGAAGAACATTTGGATACATTTTGAAGGCATGCAAAAAGTACCTTTCAATGTATGCTGCAGTTTTTACTTATCAGATCATTCAGGCTTTTAAAAATGCTTCTTTTTATTTTTTTATATGTGCCAAACTGTACATGAGTCAGCATTGCACGCTGTCAAACAAAATGTCTGGATAGATTCATTTAATTATCAATTTAATAAATCCTCTTTTTATTTTCTAGATTAATCAATTCATCTTTTGGAGTTAAAAAAATGCACATTAAAAAGTTGAATATGTATAAATCCAAGGTAATTTAAATGTCTTGCTTCATCAGTCTACAAGATATTCAGTTTTTGGATTTTCAGAATCAGAAAATCTTCTTTTGCAATCGATCAATGTTTCATTAAACTAGCAATATTTTTTTATTTCAAACAGCCAACCCAGTAGTTGATTCTTAATGCAGCACTAAAGCCATCAATTCATTGATGCCAATTTCAAGTTCTGTGCCTGATTTTTTCCTGTTTTAAAGAGCACAATTGTTGTCTAAAAGCTGTTAAACCCATAAATGGGCCGCACTGGGGGATATAAGGTTTATCCCTTATTACAATTAATATGGGCACAGAATTGTGAAGTGAATCACACCATTATGCCACTAAAAACTAATTTTAAAAGATCTTCTGGAAGACCAAATCTATATTAGTATTGGAATATACTGTAGATAGGGATTTATTAACAGACTGGACAAACACATTGTCAGTCTTCTTTTTGGATTTATTGAGAAAAATTGAATATGACAGGCGGTTCTTTTAACGTTCATGGTTAATCCCTAAACCTTTCTTGACCTACATTATTTAAACAACCTATAAATTGTACAACATGTATTGTTTTATTCTTTGGGAAGTGAAACACTATCATCTGTGTTCTACTGTTCTGTATTAAACAATGTTATATTCAGTTAATATTGATACAACTCCTCTTTGCCCTTGTGTGCTTAAACATTCTTGAATTGAACTGAATTTGATGCTTAGTCAGATCAGTGAAACCCTGTCCCTCCGGCACTGATGTCACTTTAAAAATGCTTCACGCCTACCAGGATCATTGTTCAGAGATTAGTGAACAAAAATGAAAACAAGCTCTCAATGGATATGTTAAAGCAAAAGGGAATTTTTAAGCAGAATGTATAGTAAGCATTTTGCAAAAGACTCAAAAATATTTTATCATCTCATGGGGCATCTGGTGAGTAGGCCTTCTGTGTGTGTGCCTGTGTGTGTGTGTGTGTGTGTGTGTGTGTGTGTGTGTGTGTGTGTGTGTGTGTGTGTGTGTGTGTGTGTGTGTGTGTGTGTGTGTGTGTGTGTGTGTGTGTGTGTGTATTGCTGTTTCAGATGTGTAGCCCTTTGAATAGCCGCCACACAGGGGAGTACAAATGTGCCACTGCCATCAACATAAATCAAAAATAAAACTCAAATTTAAATTTTTACAACTTCAAATCCACTCTGTTCTTAAATGAATTGTTCAACATTTTGGGAAATATTTTGCTGGCTAAGTGTTTCATGAAAATATTGTTAATACTTTCATATATGTCCGTTAAATTTTTATAGTAGTTCCTACTCTTTTCCTAAACCTAATTAACTAAATAGTTTTGTTGCCTAAACCTAACCAAACCTTAACCGTTTCAAACCTTAACCATGTGTTTAAAGCTCCAATTGTAAAGTTTAGGTATGAAGATGTGTTAAACTCCTTCCAATGCTAATTAAGGAAACACCATAGTGTGTCAAAATATAGCAGGAACAAACGACTTATGTGGACGTTTCGTGTTGGAGGAATTTTTACACGTTTAATTCTTCACTTTTCTCCGAGTACATTCCCTGATTTTCTGTCCTCAACCATTTTTCAGTCTCTGGCCTGTCTCCCAAACCCAACCCATGCTCTCTAAGGATTGATTCCACACAGCCACACATCCTACCAGGACTCCCCCCATTCAACCACCCACCCACCCATCCACATCATTTATACATGTGAGCATTAGGACTTGTCACAGCCTCTCAGTCAGGCGCTTTATCAGTCCAGGCCATAGATTCTCATTAAACGGATGAATCCCCTGTCCCTGACACTTTGGCCATCACATGTCCACTCTGCCATCCCTCCACTACTGACCATTTGTCCGATCCAACTGGACAGATAGTAGTGCAGCGACTGTGCGATCGCTTGCCTCTCATAGAGCTAGGGTGGCATTTCTACACTGCTATCATATCATACTGGCAAGCACGCACAAGCTTACACAAAAAAACAAAAACGTCACATTCCACGATTAGTCAAAAATCCCATCCAGAGCCAAAAAAGTGTATTGCATGGTCATCAGTGTATCTCTGCTTACTGTAAGTTGACTGGGCGATTGGCTAATCAGTTTAACCAGTGGTCAAACACGGTCAGGAGATAGCCAGTGCTGTGTGGTCACTAGATAAGAGGTGCTTCTCCTCCAAAGACGGGCTAGCTGCCTCGTTAGTGCTGGGTCAGTGAACTGCCGTGCAGATTTCTAAATGGCCACTCAAAGCCCAGAGCTGGATTTGTGTGAGTGTGTATGTGTGAGACCCGTGTTACTGCTGTCTCTCTGGACTTTCTCACTGAAGGCTCACTGTTTAGCGCGGTTTAGCACGTCCCCTCAGTGTGTCGTTGCAGGGGGAAATGTTTAATCGGGATGTTTGTATACCGCTGCTGTTTCTGACTTGAGATTGGAAGTGAGATGCTGAGTTTTGTTTCCCCTTCTGCTGGGGAACACACACACACACACACACACACACACACACACACACACACACACACACACACACACACACACACACGCTCCTGAGGGCTTTGGTGTTATATCTAAGCAAGTAAATATCAGCAGCATATAGTATTTAGCAGGCCTGAATAGAAGAGTCCTCACACTCTTCCAGCCCCCTGACCCTGTACCTTTCTTTGTACACACACGTATCTCTGGCCCCTGACCCGGGAACCGAGAGGCAATGAGGTGTGTGTGTGTGTGTGTGTGTGTGTGTGTGTGTGTGTGTGTGTGTGTGTGTGTGTGTGTGTGTGTGTGTGTGTGTGTGTGTGTGTGTGTGTGTGAAATGTAAAAAATGAATGCATCCTCCACCTCCTGCTGCATCAGGTATTTGTTTGGCTTATGGGAACCTCTCTCACAGCCACAATCAAACATAAAGCATATGCATGTATGTGGGGTGAATCCGTGGTAGATTTTGATTTACACATTCATCCTCATGCCGTGTGTGTATATAAATATATATATATTTGATATTATACATCAACATTTAATGGCAGCAGGAGGGCGGGATCCACCACATTTTTCCACCTTGGTTTGAATGCACCAGATCTGTCACTACGCGGGGGGTAGAGAGAATGTCATGCAGGAGGTATGTCTTTCTTCATCGTATCCATCCACATAGTATTTTAATTGGGTTTTCTCTCCTCCGCAGAAAAAAAAGAGAGGGGACAGAGGTGAGAGGTGGAATGAATCATGAAGGGGTGGAGGGGGGCGAAAACATGCTGCTCTGGGTTTCCATCCTCACCTCCCCAGCTATGCCGTCTCACCATTGTGGCCCTCACAATGACTACACTCCAACACACACATCTACGCATGTGCACTTCAGCTAGCCCTCGATGGTGTTGCGTGGTGTTGTAACGTGTTTGTATTGAGCCTTATTGAACAATGCTGCAGCTGACATTCCTTCTGTGTTGGATAAGGCTACCTCATAGAAACATAATCACACTGCTAAACCGAAACCGTCTCCCAGTGACTGTCAAACACTCTCTGCGCAATGGACAAACTGATTGAGCCTTGGAAATGGGACAGAGAATGTATTCAGATAAAGAGCATGTGTGGATGATGTGTGTGTGTGTGTGTGGGGGGGGGTATAAATATGGGCGTGAGCGTACATGCGCATGAGGGTGTGCGTGCGTTGTATGTTGATGGTTGATGTACAGGCCTGGAGGGCAAACGCTCGGGGCTGCTCTCGTTAAGAACCTGTCAGTCATCGGCAGAGAGGAACCAAAAGCAGTCCAAATCGCAACACTGAGCGCGTGTGTATGTGTGTGTACACGTGTTTGTGTGTGTATAAAATGCATTCAGCCACTTGGCTATTCCTAAAAACAAGTGAGGAGAGAAATGTTTGTGAAAAAGGGGAACAGCTCTGGTGCAACATGAAGCCACACTGCCCTCCAGTGGTTGTAAGTTGCTTCACGATTTCAGACATGTTGTGAAACTGGAGGCTGACTTTGTAGATTTATTAACAAAACATGGGACATACTTGATCACAGAGTAGATTTCAGAATAATAACAAATGTAAACTATTCTCAGACATCAGCGAAAGGTGTGGCTTCATATAAACATTGTACTGTAGGGAGGATTCATAAATAAAGCTCGAGTGTTACTGTGCAATGACACCAAAGAGTGCAGACAGGAAAGAAAAGGAGGAAGTGTAAAAGAGGTTGTTCAGTCTCTAATCTTTAACACTGTTCCCTGGATACATCAAATGCAAAAGTTGTATGTCTTAATTTAGTTAAAATGACATTACAGTACAGCAAAGATCAGAGTATTGTGTTTGTATGTAATAGTGGATGTTTTGGGTTATTGTGTTTTTGACTTACAGTGAGAACTGATCATACAAGTCACTTAAAAGCAGTATTTTAAAGACTGCACTGGGATGTTGCATCTTGTTAATTTTTTGATATATATTTCTGAGAATCAGTTGGAAGAGCTGGATATTCAGTCGCCCCCTCTCACTAGTCACCTCTAAACTTTATCATCAGATGCTATTCTAGCCTATATACCAGATTTGTATTTCTGTCAGATTCTTTATATGGCTTGGTACATTTGTAAAAAGCATGTAGCTCTTTTAAACACTGTAGTGTAATCTTTATGATTTTTTTTCATCTTTGACCAAACTTTATTATCTTACTTTCCTCACCATAACTTATATTTGAGGTATTCATGTCGTTGTGTCCCTGGGACACTTCACCCCAAATTGCTCCTGTGGGGATTGCCCACAGTATTGAGTATGTAAGTTGCTTTGGATAAAAGCGTCTAACAAGTGACATGTAATGTAATGTAATGTATTTTAAACCTCTAATGAGCAATCAGCAGACATATGTTGAAAAGGGTGCATTTGAATTGCAGAAGGACAATACCCGAAACCTGTAACCCACTTACAAAGTGTAGGTGCACTGTGCAGAGGGTGGAGGAGGAAAGTTGCATGCATCAGGGTGTAAGGCATACATCGCTTTGCAATCCACTTTTATCACACCTCCCTGTGGTCACAGCTGTGACTGCACAGAGGAACTGACTGCACAAACTCGAGTAGATATTCTGCGGCCTCCCCCTCTGCTGTCCTCTCCGCCATTTGTTAGGAGCTTTAGATACTTACCATGATAAGGAGAGGAGAGGAGTGAATAGGAGAGGAGCGAAGAGAAGGAGATATGAGAGGAATCTTTTGAGCAACAACCTAAGACTGTAGAAATTGAAGAAAGAAAAAAGAAGAAGTTGGGGAAGCTGTGACACAGTTTCTCATTCAAACCACACCCACCGCTTCAGCCCGTATAAAAACATGCAGAGCTCAAAATAGAGGCCAGACTTGTGCTGTTATCACCAACAATTTCTCATCCTACAGTAGCTGGAAATCAATGAAAGAACATGCCCTCAGTTTACATTTAACATTCACAGTCACGCTATTGAAGACATAGCCGTTATACTTTTAGGCTGATTACATCTTTTTTTTACACTCTTGTTATAGCAATGGGAATGCACCTAAGCTAAGGTACGATCAGAAATTCCCCCAGAAATCTTACTAAACAAAGAAGTTCTGCAATGTGGGAGGAAAGACCGTCTAGTTTCCCTTCACCTCTCAGGTTTCAATCTGATGGATGTAAAACAAGGGCTCATCTGAGACTAGCCAGGGTTGATAAAGGTCAAATGGAAAACAGTATAAGTCATAAGCTATGATTCGGTATGTATATTATTTTAGGAGTTTTCACTTCCCACACATAAAACTGAAATATACTGTATAAATGTTGTAGGAAATACTTTATTGTGAGGTGTCCCCCTATCTGTCTCCCCCTGTTGCCACTCTTTATGACAATAACTTTCTCATCTGACTTTCATCAATAAAGCAAATAAGTTTAATGTATTTCTTTAAATCTCTACAAATACATAAATAATATAAAAGACTCTCAGTAAGTAGCATTATTAGACTACTGTGTATTAACGTGTATAGGTTCAAAGTGTTAGCAAACAAAGCTGACAACTAATCCAACAGAAACACAGAAACGGCAGCAAATTGTAATAATTAACCTGCACATTACCCGTAGTTTTATTAGCTGATTCATAAAGAAAATGTCTGCTTCTAAGCAACTGAAGAAGTTAAAAAAGTGATCTCTCTCCGTCTAAATTAGTTGTAAATGTTAATCGTTTATTTCCCCCGGAAAGTTAATCCGTGCTCATATTTAATCTCAGTTTAAGACTGGCAGGTATCAAAACTTCCAGTGCACAGCACACAGACGATGAGAAAATACCTTTTTGTGCTAGACATCTCATGTTTAGGACCTTGAACTGAATTATATTTACATATTGAAAGAATCCCCATTTTTCTAAGAGTGATAACACAAATGTTTTGAGAATAACTGGGAATTTAAATGTTTCTGTTGCAAAACAATATCAGGCACACGTTTTAGAGCCTTTGTGTTATAAAACATGTCTGCAAGGGAACTGTAGATGGAAGAGCGAGACCAGAGGAAACTGGTCACCAAAACTGGGAAAAGTGTGTTTTAACCCAAGTCATGAGTAGAGTTAGCCATCAAACCAAAAGGAAACTAAAAATAATACCTGGTTATCATATTCATATGTTTGGAAACTAGGAAAAGATGACAACATAACCACAGCGTGTCCATGATCATGTAAAACCGTGGTCTTAAAAATATCAAAAGTGACTATTGGTGACTATACAGAATGTAAACCCACAGTCAGATGCCTAATCATGACGCCCTCGCACAACAAACTGCATCTCAAATTTAACATCAAATGACATTGACATTGAACACAGTTATTGAATGTCATATATCGGAGGCCTGTGTGTTAAGTCAATAATAGCAGGGTGCTTTCAAAGTTTGATGGAATTGATAAAATGTGTTAACATGAGGCAGATAGACCAATTACTTCCTGATTAAATAGATACTGATGTCATGTGAGGTCTTTAGCCTATGCACTATTAAAGGGACCGCAGTGTCCACTAACAGCGGAGAGAGTTTAAGTGGATTTTCACAGATTGTGTCATTCTGTCTCCAGTGGCACTTCTTTTGTATCTTTGCCTAATGACACACAACTTATAGTCTTTTGAAAGTATTTGTAAAGAACAAATAATTATGTTTTAAAAGTGTGACAGTGTTGCAGGGAGACACAGTGGTTAGCTGACAGGGTTCAGTTACTCACTCACTTGATATGTGACTTCTGTTTTTTAATTGTGGTTGGTTTAAGAAAAGACAGTGAGAAACTTAAATAGGCAACAGTTTGTCATTCAATTGAAACGTTGCATTGAATTGTGAAATTCAGACCGGAAAATATTTATTCTATTTCTTTGTAATTTCCCAGTGTTTGTTGTTGGGATGATCAGGACACATGTTGTGCCCTAGGGTCTTGTGTATGTGAAGTACTATTGTATGAAATGCTTTAACATTATAAAGCAACAACTTTAAATAAGGTGGAGAAGAGCAGACAAAAACAGATCATTCTGAGCAGTGTTTCATGGTGTGATGATCAATTTCCACATCTGTCAGAGGCACGCTTCAGTGAACTTCAGCTCCCCCCTGACACTGATTCCAGCCGTGCATTTTAGCATGTTTGACTTTGTTGTAGGAAAGTCCACATGAGAATAATGGCCCATGAAAAAACAACATTACAATTGTTTCAGTTTATCAATTGATTAATATAATCACACAAAAAATGTGTTATGGGTAAACAGGCTAGTAATGGTCTGTATTTTGACCTCAGTGGCGTGCAAACAGTTCAGTACTGCCCTCAGCAGCAAGCAGCTTCACATTTGTGTTACTTCATAAGATAAGGTATAAGATAAGAAGACAAGATAATATAAGATAAGCCTTTATTCAATTTCTAGAGGAGAATCTGAGTGTTGCAGCATCACAAAGTAATAATAATAATTTAAGTTTAGAAGTATTGATATGGTAACAGATATGGTATAACAGTCTAGCTTAGCTCATAATGTAATAATAATAATAATTATTATATTACAGACTACAATTCCGAAGTGTCCCTGATAACTCTTTAAAGTGCGCAGAGGCTGTTAAAGTGTGAGAGTTGGAGAGTTTATTCTCTGGGAATTTTAATTTTTACAACAATCAGAATAAATGCATATATTTGATCCATGTAAATGTTTGCCTGATAAAAGAGAAAAGGTCTCGGGTTGTTCTAACAGCAATTTAAGGCCTCAGTCAAATAGTAAACATAAAATAGCTTTCTTTTGTAGATTCATCTGTGCAAAGGAGAATGTGCTTGTTGCTCCACTCTTGAGGTTAAGAAGCTTGCATTTCTATTCACATACGATGTTGTAACAAGTCATACATTTTTTGCAGATGTAAGGCGAATTGCTGGTGAAAATGTAATCTATTCTTATTATTTAAATGATGTCCGAACTGCCAACCACATCATAAGACAGAAATATGTTGCGTGACTGAATACAGATGAATTTGGTTTGCGTTTACTTCATTCTGCTTGCTTAAGAGCTACTTCCTGATAATCAGAATCTATATTCTCAGAAGTGGAAATAACCAAATGGCATGTGTGCAACTGGTTTAGGAGGAAATCTATATTTAGAAAATGTGTCAGAAATGTGGTGTTCCCATTGGACTTCAGATTCACATTTATGTTCACCAAAATATATTATTTCTAAGAAGGCAAGCAGCTAGTCTGTAACCTATTTAATCCCATCAGAATAAACACTAATATCTTTCTAAAGGTTTTATGTGATCTACTGTATGTGTTATTTTCTTGACTTTGTATTCTAAATATACCATTGAGATTCACATCACCCTCGCCTTGCTGTAGAGACTCTACCACCTCAGAATCAAAGTGTCTAAATTCTAAAATGGGTCTTCTAAGTTGCATGTATTATTTTCATTCAACTGCATGAACTAGCTGACTGTGTTTCATCCACATTCATCTCAGCCCACCACCCAGTGTGTGAGTCTCGATCCCCGGAGAGTTTCTCCACTCCTCTCCTTCCTGTTTTATCCCCTATTTTCTTGTGTATGTAAACAGAAGTGAAGCATTTAAAGCTCCAAGGCAGAGAATGATGATCAAACACTGTACATGATCAATGACTTTGAAGAGATCTAACAGCCCTTATACATATATTTCACACAGAAGGAACAGCAGAAATGTAAAAAATCACTTCTGGAGCCAATGGCCACATGTTTCTCTCTGAAGACTGAAAGAAACAACATTTGAGAAAGGAAAGACTGCATCTTTTTTGTCTTGCACATTGTAGTGCGAGCTCCTCGTGCGCTTTTGATAACATGGCCGAACGTCTGTAGGCCTGTAAGCTTAAGAGCAGGGAGGAGTCAGCACCAAAGAAGAGGAGCTGTGAGAGGTAGCACTAATGTATGTCAAATGTTTCAGATGTAAAATAGCTCATTCTGATGTTGAACAGTCTAACAAAAGCCAACTAGACAGAGGACATTGACCTGGGAAGCGTCCATGTTGTTTAACATCCCCATTGTCTTTCTCGCTGTCTATTGACATGGAGTTAAACTGTCAAACAATGTGTGCTAAGCATGTATCTAAAAAACCTCCAAATCATAAACTTTAAGTAAAAAAAAAGCTGAAATTCACTCTTTTGTTTCACAAGTCAGATGGTTTTCACACTTAAACACAAGAGAGTGAAGATTAGATGAGAGAAGACTTCCTGTTCTCGTGGTCGAGCTGAAATGAAGCTTCCTGTAACCAAGTGTTAAGGTAAAGGCAGTCTCTTTTTGTGTGACATCACTCCCACTTGCTTGACTTGAAACCAGAGGCGAGGTTTAGGGTTTGGGGAACAAGTCCAGGAAGCTGCGTCCACTGATAAGACAAAAAACGTATGTAGTTTTAAATAACGTCTTTTGACTAATTTCTCTCTTAGAAGTGAGTATAGAATAGGGGATACGCTTCTGTTTGACGGTGACTACCTGCCCGTTGGTCCCCACCAGGACTTTACTGCATGGTGTGTGTCCGAACACACCCTAACTCCTGGAAATGGCAGGTCGCTGTGGACCAACGACCCTGCTGCTCTGGGCTGGGATCATCGCTTTGGCCAACTGTAAGTACCCAAATATTCATTTGGTTGATGAGGAAAGGGAAATAAATGGTGTTTTAGAAAGTTGTGCCTTCGTGATTGTCATCGGAAAGTTGTTCAGATGGAAATAAGTCTATATATGATGCAAAACACAAGTGATAGCCAACTGTACCTGATAAGGTCTTTTATTCTTCTGATCTGTTTTTAAAGCATATGGTTGATCGAGTTTATGAGAACAAGGAGAAACGATTTCCATTCCTCAGATAGACATGAATCTTTCAGCGCAAATACGCTTTATAACTTGTTTTTTTTAAACTGGAAAACATCAGCACACAAACTAAAGTCATTTAAACTAAAGCTAAGGGCAGAAATGACAAGCTACAGTATATCATGCCTTTGAGTTGTGCCTCCATTTGTGCTACTTCACGTTTCTTAAAGACATTACAGAGCACACTTGATGTGAGAAGCTGAAAAGTGACAGGTTTGGGAGCCCCTTTGGCATAAGAATAAACAGTTATGTTCCATCAAAGAGCGCTGTTAATAAGAAGACTCTTTAAAACATGTTCTTACACTTGCTACAAAGCTGTGGGAATTTTTGCAATCATGTTTCTGTTCTGCTTTGACATTGTGTGTGTGTGTGTGTGTGTGTGTGTGTGTGTGTGTGTGTGTGTGTGTGTGTGTGTGTGTGTGTGTGTGTGTGTGTGTGTGTGTGTGTGTGTGTCTGTGTGCGTGCGCGCGCGCGCGTGTGTGTGTGTGTGTGTGTGTGTGTGTGTGTGTGTGTGTGTGTGTGTGTGTGTGTGTGTGTGTGTGTGTGTGTGTGTCAGAGATGAGAGGATTTTTCTGGGTGTGTCCCTTCAAGTTCTTCACTTCAACCCTAGTGACTTTGGGTTTTGTATAAGATAAAAATCTGTGTGCGTGTGGTTTGTGTGTGTGTATCTATGCGCATTGTGCAAATGTGCGTGTGTTAAATGAGACCCTCCTTACTGCCTCTTGCATCACTCAGAGTTCTGCTACTGTTGAGCACATCAAATTATTTCTGCTATTTTCAGCTCAGATGTCTGTCCATGTGATCTGAAATAAACCCTTGAATCTATGTATCTTACTTAAGTGAAAGTGTACAAGTATAATCAGATAAATATACTTAAAGTATTACAATCACATCATGCTGTTTCTGCCGAAAAGTGGCCTGTGTAAGGGAAGATATTTATTCAAACAGTACATACTTTTGACATGCAACACACAAGTGTACCACAACTTTCCACATCATGAAGTTTAAGCATAATATAGCAGCACACACAAACCAGTCAAAGACAAATCCTTTTCAAAACTAAGCTCAACTTTGTCTTCTTTAACCTTTTTAGATTTGTATTATCGATCACATGCACACCACATGTATATATTCAAACCAACTACATGAAGGCAACAGTGCCCCATTAAGATGGAAAATTGTCGCGCTCTCTTTAGCTGCTGCGGGACAGAGTTCTGTGATCAAGAAGTTGACCACTTCCGTGTTCCATTCGAGTCGCCTTCATTTCCTGGTAGAGCAGAGCAGAGCACCAAGCAGACTAAAACAGAGCACAAGCAAATGACTTGAGAATTCATGAAAAAAGGGGAAGTTCAGTGTGTAAAATGAAGAAGTGAGGTCACAAAAGTTAGACACGATTAAAGCTGTTTCTCAGAGGAGGGGGAGCGTTTATGTCAATGCAAAATATGAGAAGAAAGTAGAAGCAGATTTTTTGATTGTGATAATGATGAACCCTGAAAACTGATACATAAGAGATAAATCCAGACACTGTATCAGTTTCTTTACCAAATTACAGGCAAGTAAATGGTTTCAGGGTCAAGTGTGGCGGGCAACTTTGCACTGTTACATTTATTCTTCTGCTTCTTTTTCTCTCAGATGTGGACAAATGCTTGTAACCTTGGAAAAGGTGATGTTAAAATATCACACTTTTCTTTCCAACTTAACTCTGTAGACACTGATTAAAACGTAACCAAAGGACCAACAAGCTTCACTTAAAACTATTCTTAAAAACAACTTTAAAAAAAGATGTATTTATGATAAGAATTTGAGTTTGAATAACGTTTTCCCAGTAGCTTTTTGAGTTACTCATAAAGAACAGTTGACACGTCTCAAACAACTTTCTGAAACTATTCAGATCAGTCACCACAAAGTACAAAGGTTGTAAATGTCACTGCAGAGAGCATGCATCTCTGCTCAATGTAGGTAAAAAAGAGCGCCAAACCACATCCTGAGTCTCATTGTTCATCTGTCCCCCATCACATCACCCTCACTGTTCACTGCTGTTACTATTAGGAACAATGAACAGCTGAGATGTGCTAATGGTAAACGTATTCTTAAGTTGTGTATGCATGTAGTGAGGAAACAGCCAAATCAATTAACATTATTATCAATAACACCTTTACATGTAAATGACATGTGCTGATATTGACTTGGTAAAACTAATGTAATGTAGAATGCAGAATGGTATGAATACAATTTGTTTTTGAGATATAAAGTATTTTTGATGACATGACTGGCATGAATTTTATTTTGAATGATAATAGTTTTCTAAAGAAAGGAGACAAAGACCATTAGTGCTTCTACATTGGCCTGTCTTCGGTCTAAACTGAAACTAATCTTGTATGGGGATTTTGTAGGTTTCATCGCAAAGCAGGAAGTAGCGGTTTGCCTTCTGAAATAGCAAATGTGGCTTGTTGCCGCATTGTTATAGCAACCAGGTTGCACAGTGCTGTCTCATGCAGAACTTGATGAGCACGGTTGCATGATAATGCCTCGGCCCAGCAGGAAGGGTTTCATCTTTTTGATGAAGTTGATGTTTTAAAACATAAAAAAATACTTTCCATTTTCATTTTTTCTTGACAAAAAGCCACAATGATTTACATGTATTTTCTCTTTGCAGGTCAAACAGCAACTTCAGATACAACCAGTAAGTGGCTAAACTAAAATATTTAACTTTCCTTACATACATAGTATGTTTTAGATAGTTTTTATATTTTGTGCTCACTTGCTTTGCAAAGGATGTATAATTCACATTTATGTTGAAGTCCAGTGCAAACGTATTGTTAAATTCATACACAGTATACAGTCTTACTTTGTGTTAGGGCATTTTACCTGTTTTAAATAAATTACACCTTAAATTAAAAATTAAATAAATTAAACCTCATAGCATCTACACTTTTAGGAGTTTTAACTTATTCACATGGTGTTTGTGCATAATATGTTGATAATATTATACACAGCAATTATCTCATGCTTGTGTCCATAATAAAATGTATTAATGTTTTGTTTCCTTGTCTGAGGTGCCTGCATAGTGAGTTTAAGTTAAATACAAGCCACATTTTATACTTTACTGTTACTTTACCAGTACTTTTCAATGCAACAAAAATAGGAATAGGACGAATACTAAATATATGTTGACGTAAATGTAGTTTTGAAAATGATAAAAAAAAAAATGTAATCTAATTCAATACTCCTTGTTTTATAGAAATACATTGTGAGGGTTTATCCAACAGGTTCTGTGTGAAAGCTGTAGAAATGTGTCATCATAGTCGTGTTTCATCACATCAAACTTTGTTTTTGACCCTGTGAAGAAGCTAAGCTAAGTAGCTATCATGTAACATCACTGTACCTCCCTTTACACAATCCTGTTCGAGTTGGCAACCTTGCTAGGGTTTTGTCATCCTAAAACAGGAAGTATTTAATCTCACAGCATTTCAACTATTCTAGCTGAATTGTCCTACTGAGCACTTCCAGCTGTATGCTTCCTTTCCTCCTCTGGAAATACATTTGGTCTTGCTCTGTGCTACTATGTGTGTTTCAACTTTTCTCCTCTTATTAAAACAAATGTATTTTAGGACACATGTATAAGAATTGACAAGTGGTAACACCATCTTTCTGACAACAGGAAACAGAATTAATTAATTTGCTGAGTTAATTTGTGTTCCTGTTGCTCCTTTTGATGAACTAGCGTTGTCATATTGTGTTTGGCCTGATTTATTTTTATTTTCTTGGAACGCAGATGTTTCAACCACCTTACCTCCACGCACCAGCACAAATTCCTCTTCAGCATTCAGTTTACCAAACAGCACCTCAACTCCACGCACCATGACAGAAACTGCTGCCATATCTCCAGACAATCAAA
>NW_011369947.1:12598013-12642836 GCF_000735185.1 Notothenia coriiceps
CTTATTACGAATATTATCTACCCAACATGTTAGATACCACAGGACAATTTGAGTTCGTTTTCGAGCTTTTATGAGTCTCTTACATATATGATTCTACAGTAGAAAAAGGCAAGATTATGAGCATAGAAACGTCCTGATTGGAACCTTCCACACTATCACAGTACTGAATCGATCAGGAATCTCCCCGTAAAAAAAACTTCTGCCATCGAGTTTAGTATTGACTGCAGCATATGAATGATCAACTTAAACTGAGGCAAGAAAGACAAAGATAACTAACTAAAAAAGAGAAAAGAAGTAGTGACAGATATTCACATGAATTTTCCAGTCTACACGAGAGGCCTCTCTGCGCTGCAAAAAAAAAAAAAAAAAAAAAAAAAAAAAAAAAAAAAAAAAAAAAAAAAAAAAAAAAAAAAAAAAAAAAAACAAAAAAAAAATAAAAATTAATGAGTGTGTTATATTAGGATAAACCATTTTTTTACCTGTTGCACCTTTTGATGAACTTGCGTTAGTCATAATGGGTTTGCTGATTATATTATATTATTTTCCCTGAGAACACAGATGTAATATTCAACACCTTACTCCACGCACTAGAACAAAATTCCACTCTTCAGCATTCAGTTTACAACACAAAATGAACCATCCATACCAACAGCCACACCATGACAGGAACTAACAAAAAAAAAAAAAAAAAAGAAGAAAACATAGTCAATACAAAACATACGTCTCAGCAATCAAACACTTACACCCCAACTCCACTCAGCATTCCAACTCACCTCAACTCACCAATGCCTTCAAAATATTCAACTAGTATTTCTGGAATGTATTTCTGCCTAAGTTTAGACCTTTTTATTGGAAACAGCGTTGGAAAAATCAGCCTGACATTGCCGACATCTGGTAGGACTATTGGCAGACATTTTGTAGGGTGACCTCCTAGCATGCTCTCCTCTTACAGCCACCTGCTGCTCCTCCTGCAATCACCTCACCCTCACTCAAACCCACCACCACATTAGACTGCCGAAAAACACCTCTCAGCCAGCCTCAACCTCCAATCACCACGTTCCAACACATCAGTGACTACTAATGCCAAAGGTTGGAACGTTTTCTCTTAACGAAGCCCGCCATTTGTTCTTCTATAAGACGTCTGATATTACTGGTTCTATTATGAATGTTTATATACTATGTTGTTGAAAGGTACGTTATAAAGTCACTCATTATTTCAATTTGGAACATTAACACACAATTTAATATAATCAATGATTTTAGAATGTTAAGTTATAGTAATTACGTTATAGTACTTAACGTTTTTATCTAATTTCTTCTATTTAATATCATCATATAAATGATGTGACTAATCTTATTCTGTCTGTCTTTTTTAACAAATGATATTAAATGCTGTGAATCAGACAGCATATCAATATTCATCATTGTTTTTCAGGCCATTATAATGAACATTACTCTGTAGTTACAGTCGTTAGTGAAGAACAGTATTTTTTATTGTATTGTGTTTTGCTATAACTCTACCGACCTGAGTCTGTTCTGACCCAACTAAGGATTTAACAAATTGAATCAATTTTAACATGATGTACATATTACATTTACGTGTCACTACTATGCGGCTGCCTATCATATATAATTAGCATAACTCATTGTCATTTCCTTTAAAAATTGCAATTTCCATTTCATAAATGTGATGCATGTGAAGTCCAACCTGCAGACTTCCCCCAACACACACTGTAACAGCCGTGTCAGAACATAAAAGATTAAAGAATAAAAACTTTTTACAATTAATTTATAATGATACATGTTTTCAATGCAACTTTCTTTGATTTGCACAGTTTGTATTTATATCCCTACAACCATTCATCCAATGCAGCAACACACTTCTGATGCAAATCATTGTTTAAAATGCTGTTTAAGCAAATTGAAATATCACTTAATATGTTTTTTTACAGTGCCTGGAGAAATTAAGAGCCTGGTCTGGAATCTTCAAGAGCATAACGTGATTCACGCAACCTGTGATCCTCCAAATGATTTCAATGGACCTAGGAAGGATTACATCGCACGTCTTTATAGTGGTGGTGATGTCCTGATTAAGACTCCGAACCAAACCGAATGCAAGTTTGATTTCAAAGATTTAAGCTACTCAACCAAATACAAACTGCAGGTGTGTATGAGCCAAACATTTGGTTTCCAAACACTATCAAAACTTTATTCCTCTTATTTTTCAAATGCTATATTTCCTGATGAGATCTTCTGTGTTTCCAGGTGACTGCTTCCAATGGACAAAACGAGGGCAAAACCAAAGGAGAAGATGTCTCCACTTCCTGTATGTGGTGTTTTAATTCATGCCAAATCGTCTTGCATTGTCCTGTTAAATAAATAAATGTTCTGACCTATAAAATATATTCAATACCATAGATTGTGTCTTTAACATAAATGCCACAGCTTTGATATTATGTTCCCATCATTTTACAGATAATGACAAAGCTGTCATTGGGTTTTTGGTCTTCCTCATCATCCTCACTTCTGTGGCCCTGCTTCTGGTCGTCTACAAGATTTACGTTCTGAGGCGCAGACAGTCCCAGTGAGTTTCATTCAGCGTCTTTTTTACTTTCGCCTGGATTCTGGTTATGGTTTATTGCTGTGGTTGTTTTGTTGTAAACAAATGCAACTGCAGGTTTTATACTGATAAATCCATTTTGTCACATTTCCAGTAAATGAAAAGTGATATTATTGCATTATAGACATAACTAACATTACTATAGTTTACTATATTACTATATATATTACTATATATCCTCTTTGCTTTCTTTTTCCATTCTGTAAACTGTTAATTAACAAGTCTTTGAAGCCTATTTTCTATTTTTTATTTTTGCAGCAATCTGGGTGAAAGCATGATGCTTATTACTACAGCAAGTGAGTAGACTTCATATTTCCACTTTCCTTTACTTAGTCTTTAATAACATGCTCAAAACAGTCTCATGTAGCTGCTACCTTTCTCAAATGATGCATGATGTTTGTAAAAAGATTTGAATGCACACATGTATTCCTTGTCATATGATGAAGAAGCACGTTTCAAGACAAATGTATGGGGAAATCAATTAAGTACCACATGTACATTGTAATTTAGAATAAGGGTTAGTAACAAATAAGCACTAATCCAGTATTACGTTGTTTCGGTGTCTTATCTTCTGGCTTGTTTGCTGATGTAGACGACGAGGAGAATCTGCTGGCAGTGGAGCCGATCGCAGCAGAGGTCCTGCTGGAAACCTACAAGAGGAAGCTTGCTGATGAGGGAAGACTCTTCCTGGCTGAGTTTCAGGTACATTTGAAACCTTTTGGGACATTGTTTTTCTCTATTTATTTGTCTATTTTTGGATGTCAAGGTAGTAAAAGTTGAAGGCTGAACCTAGAAAGTTTGTTGAACATGGTCAGGACAAAGACATCATTTGGCAAATTACATTTCTTTTTTTCTGTTGACAGAGCATGCCCAGAATCTTCACGCGGTACACCGTGAAAGAGGCCAAAAAGGCGTGCAACGCCCCCAAGAATCGCTACGTGGACATCCTGCCATGTGAGTCTGTCCAACAACACATGAAACCATCACTTAGTCGTACCTGGCTTTGCCTACACTCGTTTGCCATAGTGTTTAAACGGTGACAGATTTCTTCAATATCTATTCAACTGTTGAGGGAAATGTTGCAAATCTGTGAGCAGGATTTGATTCACAGATGATTGTTTGTGTTGTTGTGTTTTTTAACTTTAACTCAAGATATATTAAAGTCAATATAAAGAGTAAATTCAAATAGGACATATGCATGTTATGTTTTTAACATAACTATAAACAGCTTCTGAATGGAATTTCAAGAATACTTATCCATTGGGAGTCGTTCAGTCGTCTTCTGTGATAATTATTTATTTTCTGTCCTGAACCAGATGATTATAACCGTGTTCAGCTGACCACTGGAAATGGGGAGACAGGCTGTGACTACATCAATGCCAGCTTCATCGATGTATGAACAATCCTATACTACAACTATTTCTACTACTACTGCTGCATCAAATTACACACTCATGATCTCTTTCTGACAATACACGCCTTATTGACATTTTTTCCTGCTGCAGGGGTACAAGGAATCCAAAAAATACATCGCAGCACAAGGTAAAGCAATTAATCACACAAACACTTCTGCACTTGTCCATTTATATACAGTATTTATGTATATATTGTGTGTGTTGTAGGGCCAAAGGAAGAGACTGTCAGTGACTTTTGGAGGATGGTGTGGGAGCAGCAGTCCTCTATCATCGTTATGGTAACGCGTTGTGAAGAAGGAAACCGGGTAAGACTTGATTACTGCTTCTCTGCCTCATACACTTTATCAGATATATTCATTCACACTCATGCCCACACTGTGGTCTTGTTTCTTGGAGAATACTGCTGATAGTGAAAATGTACCAATATGTTACTGATGTCTTACTGATTTGCCAAATCAGGTCAAATGTGCGCAGTACTGGCCGTCTCGAGACCGCGAGGCAGAGATCTTTGAGGAGTTTATTGTGAAGCTGAACTCAGAGGACCACTGCCCAGATTACACCATCCGCCATCTCAGCCTTACTAATGTGAGTTCACCGGATAAACTAGAGGACATTTATTTTTTTACTTTTAGCCTGTGTGTGTGTATACATGTGTGTCTGTGTGTAAGTGAAAGCCAGTATATCTGTCAGTCTTTATCTCAATAAATATGAAATGTGAATGAATCTGTGTTTATATATGTCTTTTTGCATGTATGCATTACCTCCCTGTGCGTCTGCAGAAGAGGGAGAAGAACTCAGAGAGGGAAGTGACTCACATCCAGTTCATGAGCTGGCCGGACCACGGCGTCCCCGGAGAGCCACATCTGCTCCTGAAACTGAGGCGGCGCGTCAATGCGTTCAAGAATTTCTTCAGCGGCCCCATCGTTGTTCACTGCAGGTTAGTAGCCTACAAGCTTCAGCTAACAGATACTACACGTTGTTCTAATAATCAGAGTAAACAACATTTTTAATCTACTTCTAGTTGTGATTGGATGTGATTCCATTCCCCATTGTTTCCATTTGTCTTTGAGGCATGATCAGACCATATCTAATATATTCTGTGCTTCTTTCCCAATATTAAGTTCATTACTGATATGCCATACTTGCAATCATTTATACTGTTTATGCTGCATATTGTTTTGGTCATTTTCTATATATATAACAGTCACATCCCTTACAGAATATCCCATTTCTCCACAAAGTGTACAATACATGGGATGCTTGAGTAATGCCAAACTAATCTTCTAATTGGAAAAAGTCTGACGAAATCACATTTCTTCCTACTAATGACCAAAGACCGTAGACAATCTAATGCACCAAGTACATTTTTTAAAGAGATTTTCAGACAGACCTGATCTTTCCAATGACTTATGACTTAAGACAAAAAGGGATGACATTTTGAATCAGGGGGACTCATCAGGGGGACTGATAGACATGTATAGATGTGTATCAGCCTAATGTTATTATCTCATGTGCAGCGCGGGGGTCGGCAGGACAGGCACATACATTGGCATTGATGCCATGATGGAGTGTCTGGAGGCGGAGGGCAGAGTCGACATCTACGGTTACGTGGTCAGACTCCGCAGACAGAGATGTCTAATGGTTCAAGTAGAGGTAAAATATCAACTATGGTCATATTTTGTGTGCGCGTCTGTGTGTCTCATGAGAGTTTAGCTAATCGGTTGAGTTTATTAACACATACAAATAATGTGACTTCAGTTCTCAGTATGAATACTCACCGTGCAAGATCAACCATATAGGAAGTGAAGCAACAGGAACACACAGCTAAACAAAGATGATAAGAGAGACAAAGATACACGCGCAACATAAAGACAAACAGAGAAAACCTTTAAATAGAGGTTACTTTTACAATATTATGGTCTGGTGGCAAGACGTTACGGCAGTTCCAAGGGCATTTGAATAAATGAACAAGTACAGTTAATTTATATTTGTCCTGTAGAAAGTATAACTTTTTATGAAATGTTAATATTGTCAAGTAGATGATGTAGAATATAATAGACACACACGCAGGTTATTGGAATGACAAAGAATGTATAGTTAATTTCGGTTTAAAAATAAATTATTATTCATCAAATAATCAATTCATCAATTAAATAATCATTCAAATCAATTATTCAAGTTTAATAATGCATCATTTAAAAGTAAACATAAATAATATTTTTTTAATATTCAATATATTGGTTGATTATAACAACAGACCTTGAATGTCTAAAATCATTTTCAGGTCTCATCTTGACTTTATCTTTTGATTATTTTCAGCTATCTTACAATGAATATACAGGATTGAGTTACACTATGATATAGTATAAATATAAAATGTACATTGCTACTTTAATGTGTGTATTGTGTGCGTAATGTTGTGTGGACTGAAGCTGTCTACTTTCTGACGCCCACCAGAGGGCAGAAGCTGAAACAACTTGTGCACAGTATATGTTTGAGCATATGCAGTACATTAACAATACAATTCATTTATTTCTATATAATGAGTTCCAATCAGAGGACAAAGAAGGCAAACTATTTGAGAAATGAACACAGGTAAAGGTCAAACATTACAGAAGCAGAATTGTGTTTATTAAATCCAAACCATTCACAGAGAAGGAGAAAGAGTTAACAGGTTGTGGATGATTCCTGTCTGTCTTGTGAATAATGGCTCCATCCCCAAACTGTATATCCTTTTTTTATGAAGTGATGTTGTCCTCACGCAGGCCCAGTACATCTTGATACACCAGGCGCTGCTGGAGCACAATCAGTTTGGAGAGACTGAGACCACTGTGTCCGAGCTCCACAGCACCCTGAGCACGCTCAAACAGAAAAACTCCAGCAGTGAACCCACCTTATTGGACGATGAGTTTGAGGTATGGCACTCCACAGCATTAGTGGTCCCTTTAAAATGTAGTCCTATCCTTTTCCCCCTGCTTACATCTTATTAGTGTATATAGAAGGAACTGTAGACCTTTCTTTAGCACTATGATGAACAGTCTTTGTCTTGCAATTCAGAGACTCCCCATCTATAAAAACTGGAGGACATTCAACAAGGGGCTCACAGAAGAGAACAAGAAGAAGAATCGCTTTACTTCTGTCATCCCATGTAGGTTTCAGCTCAGCAAAGGGGCATTACATTTGACACAATAGAATAACATCTATAATACATCTGAGTGTATGCATTATTTTTATAAAGTGTACAATCATTTACCAAAGTTTATTTTCACTTCTGCCTCAGATGACTACAACCGAGTGTTGCTGAAATTAGATGAAGGACGCAGTCGTGACAGTGACCCTGATGATGAGGAAGAGGAAGAATCATCAGATGAGGAGGAAGAGGATTCATCTATGTACATCAATGCCTCCCACATAGATGTATGATTTACATATACTTTCGTCTAATTGAATAACCTCTTTCTCCGTACTTTACACTTTACGGAAATGGATTCCTGGACAAAAATAATTGTGTTTTTTTAAACTGAAGCATTGTCTTGCTCCTTCCCTGTTGAAGCAGGTTTTGTCTCTTTCACGCAGACAGTTGCATTTTTAAATCTAATTTGAATTCACCACATCCTGTTGGTTAGAATTGTGTGCAACAATAGATGTTTGATGTGTTTTTTCTTGCCCACACAGGGGTACTGGGGCCCACAAAACTTCATCGTAGCGCAGACCCCCCTGCCGGACACCGTGGCTGACTTCTGGTTGATGGTTTACCAAAAGAAAACATCTGCAATCGTCATGCTCTCAGAGAGCAGTGAGGTATTAATCATGTTCTGTATGTACCTCGCATAGAGAATAAACCACATGCTCTTAGTACATATATGGTAAATAAACGTTGTGTGTGTGTGTGTTTTCTTGTGAACAGGAGTCTAACTCTATCTACTGGGACAAAGATAAGAAAACGTTTGGGGACTTCGAGGTGGAAGTGGAAAGCACAGACACCTCCCCAACTTTCATCACCCGCAACATGCTGCTCCGTCACGTCAAGGTAACACGACAGATGCCTACTGAATAAAGTCTGTTATTTTCCGATGTTTATCATCTATCAGCTTAAGATGAGATGGGTCCTTTCAACAAGCTGTTTTAACCCCCCACACAACTCCTGTCCACAGAGGAAAGAGACTCGGTCGGTGAAACAGTTCCAGTTCCTGACGTGGTCCAACAACGAGCTGCCGGAGAAAGCTCAGGAGCTCACGGACATGATCAAGGGCATCAAGCAGAGCTGTGGAGGAGTAAAATCACAGAGGAACTCACCCGTTGTGGTCCACTGCAAGTAAGACAACCTCAGAACATGTCCTCTTGAATCTTAAAGGGGTAGTATATAATCAGAGCATATCCAAATGTTCTCATAAGGAGCTTTACAATATACATTTTAGAACTTTAAACTCTCTTGGAGAAAACAACACCCTACTGGTTTAAGTTTAAGATTAATGTGCATCAAAAAGGGAAATGAGTTGAAGTTGTTACCCATTTTAAGATGTTGTGTTTTCATAGTAAATAACATTCATGAACATAACTGAAAAACACATATATGTCCTTCTGGGAGAGTTTGTATTAAAAAAAAAAATGTATCATGGCGGAATCTCAATCTAACTGTTTGTGTTTGTGTGTGTGTGTGTGTGTGTGTGTGTGTGTGTGTGTGTGTGTGTGTCCAGTAATGGCTCGTCCCGGTCAGGGATCTTCTGTGCTCTGTGGAACCTGCTGGACAGCGCTGAGACTGAGAAGTTGATGGATGTTTTCCAGGTGGCCAAAACCCTGCGCAAGGAGAGACAAGGCATGCTGTCCAACCTGGTAAGAAAGAGGAACCAAATATCTGTCAGCCCAAAGTTTCACAGCTTGAACTTCTAACAGCTTTGAGTGTGACAAGTACTGTATTACATAATATTACTGTCCGTTATGGATATAAAAAACCCCTTATATCTATTTGCAGTCTGCTGTGCTAGGTTTTAGAAATAAAGACCTAAAGAAATATAGATATAAAGCTTTAATGTATTGGGAATGTATTTCACTTTAACCACAGTTTAATGCTGTAAAAACTAAAAATGTCTCCTCTATGTTTCAGTTCCTTTGCTTCCTTCAAAACTTCCTTTAAAAAGTGTATTGAGAAGTGAGCTTTAGTGACTACAACAGCAGGAAAGGCGTATGTGAGATGACTCAAACAGTAACACAGTAACAATATGGCAAAAAGCTGTTTTCTGGTGCTCTTATTTGTGTGCTGTTCAAAGGGTCACCTAAAAGTCCACAATCAAATGTTTTCCTCTACATCACAGCAACATATCTTGATGTTTTTACTCTGCCTGCGTGTCTCACAGGAGCAGTACCAGTTCTTGTATGAGGCCCTGGAGGGGGTCTTCCCTGTGCAGAACGGGGAACTGAAAGCAGTCCAGGCCTCTTCAGTCGACTCCGTCCAGGTTGTGAATGAAACCAAAGCAGCAGAGAAGCCAGAAGGGGAGAAGGCTGCCAGCACTATCAGCAATGACCAGCAGGGGGCAGCAGAGAGTTCTCCACTTGTGGCTGATGGTGGGAAGGAAGACAAAAAAGAGGAGCCTGAAGAGGTTTCCAGTGTCCCCATAGAGACCACCCCTCTGCAGGACACCAGCAACGGAGCCACGGTTACTGTGGATACTGTGGAGGTCTGAGGCGTCGCAGGTGGATGCTGTGACTTTTACTTTTAGGAAATAAGTGCTTCATCTGAATGCTTTCTTTTAATTATGTTATGAATGTATAAACATTGTAAAGCTTTTACAAAGATATGTTTTTGTTAAGATTTGTTACAGAATTTGATCAAATATTTTATTGTCAATTTGCTAAAAATATGATTTAAATTAAGTTATAAATATTTTCTTAAAAAAGCTGTAAGAATGCAAATAATAGGTACTGTGAGTGGAAATGCTGTTGTCAAACTAGGGGCCTTGGTAATACTAGATGCCTTAAGTTTTTGCTTTATAATCCTCTTTAAAAGTGCATGGTGCGTTTATTAACTTTAATATAATACTTTATTCAATTGACATTCATTTTCAAACCACCATGCACTTTTTTTCCCCTCAACAAAAACAATTGCTTGAGTCTGCATTTATATATATATGGCATGTTTGAATAATTGAGTTGTTCATTTAAAAATGTTTTATGTGACATTGTGTCATTTCATTAAAGGAGACTTTAAGAAAAAGAGTATTTCTACCAGGACTTTGTCAAGACTCAAGCCCATTCTTTTTCACACTATAGCCTACTATATCATGCTGGATTTACAAAATGTGAATAACATCTTTACAGGCCTCCAGAAAATATTGTATTAATCCGCTTCTTATTTTGATCCATGGTTTCTAAGTGATCATTTGCTTGATTTCAAACAGTTTTCATTAGTTCACATGAGAGATGCCATGTTGTCAGTGGTTTGAAGAAGGTATTTCTCTGTTGAAAAAAACACATCACATTTTGATGTTTACTTGTCATATCTCAATCAAAGTCTGTTGACAGTTGTCGGGTTGTTAGCCAAGCTTATTTTTTGTTTTGCTTGTGCTTTCTGTGAATGTGTGCCCCTGTTTTAGGTGTAGAGAATGTCACACACACATTTCATTGTCTTTTAATACACATGGCAAAAAAGTTGAACTTGACCCGTGTTCATCAAAAGATGCAACAGTGGCCTGGAAGGCTTCCGGCTGATGGTTGCCAGCTGATTGTCTTTGAAACAAATCACGGATCATTTCCAATTTTTTACAACATGATTTTATTAATGATAAGCTGACGCAAGCTTGAGTCTCAAAACAAATGTGATCAGAACTGTCTTCAATTGATCTCGTGAATTCCTTGCTACAATGTCTTTTAGAGCTCTAAAAATTCATCATGATTAGAAAAAAAAAGTATAAAAAGACGAATCTATGTATGAAAAACATAAAATGCCGTTTTGGTGAGATGTTGCACTTCATTGAAGCATCTCAATACAAGCCTTCTTATTATTGATTAACATCCCCATCATGTACAAATGATCAGTGTTAAGAAATGTGCCCTTTTTCTACATATAAAGTTATGATTCATTGCTGAGCCTCAACTATTGCTACCTAGTAACAGGATACACTCGACTGAACACACATTTTACTGAATTCTATGGGGGGCAGCAAATATACAGTACTTTCACTTCTGTCTTTATCAGTACTTGATAATGTTACACTTCAAATTCACAACTGAAAGAGTCACAAATCATCTTGTGTGTCTGTTGAATCAAGAAGCAACTAGTGTAATCATTAGGGTGAGTAGTGGGTCAGGTTACTTCTATGCAAAAGCGGGCGTAATATCCTGGTTCACCTCTTAGAGATGCAATTGCCAAAATACGAAATCAAAATGCCTTCCCATTTGTTTGATGTTCCATTTTGTGTATCATGAAACCCTCTGTTCCCTTTGTTAATACTCTCACCACTACAAAAGGTGAGAGATTTAAATGTATAATTTTGCGGTATGGCATTTAAAGACAAAGATACACAAAGCTAGCTCAGCGTGTCACAATTTGAAATTGAAACTGGGTAGGCAACTTTGGAGCAAGAGTAAAGCAAGCAAAGCCACCGCCCTGACACACAAGTAAAAACCTAACATTATAAAAATTACCGTAAATTACAAACATGGCTTTTTTTGGTACTACCGGGTTAGTTTTGGGAAATGTTGTCTGCCTAATGTTTTTATACATTTTTCTATTTTCAGAACATTTTCTTTATCGATGGCTGTTGATATGCAAAGACAATTCAAACAAATAAAATTACAAGTGCTTCTAAAACGAATTTCCTACCTTAGCTTTCAACCTTAAGAAGTAGACTAATACGTTTTTTTCTTCCATCTAGCTAGTTTCAATAAGGCTTACTGGCTTAGCTGCTGGTTTACGTAGGGCAGCGTAAGAAGAAGTCAACCAGGAGAATGTTACATACAAAACTTTGCTTTTTCTTTTATTCTCCACAGTTCAGTAATGGAAAAGTCAGAGCAGGCAATCAGGTGTTATCCTTTCTAATATTATAACTTTCAGCAAGGCATGTGACAATTTGTCAAAAATGACCTTTTTTGTTAATTTTCACCGTCGCCCCTCCGTCTCTTCAAGGCACAGCTCCTCTTTTCTCTGTCCCTCAGCCCATCAGCTGACATAACTGATCAGACTTAAATCCCTTCATTCGGTCACATTTTCAGATGTCCAACATTCAGTTGCAACAGCCTAAACAGTCTAAGATATTCAGGATTCGAATAGTGCATGGCCAGCCATGACACTGGTAGCTTCAGCTTAACGTTTCAGTCATTTCTTGGTCTTGCTGTCTGGTTTCTCCGCTGTGCCGCTGTTGGATGACATTTGCCTTGCAGTTGCAGGTCGAGCATTAGAAGGTTCGGATAAAGACTTTGTGTTTTCAGTTCGGGCTTTGGCAGTTTCTGGACGTGCTTTAGAGTCTTTCTTTGGAGGGGCAGGTGTGGCCGGCTCCCACAGGATGAACTCGTGCAGGAGTGTGTTGACAGCCTGAGGACACTCCATCATGATCATGTGACTGCCGTCCTCCAGGACTTTCAGGAAGGCCAATAGGAGGATCTGACAGCATAACAAGAAATTATATTTTAGAATCATCAACAAAGCACTGCCACTTTATGATTGTTTGGTTGATGAGGCCCACTCACCTCCGCCATGCGCTGGTCTTCTTCGATGGGGACAAACTTGTCGTGCATGCCGTGAACCAGCAGGACAGGGACTGTGATTTCAGCATGGTAGACCTCGTCCCCCTCCGGCCAGTACTGCCCGCTCATCATGGCGCGCAGCACAAAGGACGACACGTTGAAGGCATTGTTGTCTTTCAGAAGCTGCTTCTCCTTGGCACCCTGCCGAGCAAAGCCAGCCCTGTAGGCGGCAGAGCAGATTAACAAACAGCTTAAAAAAACTACAGGATTCTGATAACATTAGGGAACACAACATATATATCACACTTGGCCAAGAACATGTTTGCAATGATCAATGTTTCTATTATTTTTTGAAGTCCAAAAGCTTTTTTTCAAAATTACTTTTTGTTTCCCATTATTCTAAATGAATGTTAAGTCATTACAGATTGGCCTGCAGCAACTTTAAGCTACATTGTATTTCATAACACCCTATACAAAAAAGTTATAAAAGCTGGATCATTGTTTACTTACAGCAAAATAGCATAAGAAACGCACTGTTCATGGTAAAACAGTTTCTATTTTGTTGCTGTCTGTCTTACTTTAGAAAGCTCCAGGCTAGCAGCGGGGAGAGGCAGTGAAGCACACAGGTGGGCAGGTTGAAGATGGAGCAGAGGCTGGGCTCCAGCGCTGTGGGACCACCTCCATTGATCATCACCATCTTGTGGATCTGGTCCGGATACTCATGGGCCAGGAAGGTACAGAAGGACACGCTGGGGGAGCAGAGCAAAAGGATGGTTACAGGACAGGCCAGAATAATCAGGGTATTCTGTTTGTATTGTGGTAGTGGAAATGTATCATTTAAGCATTTGGGGAATAAAAAGCATTCACTTGTTCATAATAAGAAATAAGAAGAACAGCTGTAATGGCTAAACCCTGAATGACTTGCATTGAGCAATAGTGCATCTTATTGCTTATGAATTCAAATGTTCATTTATAAGAAGGAAATTGTGTTATTTCTCTTTTTAAATCTTAAATAGTCTTACTGTAAGACATACAGCTCGTACACAATTATATTAAACTGATAAAAGCAAATATATGTATATATATATATATATATGCTATACGTATTATATATATAGTCATATAAATATATACTGATATCTATATATACCTATCTATATATATGTATAGTATATCTTATCTTTTCTTTATCTATAAATGTTGGGCACTATTTTGCATGAACTTATTACACATTTGTAAAAAACACATTTGCACTTGACTAATCAAACTATCGACTAATTGATTAAACAATTTATCACATTACGTCAATGTTCAGTTCACTGATACTATACTCAATGTATTACACTATTTTTTAAATGAGATATATGATCACAATGCATGTCTGGGCTTCTAATAGTTCTTAATATTATAGGCAAAAAAAAGACATATAATCAGTTATTGGAAATATTTCAATTCAAATGTGTGTGACATCAATGTTGTGATCGTAAATTTACCCATAAGAATGTCCTATTAGAATATTCCTCTTGCGTGCATATCTCTTGAATATGAGTCTCATGTCCTCAGCCAGGGCATAGAAAGTGTATGCAGCTGCTATCTTTGGTGCTGAGCTGGCCCCGTGACCTGCCAGGTCCGGGGTGATCACCTCGTATCCCAGTTTAGAGAAGAAGTCCAACTGGTTTCCCCAGATATCCAGTGAGCCTCCCACTCCATGGATAAAGAACAGAGCCACGTCTGCATGTGTCCCTTTACAGGCTGATATCTTCCTCTCACAGTCGATCATCACAGTGCGCTTGGGCTTCCATCTTCTCTTCCTGGGTTGCTGCTGCTGGTCAGTCGTTCCAGCAGCCGGTACTTCTTCTCTTGCTCCAGTTTCAGCTGTCCCCTCTTTTTCACCCTCAACTGGGTTATTTGGTTCTGTCTCTCCATTCTGGGAGCTCTTCTGCTCTGCACCCAAGTTCTCAATAAACAGTTGTCCATTACGATACACTGTGATCTTCCGCTTGCAGCTGACCGTCCCTCCCGTCCCAGTGGGTTCCTCCACCACCGGCCGGTCAGGGATAATATGTCGAACCCGAAGGACACGGCCTGGTTTAACCTCCACAAACTCATAGCCATCAGCTAGTTCTGAGGTTTCTACAGGACCAACAACGTTTGTTGACTTTGAGGACAGGCAGCAGAGAAGACCCTCTATAAAGCTGGTCAGCATGGCTGTCGGTCTGTAGGGAATACAATCATATAAAAACACACATAAATCACCACACAAATGCAAACATGAATGAAACAAGTCACAGAAAACCAAACGCACAAACATTATAAAATGAACCAGGTCAACAAGCCAGTTTTCAATATAACTAAGCAACAATAAATACATTATAAGGTCAGTAAACAGTGGTTAAGGTGAAACCTAGCTTCTTATATTGACTATAAAAATCCACTCTATTACTTTGTATTACTAAGTGAAATCAGGTTGTAATAGATATACACCCTCAACCCATCAACGTCATTGAAGTGTATTTACTCTTTATTTGAGCCCCACTGAATAGGTAATGTCTGCTATTATTGGCCATTGTACATTTCAAAATGAGTACATTATATCGAAAGAAATCAACTTTAGATGAAAATAAAGAGAAGAAAAGTGAAAAATCTGTAAAAGACAATCCATACACAATAAAAACATATCAACAAGATGTTTAGTGGTAATTGAGATTTGAAAGATTTAGCAGATGATTACATCTGGCTCAAATTTTTTTAAGTTAAAGCACACATCTCTCTTGTAATTATTTGATTAAATATCTGACAAGATTTGTATTCTACATTCTCATTTATTTGTATTGCTTACAGTACAAGCATCGGTCGAGAATTGTTCTATTAACCAGTAGTTGTATTAAAAGTCATGCCATTTTTAAGATAACCTCTTCCTGTTTATCTTCAGTCTTTAAATCTTTACATTAAACGAGCATCTGGAAACATGAAATTAACCATTCAAAAAGTTATTGTGCTTTTACAATATTGCTTTTACCTACAACTCACACCTTTGAGACTTTCTCACAGACATAACTGAGCAGCATCTTCCTACAGTGCAGACTGCAGGGTATAAATAGACGGGACCAGTTATAGCTCCCTGAGTTAAAGCAGCCTGTCATGTGATTACTGCACCGGCGCACACTGCTATAATGTCTGTCAAAACACCAAACAACCTACATGTTCAGTAATAAATGTCCTTTTTTAGAGTACGGCCTGGTAAGTATGCTTCTGAAATCATGACATGCGGATAGGATACACATTTATATTTAGCAAATTAGAAGTTAAAGTTCTATTGTTTACTCCATATTGCAACCATCTAAAACAGCTAACTCTTCAATCATCAGAGGAGTAAACATCTAAAGAATGGATGAGACTCTGCATGGGTTTGTGTTAGGTTGTCAGTTAATTATCAACCCTGGCAACAGAAAAGGAGCTGAGCAGGGTCTGCAAGTCTCTGCCGGTTGCATTATCCAACCTTCCTGTTGCTCTCCTCCCTGCTAGAGAGGATTATACGCTCTCTCTCTCTGTCTAAATCCACACAACACAATCTGTCAATCTCCTCTCTCCATGAAAACAGTGACACTGTAAGTCAACCTTTTTCCCTCTGAGTGACTTGTTGGATCTTTTTTGCACTTGCAACCTATGCTTGCAACCCATCAGCTGCTGCGTTCACAAGTGGATTATTGACACATTGTATTGCAGCATTCCTGCTTTGCTGGCTATTCTCATGGACTTTCTGCTTACACTTGCACATCCTTTACACAAACAGCAGTATTGTACACTGCTGTGGACCGAGCATGTTAATTCTGTTCTGGTTTTAAGTTTCCATTTACATTAAATACTGATACTAGAATAGACTTTCACCCCTTTTGGACATAAAAACTCCTATTCATCCATCGTGACAAACTTTGAAGTTGCAATTTTCCACTCACACACTTGGAATAACATTAAAACAATCCATCCTGCCATGCATTGTCCTGACATTTTTTTCATTGCAGTCTCCCTTCTAGTCCAGCATATATATCAATTCATCAATGCATTATTAAATGTCAGAGAATAGATGGTGTTGATGTGTTCGCATTAAAAGACTGGGCTTAAATGACAATATCATTGAATGAAAAATACATATGCAAAAGAATCCTGTGAGAGAGGATGTGAGAAAAGCATTGTGCAGAATGTTTCAGTTCTCACTTTCATAACATTCCCTAATTTATTGAGTTTGTTGGACTGAACCCTGTTTAAACACATATTAAATGGGAGATGGGTCCCTAGAGAGGAGGACACTGCTTCGGCTTTCCTTGAGTAAAGTTACACAAAATGATCTGGGAATCCATTCACTAAAGTACTGCTGTAGTGGAGCAGTCAGGTGTTTACTTTTATTAAAGGCCAAATCATAAGGATAATAAGGAAAGGGCAAGGGCTACACTTTCACTTCAACACCCCAATTATCAATCAAGATTATTCTGATAACCCTAGAGTCACTGCTTACCTAAATAATAGAAACGATGTTATGTATATGTAAACTTTATTTAATATTAACTTACTGTGTCATTATACTATCCGTTTGCCTCCCTGTTCTTAAAGTCTTCCGTTTGGACATATCGTATGATGAAGCACTGCAGTGAGTTTTATTCCTCTTGTGTTGACGACGTACATGGCTTCTGTTGGCAGTGTCTGCAAGAGTCTGTTATGTAAAGATTCACGCAGGTCAGACACCATCAGTGTGCACTGATGCCCAGAAAAGGGCAGATTATCATCATGGGGATTGAAAACAACCAGGCAGTTCATTGATGATAAATAATAATCTGCAGGAATAACATAACATTGATTCCTGAATTTGCACTTGTTCCATGTTGTATGGCACAATTTCATCAAATTTCTGATTTTTTTTATATTTCATGGAAGACAGTTTCATCGTAAAAAAAACAACTGAATTAAAGTAGTCTACTGGCCTACTGTCACTCTCAGCATGGGATTTTTTATTTTAATAAATTGTGGTGAATACAGTTGTTGAAATGAATTATTGATTCAGTAAACACGTCATGCTGGCATATTAATTTAATAGGACATAATTTCATACCAGTTTGAGCAAAAATAAAATATGATCAATATAAACTCTTCATTCAATTCTTAAATAGATTATTTGGCAATTTCGGGAGGATTAATCTCCTATATCTCTCTGGGGAGATGGCCCCTTCTATTCACTAATTATAATGAAGCGAGTTGAATAGTGAAAGCCAGGCCAGAACATAAACAGTTTTTCCTTGTTATGTTTATTTATAAACTTCATTTTAAAATGTTTAGAATATTCAATAATAGCCTCGGTTAACTGAAACCTAACATGATATCGACCTCTGGTTTGTTGCCAGTAGGCCTAATCTAAAGTATAAAGTACACTTGAACAAAAACACAGACAAGTGAAAAGATAAATACGTGGCCAGAAAGAAAATGCTTACCTTTGTATTTCCAACAACTCCGCGAGAAATATGATCCGATTGATGTGGTTTTCTTATGAAGCATCGAGGACGTAGAAAGCTATAATCTGTTGCAGTCAATCCAATAATCTAATTTATCTGCTGTGCTGTCGGCAGCCTCCACCTGGCGGACAGTGTTAGCCTACTGACAGCATGGGTTCAGAGGTACTACAACCCATCTCTGTTTCAGCAGCACTTCCACGTCAAATCAGGACGCTTGGAGAAGCTCCAGAACCGGAGAGGGTTTGTATCAATCTATCAACTTTCGGTACGGCTGAACCATTGAAACCTCCAGGCTTACTTTGTGGATGTGAAGAGCTGCCCCCTGCTGCTATGAGACGACAGAGAACACGTACCTTCACTATTTGAAAAAAAACACATTTATATTAGGCTACGTTCTTAAAAAAGTAGTAATGGTATGTTTATCATAATAATAATAATAATAATAATAATAATAATAATAATAATAATAATAATAATAATAATCGTAATAATAATAATAATAATAATAATGATAATTTGTAATACATTAGTTTATTTAACATTTAGCCTACTTGCATTTCAAATAACTTTGTTTCTATATTGTGGACCAAAAATGTTGCCCTATCAAAAATCTATCAATAATCTTTCTCTGTGTTCTCTGTGTTTTCTCTTTAAAGTTTTCCTTTACAATACAATTTGTGTAATACCGAATACGCTGTGATGGGAGCAGAGTTTATGGGATGCTAAACTCACAGAAGATCTCCATCAGTCCACAACCAGCTTGATGAGCTACTTCTCCCTTTAAATGTGGTTGTTCATTCTTGAGTCCGGCTAGATGTGATACACAAAAGTTCATTTTAACTTTTCATTTAGTTTGAAGCATTTTGCAAGATTTGTTTTGGAGTTGTATGAAGTCAGAAAGACAAAGGAAGGACATGCATCTATCTTCTCCTAGTAAGTTATTGTTATACTATTTTCATGTTTGATGTCTGTTTAACATGAATCATCGATCTCCTCATTGAATACTTCCCTCCATCTTATCAGCAACCTATTCTCCAGCATCATGGGAGCTATTGCTGAGGCTGTTGCCATGGCTGTTGTTGCTAAGGAATTATTTGCAAGGAGTCCAGGAGGCAGGAGCCAGCAAACCACTGAACTACTGTATGTTGAGTGTTTCTCCAGCAGCAAAAACTTAGGTCAATTTAAAGTGTACCTTTTTTATAATGTGATGGTCGTAAGAACAGTATACGTTGACATTGATACTGTAATACTGTAGTTTTGAGAGAGATGGCTAAAAATAGCCTATGCCACAATTTACATTAAAAAAGGAATCAAAAACATATGACTTAAAATAAAAAGGATCGAAGTCAAATTGCTGTTTTAGAACCGTGTTAACTTTGCCAAGAGTTTTGCAGAGAGAAAGATCAGTACACCCAAAGCATTTTGCATCTAATCAAGAGGGAAACTTAATCCTTAAAAGGAACATGTCATCCTTCAGTTTATTATAAATATTCAAAGTCAAAATCAAGTAATTTGCAGATCACTGGAAAACAAAGATATGGTAACTAATGCTGCATATATGCTAGAGGATTTACTGTTAAATGTAGTGGAGTTGAAGTCTAAGTAACATGACATGCAAACACTCCAGTAAGTACCTCACATTTGAGTACAGCACTGAAGTAATAGTTCTTGTTCTTGTATTTTTTTTTATAATAAGGTCATCATGTAGGTAGGGAAACAGTATTTCCGAGTAAATGTTTTAGGGAGGGGCTAAAATCTATTGTGTTCAATGATTGGCTGTCAGGTCAAGCTCTTACCACGTGGGATATATGGGGATAGACCAATTGGAACTTTCAGGGCGTGACCATCGCTACCATCCAGCCATCATGTTAGCTGAAGAAGTCCTTTGCTTTAAGCTTTGCTAACTCATGAAATAACATTCCGGGTTACTTTCTCTGTGTATTGTTTAAGTTTTTCATGGACACTATGATTTAAGATGGAAACAACCACTGGTGTGTGAAGGTTGTTGTTTTCTTTGCCGGGAGCACCCTATCTGGACAGCTGTCTCGGATAACTAGCCTGTAAGCTAGCGCGGCTATTCGTAACAGACTCACACTGCCTGCCATCAGGCAGCCACTCAAGACCAAAAGTCGGCGTTTCGACGTTGGAAATTTCTACCATCATCATGGAGAAGGTATTTTGTCCACATACGCCAGCCTTGTTACATTATCTTAAGCGTACAGCTCTCAAAGGCTATATGGTAATACCGAGCTAGCTAACTATAGGTAACAGATAGCTGCTAGCTACACCTGCTTCTCCTGTTGGCATTCATTCACCGAGGACAAGCCGGCTTCTTGTTGTTCCCTGAGCGGCTCAGCTCTGACTTGCTCATTTGAAGCCACTTGCTGCATATACTCTGATATCACCACCTCCTGCTGGGCACAGGGAGGGCAGTAGGCCCTTGAGCGTGCATGGGCTCCTCAGATGAGGGAACGCCCAACCCCGACTCACTGATAGTAATCCTCTGTCTACATTCATGTGCTCCTCATCTATGTTTCTTACCACCCTCCGCCTATCTCACACTTGTATTAGCAAACTCTTGTCACTAATGCCAATCGATCATTTGGATTGTTGTTATGAATGGCCACAGCCTGTTTTCTAAATGTAGAATATCTTTGGCAGACAAAACTGAGGCAAGCAGTCTTTAAGGTTAAATGAAATGCAAGATGATGGAAACACAGGGTATAATCATCATCATCACCTCACCCTCTTCCCACAGGCTGATTTCTTGAAAGGACTTCCCGTCTACAATAAGAGCAACTTCAGCAGGTTTCATGCAGACTCCGTTTGTAAAGCATCTGTAAGTAGCCTGTGGTAATATGTATATCCTGAGACTGTCAATAGTAATGCTATGAATGTTTTGTATCGATAACAAGCTAGAAATTGTTTAAAAGTGAGCCCATACACTGTCAAAACACCTTAACTAAATAATACACAAACATTTATAATTTGACCCCACAACTGTAGTCTATAACCTTTTTCTGTTTTGTTTCACAGAATCGAAGGCCCTCTGTGTACCTCCCAACACGAGAATACCCCTCTGAACAGAGTAAGTACCAAACTCACAGCTAAGTCAAAACTGTGAGGAAAAGTCTGGGTCTCTTTTCACATTAAGGCTGTTTGTTTATGAGTAGTTGATCAGTGATTTTGTTTCATTACATGCAATATGTGTGGAAGCTGCAATCTAAAATAGCTTTTCACATACCTTTTTCGGTAACATGTTGACTTTGTTTGTTCTACAGTTATTGTAACAGAGAAAACCAACATTCTCCTGCGTTACCTCCATCAGCAGTGGGACAAAAAGGTGAGCATGTGTAGTCCCTTGGAGTTCATTTTATGAACAGTCTCTTTTAGAACTCAGTTCATCAAGAGCCTCGTCATGTTTGGTCTTTAGTCTAGTCGGGTAGCTTGTTGACAGGTAAACATTTTTTTTAATGGTTTTATTGTCTGCTGTGTAATCCTTTGTGTCACACAGAATGCAGCAAAGAAAAGGGAACAGGAACAAGGTGAGGGTGACAGTCCGGCACCCCCAAGGAAAATCGCCAGGACAGATAGTCAAGAGATGAACGAAGACTCATAAGACTGTGTGTGAGTGTGTGTTTGCATACACAGAGTATAGCCAGTATAAACCAACCAAATGGTGTTCCCAGTGAATGAAATACTTCTAGTCGTTCTGCGTTATGGCAGGATTTCTTTCCTTGCCTGAATTCGAATCTCCCATCTTTCAGCAAAGGAGCCATTTATGGTGTAAAGTTTGCATGTGTGAAAACGATGTAACCAGAAAAGATTGGAACTGTCAGTTGGAAACTAAATACTGGCATTTCTTTTATTTATGTTGGCTATTCTCTGTGTAGGTTATAAAATGTTTGTATGCATGCTGAGCTGTGAGTGTGTACAGTATGTGTGAAGTGAATGAAAAGTATCCGAGTAGATTTAAGATCAGAGAGGGACTGGACAGATCAAGTCAGACACTACCCTTAAAAACAGTCTCAAAACTGGTACATGACTTGTGTAGCCTTCTGTCACCTGAAGAGTCCTGATTTGTGCAAAGAAAACGTTTTAATCTGTTATACCTATAATTGTTTATGTATGGCAATGAGCTTCCTGCCAGCCACAGTGCCCACCCTCTCAGTTTCACTGCCCACTCTGCGACCACATGGGGGCATTGCGAGGTTTCTCCACACTGTTTGATTCAACAGAACCAAGACTTCACTGTGAAGATCAGCACAAAGTAGAAGCAACTCTTCCAGAATCCCTGTACATGTGTGTTCATGGTGAAACATTCATATCTTCATTCTATTCCGGGACGTGCTCGTAGAGTAAATGTTGTGTTGGTGAAATATGTTTACATCTAGCACCACCTTCTGGCTATTCGAGCCTAGTAGGAATAGGCTTTTCTGTGAGTTTCAGCTTCTCTTTCATCAAAAGAAGAAACACCTTAAAACGATCTTAAATATATAGTTGTACAATTTCTAATGTTTGTTTTTCTTAGTTGCACAACGAGGTAACAGCTCAGACAGTGATTTAAAAACTATGGAAAGCAATGTCTGGAAAAGGGATAAAATAATAAAAAATGATGTGTGTAAATAATTGTCAGTTCCAGAACTAGTTGACCGTATCCAATGAAATATGTATGTGTTGGCCTTTTTGTAAAATAAAACATGCTCACGGACACAATAGAAAATGACCCATTTGAAAGTAAAGAGCCCCGGTGCCCAATGGATGTTACCTGGCCTTGCATGTTGATGTTTTCACAGCTGGGTATTATACTTCTGGATCAGTAATAACAGGGGCTGTGGTGTTATCTTGCGTGACTTTATAAGGTGTTAGCCTAGAGGCCTTACAACATTTCAACATGGGATAGCTGTACTCGTCGCCCTGTCTTTGAGACAGCCCTGGATGTTTTTTGTCTGAGAGCTTGCTTAGATGAAACCAGGGGGTGGATTATATTTTCAGCCATAGAATACACAAAAAGCATGCACAGCAAAGTGCAGTCGCCATCCTGCCTTGTTCCCAAGCTTCAGTTTGTATTGGTATCATATACTATACAACACTGAACAAAAACACATCACTGCCTGGCAGACTCGTATCAAAGCCTCCTGTCCTTCTTGTACTTTTATCAGTCAGTGCTGCAATGTTGGTTTAACAGTGAGGTCATCTTTCTACCCACAGCAGTCCGTTTCTGAAGCAAAACCCACATTATGCTTGTACTCAAATAGACTATCTACAACCCTGACATTGCCCCATTCTCATGTGTTGGATCAGATATGTTCTTTAAACCTTGCTGAAATAAAACTGGATTAAAATTGGGTTTTTCTCGTCATGTGGTACTTTAATAGGTGATCATACATCTTAAATGCTGGTTTTAAAGGATGTTCTGATATGTAAAATGTATTGTGAAATTGTGAATGAAGAATGTGCAGTTGGGATTTTGAAATAACTTGGTCACAACACACATGAAATGCATTTGAAATAGTTTTATTAACTATTGTTCAGGTCTTACAAAAATATGACAAAATAAATTAAAAGAAATAAATAATCCCATTTCCCAGTATTTTTCTTAAAAGATATTTATTTTACAGTGGTTCATTGGAAGAACAAACGGTGTTCAGTAAGTGAGGCTTTCATGAAGATGTTCGGGTCAGGTTTTAATGTTTTTTAATGAGAAACCCATCCGTTCCCAAGCACAAGTACAATGACTAAATTCAGTCTGTTCCTACTGGTTTCACATTAGACTGTCTACATAAACCGAAATCCTACAAAAAACGCAGTTGCATTGAAAGTGAATTACAGACAGTTTATAAGGTTGGCCTGTCTGAGCTAGTGTCTTTATGTAAGAGAAGCCTGTGCTTGGCCCAGTGCTGTCTGTCAAGCTTTCAATGCGTATTTAAGAACCTCCATGTTAACAATTTGCAGTTGCTGCTGTTAAGAAATGCAAAGATGAAATCGGATATGAATAGATAGCATTAACCGACCTGGAGGAAGTATGTCGTGTATGAAGTTGAATTGTAAGATTTCCCTGAATAAGGAGGAACTACAAACATTGAGGAAGGACCTAAACTGTTGCTCTTTTCTCCGCTTTCTCATTTGAGTCACCTCTGCTTATAAATTGTCTTCTTATTTTCAATACAGAAGTTCACAAACTTTGAAACAACAATAAATGGACTCTACTGCATCATAATGTCACTCAGCCCTGAAATCCAAATGCTGCAGGAATAAAGGTTTGGATGAGACTACTACTCCATCCTGTTCTCTACCATGCGTCCCTTTAACAATGACCAGCCTGTCTTTGATAGAAGATATCACATATCTCTCAGCCTTGCACCTCTCATGTTACATCTATAATGAGCCATGACTTCCAAATATAAAAAAGGAACATGCTGTAGATTGACAGTGAAGTGATACTGTGAACACAAAATTGATGCCTTTTCTATTTCCTTATTGCATTGAAAGTCAGTAAGCTATGTGGAAGTACTTTTTGTGTTTTCTTTAGGCATTTGACTTAAAGCTGGACTATACTCCTCGAGAAATGACAGACGCATGAAAAGCATCAACATAAACATATACGCAAACTGTTTGATGCTCAATGTCAACTTTACTCCTAGACTAGACAGATACTGTAAACGAAGGATGAGATTATGCTTATTACCTCATTTTGAGTCATGGAAGATTTCTCATAAAATCTGAGAAAGAGCAAAACTGAGAGAGCTGACAGTGGACATTGCAGGGACAGAAAGAAACAATGCATAGAGTCTGTTAGAGGATGATGCTGTATGCTGCAGGATATGTGCTGCAGGTGAGGGAGTACAAGTAAGTCTCTTACAACTCAGTGTTATTGCCAAAATCCTAGCCAGAGGTGATGGTGTGGAAATGCATAGTTAATGTTTCTGTCTCTAAACGTTTATCAGTGCGTACCTAATCAAATGTAACCATGATACATCTTCCTTGCAAAGACTTCCCTAATCTGCAGCCTAATGTTGTTGACCAATGTATACTGATGACTAGACACTGGTGTTAGGGGTCAATAGTACATCAGAAGCTGCCTAACAAAAATGTTTTGCTATACAAATGAACTCTGGCGCCACCTTCTGTTGACCCAGCAGAAGTGAAATACCTGTTAATGGTAGTTGATGGAACAGTGTTGAAGTACACGTTAAACAGAACATACAGTACGCATACAGCTTGGGTTAACAGTATAGACTGAAAAATACCGCCTTTGTTCAAAAATAAAAATTCCCATCGTCAGCACTGCAATGCTGAAAGAATGCAGCAAATGGTGTGTATAAAAAGAGATATGGAGCTCAACATAAATAATATTAACAACTGTAGAAAAAAAACCAGGGCCAGGTGATTAGATAACATGTACCGTGTGAAAGGAGAAATTGAAAAAAATCCGGCTTTTGCATAATGTTATGAGGCGGGCTGGTGTCAGTCCTCTCTCCTGCAGAACGAGTTGTTTTAATGCAGGTTCAGTGAAAAAGTGACTTCTTTACCTCTACGCTCACATTCTTTTTTTGCTTTTGCTTTTTTTCTCTTTTCCCAATGGTCTCATGGTAAAATACTGGTATGTGACAGCTTGACAGTTTTTTATTTTTATGAAAAAATCAGCTCACTGTCACAGGATGGGAAGAAATGTTCAGAGCTCAGACATCACCTCTGCTTTGAAAATAAAGCTGGTGATGCATCAGGGATGTAATTAATGGAGGAGTCGCGTGATAATTGATGATAATATTTATAATTGACCAATATTGCTTTTCCATTTTTTTCACTTCAATATAAAAGTGAAGGGCCCAAGAATTCCTCACAGTTAAAAATCAGACAAAAGCTAATGGTCACTTGTGTTGTGACGGCTACAAACACTCTCAGAAGTTATTTGAAGTACAATCTGTAATCCTTTCGTACCACTTTTGATATTTTAATATATTTTTTCCTTCAACGGGCTATTATGTCCTAGTGAGAGGTCAACCAGATCCTTACAATTCATGACTAGAAGAAATCAAGAAACACAGCTCCTCGCTTTAAAGGCTTAAAAATATTAGAAACGCAGCACATGCATTTCTTTATGTATTGCAGACAAGGAAGGATTTGTATGTCTGTGTAGGGTGTGTGTGTTTGTGTGTGTTTATTTAATCATGATAAGAGGGCTTATGTCTTTCTATAAAGCCTTTCTTTTTTTCCTCCTCAAAAAAGAAAACCTAAACAAATCAACTATCATCCATTTCATTTTGTCCTCTCTCTGCTTCAAGTACCTCTACACATAGTGTGTGATAGCATAGAAGGTAGGTCAGGCGTCTCCTCACAGTGAACCCATCACTTCTGCTGTGGAGATGTAACCAGCGACCAGGTCTGTTCTCTCCGGAGCTAATAGACTTTAGAGCTGCTCGTGTCCAAGTCTGTTGCATGTCCGTTCTCTGACCCTTCCCCCCCAGGCGAGGGGATCTCGTCTGGAACACCGTTCAAGTCAGACCTGGATGGCTGTCTGTCTGACGCCTGTGAGGATGATCCTTCCCCGGGTCTGAGCAGCACAGCCCCGTTCACACAGGTCCCCCCCTCAGATTTCCCAAAGTTAAACAGTTTCCCAGGGTTGAAGGCTTTGCTGGGTGACTGAGAACGCTCCTGAGAGCTGCTACCTGATGATGAAGATGATGCTGTGGCATTTGCTGCTGTGGTTGCAGCGGCAGAAGCTGCAGAAGCTTCCTTCTTACTCTCAGGTGATTTGAGGAATTTGAAACTCAGGAACCCGGGCAGCTTGGGCTCAGTTCCAGTGGGTGACTGAGGTGAGCGAGCGCCACTCGAGGAGAACTTGCTCTGCAGCGGGATGATCTGTTTCAGCTTCATCACGTTGTTGTTGGCCAACAGAGAGCTGGGCCTCTTGGGTTTGTCCGAGCCGCTGCCGGACCCTCCTCCAGAACGTGATTTACTGCTGTGACTTTTATCGTGGTGGTGATCCCCAGAGGAGTCGCCCTTGCTCTCGTCCCTCTCCCTTTCCCTGCGGGCCATATGTTCTGCCTGCCTTTGCCTCTCCTCCTCCTCCCTCTTCCTCCTCTGCAGCTGCTGGTAATGCTGCTGCGCCTGTCGCTCATGCTTCTGCAGAGGAAGGGAAACAGTCCCATAATGTATTTACCAGATTCAGCACTAACCTAGCGACACATTACAATACTGCAGTGCTACCATTAGAACAAATCCCTTACTAAGAATTCTGCATTACTACTGCATAGCTCCACTATATCCTAATCTCTTCTCATTGTTCTACACATTGTTTTTCTCTAAAATATCATTGCTAAAATATCAGTTTAAAGTAAACAAATATGTCCAAAAAAAGCTGCAGTGTTGCAGTACAGCTGGTATGCAGCAGAAAGGTGGGCACCTCTGGTGGTTACTGCAATATATTCTATTACATTACAGAACTCTGCACATAATAAAGTAAACTTTGAGCATTTATTCAAACAGCCTGTATTATTAGTGGATTCCTTCCATTTCTTGCGACTTTTTCACGACAAATTAACATTTTTGGTTCTAATGCTGTCACATATTTACCTTGAAGGCTTCCCTGCGCTGATAATCCAGTTTAGCCATCTCTTCTGTGACCCATGTAGGAATGTCAGGGATGGCCACATGGATGACATACTTCAGGAGGATGGCAAAGTGCTGCAGTTAAACAGGCAGGTAGAAAGAGGAGGTTTGGGACATAACAAAAACAATTATTGAAAGCACAATCACAAATCAAATGTAGGGCACAGTGCTTCAGAAAAGCCTTCAAGGGTATGTTACTTGAACACATGTTTGCACATCATCAACTAGGCCATGAAATCCTCCTCCTGATAGGCCTGACTTCTTTATCAGGACAAGACAGAGCTGCAGGCTGTTTACCTTTTTCCAAATATAGGCAGGCACAGAGTGCAGCGCTAACAGAACCTGTGTCTAAATATGTTACAAGTAAGAGGAGAAACATGAAGAGATCTTAAGTTCATGTGTTCATGCTTTATATAAAGATTGGAACATTGGAAACCCAATTCATGCATTACTATTCATAACTGAGAACAGAATTGATGTGGTACTCTGTCAGTACCATGGATAGAAAAATAAATAGTTATCGCAAGACACCTTTTAGGTAATATTGAAGCTAAAACTTGATATCGAATTTGTATATCTCCTGGGTCCCTAGATGATGACAATGTGTAGTTATCAGAGATACATCTGTTTCAGTGAAAGAAAACATCTGTAGTTTTCTAATGAAGCCAGTAGAGGAAGGTGGAAATACAAAAAGTAGTAAAACTTTGCACTTTTAATACCTGGAACATTTTCTGATAGCTATACATTTTGTGCTGGCTTACAAAATGCTTGCACCTTCAAATACAAGTTTGTAAAAGCACTGCCCTAAGCATTTCATCCAGACTTTCAAGAACAAGCTGCGGTACCTCGAGGATGACGATGGAGATTATGGCCATCTCGGGGCTGAGCCATGGAAACAGACGCTGTAGCTGACCACACTGACCAATCAAGTAACAGTTCACTATGATGGCAATCAAGCCCATGGCTTCCATCACAGTCTGTGAAGGAAAAAAAAAAAGTTTAACTATTCGGTTTTCTTAAAAGGGACAGTTAACCCCTATCTCAGTTTAGTTCTATTCAGTAATTCCAGACAATTATGATAACGTAATGACTGCTACACAGTTACACAGGTACATGATCATCAACTGTTATGTTGTGATAATTTCACGAAGGTTATCATTTCAGTTGATTTTTTACATAAGACGGCCTTACTATAAGAAATCGAACTGTTCCTGTCTTTGGGTGACAGTAAAAACCTTTTGACTGTTAACTCTCAGAGAGTGAGTTTCTGACCTGCCACTGGCCGATGCTCTCCACTCTGAGTCCAAACGGCCGCTGCAGACCGGTGCAGAGCTTAAAGGCATCACTTCGGATCTCAATGATGTTGTTGATGAGAGCGCACATGGCAGCCAGAGGGAAGGCTGAGGAGAAGAGCACCACGTAGCCAAACTGGACAAACATCTCTTGGTAGTCCTGAAAGGTGTCCTGAGAGGGGCAGAGTGGACCATTAAATCACAGCTCTACAAGTTAGTACAATCTCAAAGCTACTATTTAGCAAAAAGATGACAAATTAAATCATTGTGCTGTGGTACCAAATAACAAAAAAATGATGTGTTAACCCTTTATTTAGCTGTAATATAGTCAGCAATGATATTTTGGCATATAACCAAATGTTATTCACATCACACTCAAGACATGTCTGAGGTGTGATGTGACTGCTGGATTCACGTTGCAGTGCTGGTTTACAACATGTATGAAACCTGAACTAAGCTACAGTAATCATAAGGAGAGTGACAGTGAAGTGTTGACCCAGCTGGCAACATACATTATATGGCTGACTTGTTTGCTATTGCACAACATGTTGCAGTCTTTCTCAATCTTTCCTAACTTAAAATAAACCAATTCAAACAGTAAATAAGGATGGGTTCATTTATGTGAGTTTTATGTAAAGACTTATAGAGAAATTAGTGTAATTTTTCTTTTTTTGTCTATGATGACTATTGGTAACTCAAGATTTTTGGGAAAGAACGATTCCTGCAGAGACATGCAAGAGGTTTTTGTTCACTGAAGTTTTCTTTGGAAAGCTGTAAAAGCATCCTAAACCTTAACCCTAAGAATGTGTGCTTCCCAAATATCTAAAACAGAGGTGGTGTGTAAACCTCTATCTTGACAATTGGTCGTAGTGAGAATAATAACAATTACAAAAAAATAAGATTGACATACTTTAAAACTCTGAGCAAAGTTTAAAACATAAGGTCAGTGTGAAGTCCTTACAGAATAGTTCTGCATGCAGCTCTCCATCTCAGCCTGAGTAAGCGTGTTGCTCTCTCTCATTTCAGGGGGGTCGATCCATGATTCCCGTTTTGTCTTAGGCTCAAGTCTCTCTATGCTCCTGCCTCTTCTTCTATGTCGCACTGATGTCCTGCTCTCAGACCCAGAATGCAGCGGGGCGGCGCCGGCAGCAGCAGCATTATTTCTCTCAGCCACACCTCTAGCTCCGCCACCCGACTCCTTCACATCGTGGATGCCATTATCATCGTCATCGTCACACATCTCAAATACAGAGGAAGGGTCCATTCCTTTCTCCACCATAGTGGGGCTCCCCTCGTCCATGTAACTGTGGTCTATGGGGGGCCCACTGCAGACTGGCCTTCTGTCCACCTTAATAACAACAACAACAACAACACATGTACTATATTTACTTTGCACATTTGGGCACATTGCCAGAGCATAAAAACATCAACACTTCCTAAATCGATTTTATCACAAATATTATACCTTCTCTATGAAGCTGACTTTCCTCAGCTTCAAACCGCAGTCGAGCAGACTTTCTTCCTCCGTCTCTCCCTCACTGAACCTCCCGCTGTCGGCCTCGTCCTTCTCACCTCCCTCTTCTTCATCAGGCACCCCGCATCCTCCATTTAAACACTTCTTTTCCCTGAGAGAAATTGAAGAGACACATCAGAAAAAATGAGTGTGTGTTTTAACCACTCACAGCGCTGTCTATTTCCTCAGTGTGCAACTGGAGTGACTCATAACTGCAGGCAGCGCACAGACAATGTCAAGAGTACTGTAGATAAAGTGGCAGAGCAGGTCTGTTTGTTGGGACTAATACTGTGAGTGTTGGTGTGAATGACTGTAAACGCTTCATTGTAATCATACTGATCTTATGAGAAAGTGTCTACCTTACTGCATGCTTCAAATGAAATAGTGAAGGATTTGCTTAAAAAGGTTTGACCCCAAATTTGACATGTACATTTGATTGAAGTGTATGGATTTATTAATCTAATAAGATATCAAATATTGTGTTTCACCTTCTATCTAGATGCCTAAACCCAGGCCTGGTGCCCCTCAGTCCAGGTCCTGGCATGGCGTGGTCGGTGGGAGAGACCTGGGCTTTCCCAGCTGCTAGGCGGGCGTATTTCAGCAGCACTGAGATCAGCAGGTCCCACAGCGCTCGCAGTGTGAGCTCGCCCAGCTTGTGGCGCTCATACAGGTAAGGCTGCAGCACCTCCTTCACATTTTGGAGAAACTGCCGTATTATGAGCAGAGTGGCCAGCATCTGACAAAGACAGTGAAAAACATACACAAAATGAGTTGCCAGGATAAACCCTCATGGAAAAAAAGCTAACAAATAAACCTAAAGACAAATATGTATGCAGAGATTATCCTCAAGCAAACATTTCATTGGCATATGGTGCATTGAGGCCGAGGACATGAACATGGACATTCAATACTTATTCCTTGCTGAACAAATCCAAATCACACACAACAGGATGTAAAACAAATCTTAACTTTTAGGATAATTCAGGCTTATAACAACTTGAGTATATTTAAAGAGTTGAAGCTTCAGTACTATGTGTATTAAAAGTGTACGAATAAAAAAGTTGATTGCAAAATAAGTTAATTTGTGTTAAACCTATTGATGTTTATAACCTCTGCCAGAAGCCATGTTGTTATAACCCAGAATTATGCTTTTCTAACACTCAAAACCGAGCAGTGATTACATCTTCAGTCCTCGAATATACAGCTAAAAATACAAATACTACGAATTGCAGCATCACAAAGTAATTGTTTCCAAGTCAAAAGCACGAAATGCAAACAACAAACACAATGTCTTCCTGAGAATAAAACATGAACAACAGATGTTTTCCATTTCAGATACTTTAAGGACTACACTGTGTCTTCCTACTGTACTGGTACTGGACAGCTATTGGTTTCTTTTGATTTAACTACAATATTAAATCCTGTTTATACAAAGTAAATATACTTTGACAAATACTAGAAACTGGGCTGTACTTGTTAGAATAAGCTCAATGAGGTGGCCCTCTGAGGGTGTATCTAAAACAGACACTCAGACTTAGAAATGATGTTAGTATGAAGGGTGTTGTTTCTTAAAAAACTGCTGCTGCTTATATATGCAGATGAGGAGAAACAATTTGTGACAAGACCAGTAAAAAAATAAACGAATCATCGGTAGAAATCAAACACTATCTCTGACAGCTACATATTAAATTCTCTCGCTCATCAAACCGCTCATCCATCATCATTCTGTCTGGTAAAAGTGTGTTTACAAAAAATTTGATAATTTTCAGATGCAAGAAATGTTGTATTGATAAATCTTTTTTTGAATCTAGAAAGGTTTACACTTTATAACTTTATGAAAAGCAGGTTCAAGTCCAGATCGACAGAGCATGCAAGGTGGGGGGCGAGGTGGTCAGAGAGGGACCATAGACCTCTAGACCAGACAGAGGGTGTACAGGTCAGGGAGCATACTTTGGACTTGATAAAAGAGCTGAAGAACCAGGGATCAGAAATCATAAGCATCTGGATCTTGAAGAACATGAAAGGCAGCATATTGTCGTAGATCTGCCGCTGCAGACTCTTTATCAGAGACAACACCACCAGCATCTTCCACAGATGGGAAAAGGGATAGGAAATGGGGATGGAAGATTATAGAAATAAATGGATGTAAGCAGAGAAAGCAAAGCATTTAAGGATGGGAGAATGACAGATGTTGAGGCCAAATGAATTCCCTGAAGCTAATGTGCGACAGAGGAACATTTGAGCTTTGGATGTTTCTTACCTCTTTCAGGCGCTCCATGTCTTTGAGGTAGAATCCAATGTAAAAAAGGCTGAGATAAGAATTTACAAACTGAAACTGTAAGAGAAAGAAATATCAGGTGTCATTAAGAAGAGCGTTATGTGAAAAGGACTTTGAAAATAAACATGTTTCTAAATCTCATGGGTAGTTTTAGATATTAGATCAAAGCTACTCACAAGAACCATTTTGATGATGAGATTTTTCTCATAGGCACTCTGGAGTCTATAGTTTTCTGGGAAAATATAAAATAAAATCAATGAATCTCAGATGAAAGCAATTTTATTAAGATGATCTTCTATAAGAAATGATCTGCTCTGACGTGTATGCAGATCTGGAGGAATCTGATCACTTTTCTCTCACCCATGTCATTGAGCCAGCAGGCGATTTTCCTGTACACCTCGTCACATGCAGTCACAGTGATAGCTAGCATGATTTTTGGGATAAAGCGAGCTAGCCGGGGCATTTCCTTGATCCCCATCACAAACTCCTGGAGAGACACAATTACAGCTTTTTAACCATCACATCCGAGAAAAACAAAAACATAGGTGTTCAACAGGCTTCATTACATTCACCCATGCAAATAATCTTACCAAACATAAACAAGGACAGATGCAGGCTTAAGCTAAGACATGTATGCTACATTTTAACAAGCAGGACACGTAAAAAACAGGTGCTGACAGCAGCATGACCGACCTGCAGCTCAAAGCAGATGAGCATGACCAGGAAGACAAAGCAGAGACAGAGGATACAGATGGGCAGGCTGACCAGCCACCTGAACACACGCCTCCGCCATGGAGGATAGTAGAACTCCTCACATCCTGTTATGGGACTGCAGCGCTTGACTCCCTGACAGAAAGAGGGAGAGAGAGAATTCAGATTGGGTCTGAGAGCGAAGAGGATATGGAGATGGAAGAAGGAGTCAGAGGTTTTGTTTCTCTCACCCGGAACTGAGGCCGTGGTTCCTCCAGCGATTCGGATGGCGTATCCAGTGTTCCCCACTTGAATGCCAGCTCAGCCCCCCTCCTCTTCCACCGCTCCAGAAACAGAGTGGCCCACACCACGTTGAACAGTGCAAACACCACGCAGCAGATGTCACGACTCGTCTGAAACAACACAAACACTCAGGTGACCTTTTTTGTTTGGTGATTTCAGTTTTTTAAGGCTATTATAGCTTCTCTTCTCACCTGATCAGACTCAGTGAGCATCCACAACACAAATCCGATCACAGCAGGATACAACATGGAAGTGGTGTAAAATCCCAGCCAGGCAAAATACATGGCAATCTTCACCCCAAAATAGTCACAGATATCATCTGTAAAAACAAATGTAAAAGTACATATTGCAAAGGATGCTATGACACGACATGACTGCTAAAAGATATAACAGGGAAGCATGAGCTTGGTTTCTCAAGTGTTGTGGTTGTACTAAGTGTTATGGACTGTGTATCTAAGAGTGTATCTGTCCATTTGTTGTACTGACCTAAAGGCTGTTTCTCACAAACAGCCTGGACCCAGGACTTCATCAGCTGACTGAGGATCCTCTGCTCATGAAGAGGAAACACCTGCTGGATCACACCTCGCGCACTCAGCTCCGGGACTGTCGGGAATAATAAAGTAAGTTAGAAATGACTGTGCATTTAATTTTCTAGAGATAGATGCATTGACAAAAGAAGAGTAGATATGATTCGATATATAAAGTAAAAACTATCAGCTAAAGTATAATATGAAATCAATCAAAAATGATGCCTCAAACTATTTTTAAAACCAAAACCAACTGAGGGATTTATAATCGATATTGATAGTCAAAACACATAACACATAAAGGAATAAAACTTACTGATTGGCTGACCCTCCAGGAAGTTGATATTATGCAGCACCTCCCCATGTTTGGCACGTAAATTGTCCATCCAATATTTAATGATGCTCTGCCTCTCCTGCAGCAACCAAGACAAGGAGAGAGTATAATCAGGTGATGACATATCAGCATATTAACTTAAGATAAGATGGACCTTTATTAATCCCCGTGGGGAAATTCAGTAGTTTAACAGCAACAAGGTAAGATTGAAAAACAGGATATGGGGTGTGTGTGTGTGTGTGTGTGTGTGTGTGTGTGTGTGTGTGTGTGTGTGTGTGTGTGTGTGTGTGTGTGTGTGTGTGTGTGTGTGTGTGTGTGTGCTGACACTTACTTGTGAGGTAAAGAAACACAGCTCACTCTCGATGTTCTCGTAGATGTAGTCCTCCTCACAGGAAAAGTTTCGGGTTCCTCCTCCAAACTCGTGCTTCACAGCTTTCCTCAGTCCCATCTCCTCAGCACCTCGCAACAAACTGCAGGACAACATGGAGAGAATTATTTACTAGTTTTTATACTTTTACAGAAATACTGTAAGTGTTCTGCAATTTGAAGCTCTTGGTTTGATTTCTGAGCATTTTTTTTATATTTGCAATACATTTGTCAAAAATCAGATTTATCAATAATGAAAACAATTGCAGTCAAGTGGATGGCTGAATAGATTCTAGAAATCTAATTCTAGATGCGTAGCAAACAGTTTACTGGAAATTACCACAGTGTACTGGGCCAGTCTTTTTATGGGATTATCAAAACCAACAGCAAACAATACCATTAGCAGAGATGGATTGTCCTTCATAGTGTTAAAGTCATTTGAACTCTCCTCCTCTTAATGCTTCAACCTCATCACTCTCTCTCATCATCTGGTTTCCCATCAGCCCTTCCTCTATGTTTCTCATCTCTCCCTCCCTCCTCCTCCCTTATACAGCCCCTCTGTCTACTCTCCCCTTCTCTTTACCCTGTTATTTCTCAGAGTCCCATCCTTTGTCTCCTTCTCCCCCTCCTCTTTCTTTATCCCATCAGCCCTTTCTCCTCTCCTTCTGTCCTTGCCACAGGCTTTGTGCTGAAATCGCACTAATAATGCAGCACCACGCCCACAGTTCCCTCCAGGCAAACTGCTCACCTTTCTCTGTCACATGTATATATAGTTTATACGCACACATGCAGGAGCAAAGGCCAGGTGGGCCTGTAACATCCATCCATCATGCAGCTTCAGGCCATACAGTGAAGCACGTCCTGCACCATGATTGATTACAGCAGAAATGTGAGGTGTAAGCTTTTGTATCACCGCTGAATACTGCTTAGTGTGCAGCATCTCTACAGAGGTCCTTGACTGAGGGGAGAAAAAAGGCTGTATCTATTTAAACCAACTGTTTAGCCATTCAAGCCAATAACTGCAAGGCTTTCAGAGGTGCGCAGCTCCTGCCAGCTTTTTGTTATTTCATTAAAAACTCCCCTAATACATTTGCCCAAATACTAGGAGTCTTAACTTGGAGACACAGTCAAAGGGCGTGTGTGGACAAAACTAACCTTGTAAAAGAGCAGAATATTGTTTAGGCACTGCACGTACAGTAAGGTTATGCTAATATAGCAAATATCTCTCAGACATAATGTGGAGCATCAGCAGAAACAGGATGCTGCCCAGTCAGAGCTGCGGAAGGACTAATGTATGGTATGTCAGCTAGGAAAAAATGAAGAGGAGATATTTTCATATTTTATATTTGCATAGAGTATGGTAATTGCTACAATGAAATTATACAATATACTTGTATACTGTTTTCAGAGCAATAACACAGCTTTTTAGCTAATACCTTGTTTTTTATACTTATACCCTCTTCCTTTAAAAAAAAAAAAGACACAAAGGAAAATAAAGACATTAAAGTTGTCAGCATAATACAAACAAAGCCCAGTTAACGGCAAAGAAAAGCTGGTATCCTCACATTGTAGGGGTTGAAAGGAAAATTCGCACTTCTCTAGAATGCTTAGAAAATGACTATTCAAGATCAAATTGGAAGGATGAAATACTTTATCTCTTCTATCTCATGAAATGTAGGTCAACTTTTCCAACAGCAGGTGTCTGCGTTTGCAAAAGAGGAGGCTGAGCTTTTTGTCACACAGAAATCATTTTACTTGAGGATTTCATCTAAAAACCCACTGGCACACTTTCAGAAAGCACTCTCTCCACCCTCCTACCACATTACCTTCCCTGTTGTTTGTCCCTTTGTCTTTCTGGTTTACTCCGATCTCTTTCTCTCTTGTTCTCTTAGCATCTGCCTCTATCTGCCTTTCTTTCTTCATTTCTTCCAGCCATCTGTCTATTCCTATTACATTCATTGGTAAAAGGTTTGTTTGAGGCATTCAGTTTTTTTTCAAGTGGCCCATTGTTAAATGCACAGTCAGCAGAAAGGACTCTACATTCACCAAGAGATGAAACACAGTATAGCACAGTAAGTGCCACCCTGATCCCCTGGATTGTATTCCTCAGTATTTATATATCAAAGTCAATGCTGAGATCAAAATGACCCTGGGCTCATCCCCAATTCCCCTGGAGATATTTTCAAAACAAGAGTGAGTGTGTGGGCACTGTAATCAAATAAAATGCAATCTACACTGTTCAGGCTGACTAACCTTCTGCACAGTTTAAATAACCTGCAGCTATTAGCGGTGGTGCTTATACAGTAAAACCAGGCATCCCAGTGAGGGAGCCTGACTAGTTATACACTGTGTATGTGCTTAACAACTCTGCATGCTATATGGTAGCTGCAGCCAAATATAATGCCAATTTTATAAAGGTCTTAAACATTACGCATATTTTTGGCTTTGACATCCTGACTCCAGTGGTAGCTAAAACATAACTAAACAACAAACTACCATTTCATTTTCAAAAGCTACTGCTGTGGATTTTTGCCTGTATTTCAGGGTGATAGGGTATTTAATAGACAACTACAGTTTAACCAGCAATATTAACATTATACCTGCAACCGGACAGTGGTTAATATTTTTCAGTTGAAGCTTAAAAAAGTATCTTTACAGTATGTTTTGTGTTTAATACATTTGTAATGAATGGTTTCGATATCCATCTACTTTCTTGCTTAGATCAAGATGACATATAATACACAAAGGAAAAAAAAAAGATGAGAAGTTTAAACGTTTTAATCTTGACTCTACTGTATGTACTCTTATAAACTATACCGTTTTCAGAAGCTGGTTAATTTAGAATTTCCCTATTAGATGGCTATATATTTTGTTTTCAATAAACAAATAAAACAAGTACTCAATAAAAAGGGGGATTAATAAATGTTCACTTAGTTGCAGTTATACTGTCAAGATTAAGCCATAAAATATTAATGACTAAAAACAACCTTGAAAAATGTGTGGCTCACAATAGCCAACATTTAAAGAGAGTGCTTACTTTTCATACGTAGCGGTGACGAAGAACGCGTAGACTCGCGTGTGCTTGTGATGTCGGATTTGGATGATGAGCTCTGGGATTCCTAGCCGGATGTGGTTCAGTAGCCATAGCAACGTGTGGTCATCTATAGTGTCTGTGGCAGGAAATAAAAATGATTAGGCCCACGCATCACCGTAAACACGAGCTGCAGGGAGTACTCCCACATACCTGTACTATTTATTGCTGAGCAGCAGCTGGAGGTTAAGAGTCGTAATAACAAACAACACAGAATGACTTCTTCTCTGCTTTCTTAGCTGCTGCATAAATCTGGCCATAAAAAGCTTCTGCGACCTTCATGCTATGGCGAAGGAAAAGAAATGAAGAAGTACGATCAATACTGTCATGATCCTTATCTTTATTATCCACATTATATAACTGTGTTGATCCACTGTTCAGCGTTCAGGCTGTTCTTTAGCGGAAAAATAAAAACCTAATATACATTTGAGCTTAAATTAAGTTTTCAGCAACAATTACAAATTATTAATTGGGGTTCTAGAAAATAATGAAAATATCCAATTATCACAAACACGAACAATTTGAAAAAGCTGCCTAGCTTGCTCTTTTGGTAGAGAAATGAGAATTAGAGCCCAATTTATTTCAAAATACTGAAATTATCAAGTGAGAAAGATCTGTCAGGACCTTGTGATAAATGTCCACCTTATTTAGAGTTTTATTATTATTTTTCACTAAAAATATGTTTACTGAACAATGTGTGTGCTTTCTGTGATAAAATACATTGTCTGTATCTTAACAACATTCAGGGTAAAGTAATTCTTTAGCATATCTTGATTAATATCGGCCCAATCCCAAACCACGCCCTACACCCTACCCCTACACACTCCCCCTCCGTGACGGAGTGAACTCTGTGGAGTGACACTCGCAGCTCAACGAGGCTCCCTCCTGTCAGATGGAGGGAGTAAATACAGCGGCAAGCTTTGGGACAAACTCCCCTCTCTCCGGCAGACACAGGAAATGCCGTAACAACGGTTTCAAATCAGCATCTCTTAGACAAAACATTTAAATTAATAACTCAAATAAAACTCCAAACATCTTTAATTGTGTTATTGTCTCTTTTAGTTTTAAACCTGATTTTTATAAGCTTCTTAGTTTTTGCAACAGTCTGTAAATAGACACAACTTTATAATAAAATGCAAACATTTACCTTTTTCTAGACTAAACACAGGTATGATCCTAAGTTAAAACATATAGTATGAGGTTATCATGAGGTTGTTAACATCGCAGTTTATCAGTGGATGTTTGCTGGAACTACTTGTTAACAGCGTGTTTCCTAACGGACACACACAGCGTTGAGACCGGTCAGGTAGAGACCGGTCTCCAGTCAGCACCGCTGCAGACTCGCTGTTTGATGGCTTGATAGCCCACTCCCCCTCCACACCGCTCCACACTCGTTGGTTTGGAACAGCATTTAATGTGGCGGACCCTCCGCGCAAACGGAGGGGTAGTATGTAGGGGTAGGGTGTAGGGGGCGGTTTGGGATTGGGCCATCAAGTTGTAATCACAAAATAATTTCGGCCAGGGTTAACAGGATATGAAATTAGTATATAGAAATACAAATTTGTGAACATTTATAAGTGCCTGACCTGCAAATGTCATGAGGACATCACAATTCTCCGTGGGCACCGTCTTCATCCAAGACTTATGAGACATGATGTGTCTCCCAGCCTGCAGCAGCCGCTTTCCAAACAACTTATCTGAGAGACAGAGACAGAGAGACGGACAGGAAGATAGACAGAGCCAGTAGAGACAAAGGGGGGAGAGAAAGAGAGAGAGTCACCTTTTCAGAGTGAAACAGTGTAAAAAGCCATGACATTTTGAACATTTTCTGCAAGCCCCTCTCCAAAACTCTTACCCCTGCTGCCCTAACATACAAAAAGAAAGACAGTGACACACACAGAAAGACACACACAAACTCGTCCTTCTCAGCGGGACAGATTTAAATGTCACAGCCCTTCGCCTCACAACATGAGACTGACAGAGCTTATCCTGCCCTGCCAAGACCAGGGGCCACACATTGTCCACAGTCTCTGAATTGTCACAAACGCTCTCAGCTCAATCAAATCAAAACATCTAAATGCAGCTATTTCTCAGTTTGGCATATGCTAATATGCAAACATACTGTATGTATATGTAACATTTTGTCTATGCCAAATATAGCGCTATGACCTCATCCTCATGTGTAAAATTACCTTGGCTCTATTCCCGAGGTCAACAGCACACCAATAGCAGCTCTAATGTAGCCACAGTAATGTCACATTATAACATAGGCAATCTTAATGCAGCAGTCTGAAAGAAAATAAAGCATGGTATATATTTCTTCCTGGGTGGATATGCTATTACGTCATTGGAAATTGTTGTACAGCGTGCGGGCTAAAATTAACTTTTTCTTTGACACCTCATTTATCTGTCATTGACCTACTAGTTTCTCCTACTGATATGTTCTTCAGAAGGGCAGCAGAGCCAAGTGAGTCTGTAGCCAATTTAACCCCAGCCTCTGCTCAGCTGTCAGAGGACAGTTTGTGAAAATCATTTCCCGGGTCCTGAATAATAATGACAGCCGCCTGGAGAGAATGCCCGTCCCACAACAGCTCTGTGATCACTGAGGCATGGAGCATCAGAGGAGGCGGAAAGTGGGGCACTTTCCAGAGATCACACACACATGCACATTTAGTATCTCAGAATTCCTCCCAGAGTATACTATTTGTTTATACAGTAAAGGAAAAATATACCTTAAAATTAAAAGCACCATGTCATCCTCCACATGAAGTTAATGTACATCATATAACTGGTTTACGTTTGCTTTTGAAAGTGAGTGTACACTCAAAAAAGGCCAAGGTCATTCCTCATGGCAGGCTATAAATTGAACCAAGATCTCACCACCACTAGCATGATGCTATTAATCACACAGTATTTCTGCGTGTTCTCTGGATCCCATTAACACCTGTCACATAAAAACATCATTGTGCTGCTGCTAAGTGTGTCCCTCTACTTCCTGGAAGAGAGGGGCTTCCCAGAAATAAACCGGATGGTCTTTCCGGATCATTTGTTCTCCATGTATATAGTATTGTACGGTATGTATTTGCATAAGCACTGCACCAACATGCTATACAAAGCTGCTGAGCAAACAGAGTCATTATGCCATTTCTAACAGCTTGGAGTAGGTTAAATGTTTTTTCACTTGAGCTCTTCAGAAAATTGGTCTGTTGGCAGATGACCGGTTTTTAAAGATGCACTAATCAATCATTTTGACATCATGAAGCAGAAGGTGTCATTGAAAAGGGTTAGTAGTATAGAGTATAACAATAATCACACAACACTGCAGTAACCTTCAGGTATACAAAAACTTTTATCGTGTTTTTTTATATAATCTCTACTTTCAATGGACTACTTAGTATACATTGAGCACTTGGCCTGTGTTCGTCTCTGACTTGTGGCTTTGCTGCATTTTCACCGCTGTACTACTTTACGAAAGTTATCTTTAGAAAAAGCTCTGACAAACCCGCTGTATGCTGTTTGTATATGTATTTGTCAATAAGCTACAAGACAGTATGCTACCCATTGATCACCAACAACAGACTGACACATTAAGTGATAGCTGGTTAATACAGTGGACATCTAGCAGTTTAAAATACAGATATGTTCCTCTGCATATATTGGTGATCAAACCAGAGCCACACAAAAGTGAAATTGAACATTGGCAAGAAGCACGCCTCGCCCAAAGAATACTTATGTTTCTCTATGCCTGTTTGATGAGTAAAACAGGCAAAAGAATAGAGCCATTATAGACACAAATGTTTAGTTAATCCAAGGTTGACCTTTTCTTAAAATTCCTCAAAACATATTTAGGGATGGTAATCCTTGTAAAGATAAATCAAAACAGTGTTATTCCATAATTGTACCTGAAAACAGATCTTGAATTAGAGTAACATTACTATTTAAAGGATCCTTCCCAAGTACTTACAAAGAGGTTCTGAAAACGTAATGTGTTTCCACACATCTCTTCCCCTCTGAAGAACAGTTTCAAACATTGAAACGGGCCGAACAGGAAACAGAGTGAGGTATTTTAGACGTTCTAATCTTGAGTGGTACTCCGGGATGGTAAAATCTGACCAACCGCTCCACTGGGTTTAAGAAAAAAGGCTGCAGGCAGTGCTGCGACATGACAGCAATTCTAATGAGTCCTGTATTCATCGCTGAGGGCAACACACACACACACACACACACACACACACACACACACACACACACACACACACACACACACACACACAAAGTGACTAAGTGTAAAAGAGAGACAATCCGTAAAATAAAATATCAGATGTGGAACACAACGGTGGTGAAAGAAGTCTTTAATCTCAAACTTAATATACTCGACTTAAATATTTTATCAAATAAATCAATGTAATGACAAACAAACGTCATGTTTCATTTACAATTAGATGAACGTCTTTAACAAGTAATTCAACAAAACATATAAAGACGACGGGAGATGGTTTCTTTATCACGTAATTATGTTCCTTCGCCCTTCCAAAAAAAAAATATAAATATTACCTTTACACTTCTATCAGTTAATACGGAGGAAAAAACGAAATACCGTCTAGCAAATTAGAATTGAAAAGACGATAGTGCTCCTCAGTCGGATACGAGTTTAGTGTACTAGCAGTAACAAATTAGTATCTACGGAATGATTTATAGTGATAGGCGTAATTTTAGGCAACAAGATACACGATGAGTGTGGAAAAAAACTAAAAATTGCACTCAAAAAACTGTAATGTAAAATAATTGTATACAATTGAGACTCAGATTACTCATAACAGTATATTTAAACATAAGACGTTACAGAAAAGGGACGACAGTAGATTGTATAGTTCATTTACCTCGTTTAGAGAGTGAGCTAGAGTTAGATCATAATATATCTACTAACAAACTGTGGCTTCATACTGTGTATATGTAAAACATTGGGTCGAACTGAAACTTGTACCTACACTAGTGGGCATTCGTTGTACAAATTATTGAATGCGGATGTAAAATGCTGATTTACTACAAGAATTTTCCTGAGTGAGACGAGATCGGTGATTACACCGCATTATACGTAGTATAAAAGAAATCACCGTTTATTCTGACACTGGACAAAGGTACTGCAAGTCAAACGAAGCGGACTGCAAAGTAGTTAGATCTACTGGGATCATGGAGGACTTCGGTAATTAGGACCTGCACTCGTCGAAACAATATAAAGTTCTCGCGTGTGTGTGTGTTGGCGTGCGCGTCGGCACCGTCGAACCTCCTCTCGACACGTCACGACATAATGAGTGCGGAAGTGCTGTGACAAAGTCCGTCCCGTGCGATAGTCTGCGTCGGGCTCGGGTGTGTGTGTTGCGAATTATCTCGTGAAGTCTAGTTTCTTTCTGTGAGACGAACTACACCGGACAGACCGACGACAGACTATTCGCAACCGGGACTTTGTCAACAGAGTCACACTTTCCGGCACTCATTATGTCGAAATAGACGTAGTAACGAGCAGTGACCACGGTTCGACGAGGTGCCACGGGACCAAAGACTATGTCCCGGTTTACCCAGAGAGTTTGAGTCTTGTAAAGAGAATAAAACGGTCATATTTACTTAAATAACCTTCTCAAAAGATACATTAACGTTTGTAAATAAAAATTTCTCTAATTGATTGACCCGACATGAATGCACTCTATAGACTTTTATTACAAATTCGTAAATATTCGAAGAGAATTGAAGACGATTGGTAATTTTGAATTTTATACTTCATTACAAAAAGTAACCTCTTTAATCAGTATGTAAGGTATATGTAAGTCCTTCCCCCCTATATTAGTTTATGCATTTTCTATTACCCGACACTTGTTAGTTTTTGCGCTCACTATTAAAAAATATTTAGTTACAGGAAACACATCCAGTTCGAGAGACCTCGATAAATTAGTTAACAAAGCCCCAAAACCCGCGTGTTGAACCGCAAAAACCAAATTACCAATAGAGTGAACGTAGTAAAAATCAGTATCGTCCGAAGAAAAATTGGTCTTTTAGGCAGTAAGGGTCGTGGTTGTCGGAAATCGTTGATCGTTACCTCGTAAAGTGTAGATTTTCTTACGCTATATTAAGAAAGTGCTGAACTAACTCTGGTTTTTATCTCGATTACTTAACATATGTAATTCCTAAACACTATTTTATTGTCTTTTTAGTCGACACGGATGAAATTGAATAATTTAGCATAGACAATACCCAACAAAACAAGAATGCGTACCGTCTGACAGGTTTAGGCACGTCACTTGGGAACTGCGCACATACTTAGTCAGGAGCAAAAAAAGTTGGTTCACTTAATATGTGTTTATTTACGTTTAGGTAGTCTATTTTGACGAGTCATAAGCCCCGAAAACTTGACTTCGTAACAACTTACCATTTTGGTTAGAAGACCCGACACACACACACACACACACACACACAACACACACACCACACACACACACACACACACACCACACACAACACACACACACACACACACACACACACACACACACACACACACACACACCACACCACACACACACAACACACACACACACACACACACACAC
>NW_011369947.1:12642902-12652902 GCF_000735185.1 Notothenia coriiceps
TGATATCTAATGACAAGAGATCACAACAAGTGGGTTGTGAGATGCTGAAGGGACAGGAAATAAACCAAAACTGACACTTTCAGATTTGTATCTATTTATTTCTCGTTGATAAACAGTTGCCGGACATTGCTTCAAATGAAACTTACAATGTACTTCAATAGAGAACCGCAGTGACGCGTCCTAAAACCCGGAAGCAAACTCCTTCTGGTTCCTTCGCCAAAAACGCGATGCAATTTCTCCATAGGATTTTGGAAAATAGCTGGAAATAAGGTCTGTGGTTGAAACACATTTAAGAGACGGATCACGTTTTGTTCAGCCGGATAATATCCACACGTCTACCCTACTTTTATAATTTTCGAATCATAAATCTAGTCGCCAGAAGCAAAATGCTAACGTTATGCTATAAAGGAACTACAGCAGGGTCTCTGCTTCAACGTCACGCCAACTTAAGATCCATATTCAAACATACAGATTCTAAATGGTACGAGTTGAAGCGTTTGTTTGAACAGTCTGCAGGAGGCAGGGACTTGCTTTCAAGCAGAACTGGGCAACTTCTGTAGTCCTATTCAGCCACTTGGTAACAACCATCGTTTCTCAGACACGTCAACTCTTCAGAAATCACCAGTGGGGTCACTGCTGATGGATTTAATGTCGTAGAACAAAACTTGATCTGTCTCTCTCAATGTGTCTCAACCACAGACCTGATTTCCAGCTATTTCCAAAATCCTATGGAGAGATTGCATTGCTTTTTGTCGAAGGAACCGGAAGTGGTAAAATGCTAACTCACTTCCGGGTTTTAGGACGCATCACTGCACCACTTAATATGAACTGTGAGGTGTTTTTTCAAAAAGCAAACAAGGATTTTGTATTAAGAAAATATATTCTACAAATAGAACTTTGCTCCAAAATGACATAATCTAATTCAAAGTTGAACATTTTTGGAGTAGAAAAAGTGACTAAAAGTATTTTTTGCCGTTTTGAGAAAATAAAAAATAGTGTAATTTATAAAGCATTCTGTTTCTTTGGTAATCATAATTTCCGACTCAGTTTTGCTGCCGTAGTTTCCTGAGTCTGTGATGTTCAGCGTGCAGCAGAATCAGCTGTTTACCTGCAGGCAGATGGCCAGGTTGACTCTGCAGCCGAAGGCGGTGCTGACAGATCGAGGGTGGAGGCCGAGGTCTTTGAAGAGTTTAGAGAAGGAGTGTGTGAGCGACATCCTGGGCCTCTCCTCCGCCACCACCACGCAGGCCCTGACCCGGGACAGGTCCAGACCCCGAGCCTGGGGAGGAGACAGACAACACATTTCATCAGCGGACTTCTGAGGACTTCTCATGTGAGGGTTTATCATGAGAATTATTTATCAGGGTTTTATATATATTTACAGAGCTGACTAATTATCCCATATATATATTTTATACTTACTTTTTTATGCTTATTTTTTTAACTTCACTTAATAAATGAATACTGAAATCCTGTTGCAACAGATTAACACAACTCTAATCTCCTGCTGTCACAAGTTATTCTGCTTTTCAGAGATTCATATCTGATTCCTCTTCTGTAGCCGTAGAAATAACATTTGAAGCAAAAATCAATGAAATAAACAAAGTGTTCTTCTGGAGCAGAAGTGAAGCAGGTTGATGCTTCACTGCTTTCTGTCAGTGCTCAGAAGGACAGAAATACTGAGGTGTGAGTAAGTTCGGATCATTCCTACTTTCCTTCCCGCGTTCATCCTTCAGTCTCCATGGAGACTTAAAGAAAGAGAATCACTCAAATTAACTCTGCTGTGACCAATCAGAGGCGCCGGTGACTTCAGACGTGTCCTCAGGCTGCGCAGACGGAGACGCTCTGAGTTTATTACTGTGGGGGACACATGTCTCCGCAGTGAGTCAGCTCAGGCTTCATGTGTGGCTGAGTTAGAGAGCACTGATAGAATCTGGGATCACCAGCCCTGAGACAAATCTCTGAGAGGCGCGAACTGGCCTACAAATGTTTCTAGTAAATGTCCAGTTGATTGAAAAGGGTTTAAATATGTAATGAATCTTTGTGGCTGGAGTTGTGTCTCTGACCTTGAGCGCATCGGTCTGCAGGCCCAGTCCTTTGGTGCAGAGCTCCATGACGCTGTAGGAGCAGAAGGTGTCTCGCACCTTCAGCTGGCTGACGGCCAGCAGCCACAGCGCCGGGTTGGACTCCAGCTCCACGGGGGGGATCAGGATGGACTGGTGGCCTGAATACACACTGCAGGAAACAAACACACTCTTTTACTTCTTATATGCAATAAAATAAGCATTCATCTCTTAGAGATCGAGATATATTTCCCAGAGAACCAAAATCACGGACATTAATCTTAGCGTCATTTAGGTTGACGAGAAACTTCTCATAGCGAAAGTGATTTGCAGTGTGCTTTATTTATACGACATTCAGCAGCAGAAGTCTGCTCTCGCCAAGATCAGGATTTATGAGCTGGGGATTTCAAACTAAGCAGACCTGAGATCTGGAAGCAGAGTTTGAAACGTCACGGATAAAATGTCTGTTCTTTTTATATGAGGAAAACATTCTAGAATTCATGGTTATTTGAGTATAACATGAACCAACATTTCTATAATAATAATAAATAAGCTACTGCAGTGAAATATAGGGACAGATCATTCACAGTGGTTATTAAAAATGTAAATGATACAGCCAAAGAGAAGCTGCAGATTCAGCTAACAATACTTCGTAGGTTCACTATGAGCGACATCTTTCACACTGTCATCTGATATTGAACATTGATAAGTACATTTAAATGGTGTGAGTGGGGGGGGGGCACGGACCTGCAGAGACACCACAGCACGAAGCCCAGGCCGCAGTACGGATCCAGACAGATGGCCACTTCTCTGGATGGGTACAGCTCACACTGCAGCTTCACCGAGCGGCAGAAGGCTCCAACGGCATTATGGGACATCTGGAGAGAGGTAGGGAGGAGAGAGAGACACGACATCACACACACAGAGACGAACTAAGGCAGACAGATGGAGCGCTAATCTAAAAGGAATCGTTCTTTAAGGAAGCACACACACTATGAGAGGATTTAAGGAAAGTGCATTCCATATATTGATAAATAGATATTGAAAACAGAAAATAGAATAAAGAGGGGAGTCTGTAATAGTTTTTTGTTTGTGTGAGTTAACTGTGAGCTGACCTGAACTCCAGCCAGCATGCCGGTGGTCGACACGCTGAAGTCCAGATAGGCCAGACCGTCAGGGTTGGTGGGCTTATAGAGAGCAGGGGGCTTCTTCTTTGGAAGGTCATCTGCAACACACGCACACACACACACACACACACACACACACACACACACACACACACACACACTTTCATCTTCATAAAATGGAAAGATTTCACATTTTCGCTGCACAAACATTTTTAATAAGTTGTAACTGTTCATTTCTTTGGACTGAATGCTTTATGCTATTGACACCAATCAAGTGTCACGATTATAGGGACCTCAATAAACATGTACAATTTGAAAAAAGAATGGACTGCAGCCGTACCAGTGTCGAGGACGGGCGGCCAGTTCCGGATGTCCACGGTGGCTGTGGCCTCCTTGGAGCGCAGCAGCTTACAGATCACCGCCGTGGTCATCACACAGGCCGAGTGACTGACCTGCAGGGCGGGGGGGGCAATCTTAAGGATACTGCTGTATGATCCTTTCATTTCAATAATTCATTTCCTTATTCCTCTTACACAGCTGGAGCGAGCATCTCTTATAGAGACTATGAAAAAGGCAATTCAACTCTAAATACAAGGTACATAAAAATAAAGTATGTAGTGCTTTCTTCAGCCAAGTAGAAAAGCGGTGTGAGAGAGTACTTAATAGTCCCTTACCTCCACGATCATCTTGACGGTGGGCAGGGTGGTGGAGATGTTCTGAGGGTGGGGGGGTCGCACGGTGATGGGAACACAGCCGGCGTACAGGCAGCCGTAGAAGGCTGCAACCAGGTCGATGCCTGCAGGCGTGATTCAGATTGGTCAGACATTTTGAATCTAAGCACAGATATTGTTAGAAAATAAGTGTGCGTGCTCTGACCTGGGGGGTAGACCAGAGCCACGTGGTCTCCTTCCTGCAGACCGGCTCGCTCCATCAGCAGCGCCGCCACGCGCTCCGCCCTCTTATGGAGCTGCAGACAGGTGAGGGAGCTGGAGACCGCCCCCTGGAGGAGGGGAGAGGGAGGAGAGGGATCCATGAGAGCCGGTTGTTCCTTTAACTATTTGTCGATTGTACCTGTCACTTCCTAATTTGTTTTTGTTGTTTAATTATTTGTCTGCTTCTGTTGAAAGGAGGTAAGTTGCTTCTGTATCTTACATGTAAAAATACAATAACACTTTGTCTGTTGATCGGAAATATTTCTAATTTGCTAAGATCTCTCGTTTTATATTTTGTCAGCATGCTGCAGTTTTTAAACGATGAATGATCTGAGGGACAGTTAAGAGACTAATCCCCTGTGATGTGAATAGTGACAGCGGTGTGTGTTGTTACCCGGGAGCTGAGCAGGGTGTAGAGGATGTGGTCCGGTGTGGTCTGAGCTCTCCACTGCAGGACCTCGGACAGGAACAGGAACTGAAACACAAAAGGTTGCATTTAGAGCTGAGACTCAGGACATATCACCGTGGATACTGCAGACGGTGTGTGTCTCACCTGGTCGTTGTCGTCAGTCTGTCCTAAATCTCTGCCGCTGGCCTGAGCGATCCTCTTCCCTGACACCAGGGTCCCCACCATCACAGAGGCAGGGCCGATCTCTGCAGCACACACACACACACACACACACACACACACACACACACACACAGAGAGACACACATAAACATACATTCACACACACACACACACACACACCCACACACACACACACACACACACACACACACACATACACACACAATCTCTCTCTCTCTCTCTCTCTCTCACACACACACAGACAGACACTCTCTCAAACACACACACACACACACACACACACACACACACACACACACACACACACACACACACACACACACACACACACACACACACACACACACACACACACACACATTAACAATTGTATTCAGCTTCTAACAGAGACCATCCGTCGCAGACTAACACACTCTTGTAAGATGTCTAGCTGTTCTCCACCTGGCTGTTTCTGCCGGGGTTTGGGCAGGTTGGTGACGCAGGTGTGGGGGCACATCAGGACGTTGCAGGGGTGCAGCCCCCCCTCCAGGTACAGCTGCTTGATCTCTGACAGGTGGATGCCCCCCAGAGGGGTTTTAGGCAGAGTGTTGGCCGGGACCAGAGCCAGGCAGAACACCCCCACCCCGTGGATACTGTCGATGGCCTGAGAGAGAGGAGGGGGGGCAGAGCAGAGTGAGATTTTCTGATGGGGAGGAATTACTGTGAAATCATGGTTCAAGATGTTGAACATCTAATTGTGTTTATATATTTAAAATAAATAAAGTATGGGGGTTAGAGGGTTTAGGATCAATAATCAGTCTTACATTGTGTCAGTGTCTCTTAATTAATTTCATGTTTCGATTTCTGTTTGATCTACGAGATGATTTACTGTACAATGTTAGATACAACCCTTAGTTAAGAGTTTCTTTATTTCTCACTTGCAGTCAGTGGTAGAATAAGTGCAATGTGTCACAGGAATCCCGAAGTCAAATTTCGACTTTTAATACTTTTTAAGACCCCGCGGACACCCTGACAGGTGGACAGAATAACAGGAACAGTGAGGATCACCTGCAGCACGCGGCTCATCCACTGGAAGCTGTCCTCCTCCGTGGAGTCAGGCCGCTGCTCCGCCACCACCACGATCCTCTCGTCTCTCAACACAGTCACCGAGAACACCGCTATCCTGCAGGGCGGAGGAGAAAATAACTCTTCATGTCTCTATGTCAGTGTAGCTGTCTCTGAACTGGGCTGACACATTGGCATACTGTCAGAAATGTTTCCATCAATCAGACAATTTGAGTTTGAAAACGACTCAAACTGCGCTGAATATCTGAATCAAAACATGATTAGTTTAGGTTTTTCATGCTTCTTATCAAGTGTCTGGTGTCAAAGGAGAGCAACAGGAATCTAAAAACTGCCTTTTTAAATGTATTTCTACAGCATATGTTGTAGTACGCAGTATATAAAGGGAGGGAAGTAAAAATAATGTGTGCGGACAATAAAAGTAAATGGTATTACACAGTGAACCATGCACACACTCAGCTGATTCAATCAGAGTACTCCAGCCAGCACTCCAGTAATAAAACATCAAGAAATAAAGAGAGAATCAGAGATGACAGCACACACTCTAACCCATAACTCTCCTCTGTCTCTTTTACATCTTGCAATTAAAATATTCAAATTCAAAATCAATAGAATATTCAATTTCATTTCAATATGGGATCCTTCCTCTGTGACTTGGGTTCTGCAGAAGCTTGCACCTTAAATAACTCTGGAAACGTCATGAGAGCTGTCAGGAGAAAGATGAATTTCCTCCTCTCACAATTAAACTCCGCTCTAAGGCTGTGTCTGGATTCGGCTGCTCCACTTCATCAGCTGTATTATGTGCGGGGAGACGGCTCATTTATCTCGCTGTCATTGAATGCAGCACGGTTGACATCTGGCTGCTGGATTTCGTTAACTGTTCGTTTGACTTTAAGCCCCGCCCCCTCTGCTCACCTTCCCCTGTACACGAACTTCATCGGCTCGACCGCCAGCGCCGTGGCAACGATGTCGTCGGCGTTGTGCCTCCGCCCGCTCACCATGATGAGGCCGTCCATCTTCCCCGTGATGAAGACGAGGCCGCCGGGCCCGATGAAGCCCAGCAGGCCGGTCCGCACGAAGGCGTAGTCGCTGACCAGACCCCCGCTGGGGCCCACAGGGTACACCTGCACACACACATGCTCAGCTGCAGGGTCGCCATGGCAACAAGCCAGAAATAGATTGGATAGATATGTCTTACTCAGGACTTTTCTATTGATCGTGTCACACTGCTGTCGCTCTTAATTAATGTTTTTAGAGAGTTTTGAATGAAATAGTGCCAAATCAAGCTAAGAGGCAGCTCTGATCATATAAACAGTTCAGTATTGGATCAGTTTGATGTATGACAAACGGCACATCAGAAAAAGAAGAGGACAATAAGAAGTGGAGGGTTTCAATGTATACTGTACCCTTATTGCAAATGTTTACTACTCCCTGTAACTGCAAGTATATTTCACTGCAACTGGTGAAATGTTCTCAACTGTCTTCGAAATAAAGAATTGTAAAAAAAGAAAACGTGTGACAAACTAAACACACATGTACACACACACGCAACACACACCTCGAAGGTGTTCTTGGTCATGCCGGTGAGGCCGTAGTAGGAGGTGCCGGTGGCGACGGAGCAGACGCAGAACTCCCCGATCTCATCCGTCTGACACAGCTGGGGGAGGCCCTCTGGCTTCACCACACACACCAGGCCTGGGGGGGGACAGGGTTAACAACTTTGAAGTTTCCGTCCAAAGAAAACCCATTACTTATAGTGAAAACCACCCTTGAATGATGGGATAGTAGACTAAAAGCTTTAGGAATCCAAACTATAACATATAATAAGTACCCTGTATCAAGATTGATGCAAAACAAGTGACATTTGACCTTTTTAGAGAGGTTTAGAAGACAAAAAAACACTTCTGGGATCATTTGGGTGCATTTTCCATATCTCTGGCCCCTCTCAGTCGGTTTTGATGATTGACACCTCTTTTTAACCGTTAGAGCCAATAGAATCGAGGGGAAGTTCCTAACATCCATCTAAACATTACCCATTGGGTGGGTATGACACATTCATAGTTTGTTAAATGTTAAGAAGCCCTCAGACGCTGTTTCTTGCAAGGTGTTGTGTTTTTCCCCCGGTACCGGGCTTAACTGGCTAAAGTAGGTTGTTCTGACCCAGTTAGGACGTCTACCTACGTCTGGGTCGACCCAAAACCAGACTACAGCAGGAAGTGGGTTAGGAAGAGAATATCTAAACAGGAGGTGGTGCCAGTTGAATATTAACGATACGGTATCAAGGTGCCAGACTGGCCTTGTTGTGGGAAGTAACAAACTACTGAAGTGATGTACTAATAAATCTGAGTATTTTTACACTTGAATCACTTTATATTTTTACTACACTTCAATTCAGAGTTAATCTTTTATTAGATTAGCATATCAAGTATGGCTACAACATTAATAGTAATTTTATAGTATTAACACTCAGAAGAGGTAGTATTATTCTGATGATGAGAGTGCTATAACTTTACTGTATCTGTTGGGGTTTCACAAGTTGAAGATCAAGATTTTTTTAGGCGAATGGAAGAGAACTTCCCAAACAAGATTATTACTGAGGGTCTGAAAGAGTTTAGAGATTTTCAATCCTGCCTTTAATTTATAAGTGGTGTTGCAGTGGGTGTAGTTGCTGCAGTTAGACACTAGGTGGTGTGAGTGTGGAGGAGAGATCAGTGATGTTATGTTAAGGCACTGAAATAAGCAAAGTTCGCTTATTTCACTGTCGCTAAATATCCAAAGTTAAAGATCCCCAGCAGTATTTGTATTAATTATTAACAACTTTAAGCTCATGATATGTCAGCTACATGTTGGGAAACACACTGGTTCAAGCTTGCAAAATACAAACTTTGTATCCATTAGAAAACTTTTATAGCACTAAAATAAATATATTTCAAATTACTTTTAAGACCTTGCAAGTTATTAAAAACATAATCTCTGAACTCATCAATAAAGAAATCAATCTCTGGTTGGGGTCCTTATTAAACAGGTTTATTTGGGTCAGCCAAGTAATAACGTCAGTGGTGTCTGTGGATCCTTCCTAACGGCCTGAGCGGATGATGTATAATGTCCTGAGAGCTTTTTTATGTTCTGCGTTACCTTGTTAAACTATCCGTGTGACTTTGTCTCCGGAGGGAAACTCAGTTGATGAGAATGGACTGCAGCCATATTGAAAACTCTCTCCCGTCTTTTGCCGATTTCTTTTTTCAGGCGTTTGAATTTAAAATAAAAAGTTGAACCCACTTAACTCGCTCAGTCGTTCGGAGACAGATATTTACACGCCCTTAAAACTAATTCAACGATTTAATGACAACACTGAGGGCCGGCCGTTTAAATCTTTAAGGAACAAGTGGGCATGGATTTAAAGAACACATAAGCCTGATTAAGACACGACAGACACACACACACACACCTCCTGGTGTGACAGTGCCCACGTCCTGCACGGTGAGCACGGAGAGGCGCTCCTCTGTGTCCACCCTCACCACCCCGTAGGTCAGACCCTGCATGGAGAGGACCCCTCGGCCCGGAGGCTGGCTGCTGTCCTCCACAGGCCTGAACACACACACACACACACACACACACACACACACACACACACACACACACACACACACACACACACACACACACACACACACACACACACACACACACACACGGGTTAAAATACAGGCTATTTAGTAGGTACACATTGGTTCCTTTAATCTTTATCCTCTGCCTGAGCAGTGTGATTTTCAGACTGATGAGTGATGATGCATAAATGTTCATTTGTATTTGGGTAATTCTTTAAAAAAAAAAAGAATGAAAATCTAGCGTGATGAATGAAGATTCCAACAGATGTTAATCTTATGAATGATGTTTATCTTGCATTCCAGACAGCCATTTATTCACATCTTTACAAAAATTTCAAAAAAGAAGTTCACGCCACAACAATATAAAGTTCATGAAGTACTCACCGCCCTTTGCTGTCTACGGGGCCCGAAAGAGTTAAGGTATGCTGAGCACTGGAGAAATAAGGCAAACGAATGCTTTCTTATTTACTGGGAGGTATGTACTATATAGAGGTTATATTTGTTTTGGGAACTATTCCTAATCAAATTAAATATGGTCTTTAAACTTTAAAATCAGATTTGTGATCTGTGTTTGTTTGATAAGTTATAGCATCTGCAGAAAGACTCCTTCTGTTAG
>NW_011369947.1:12653974-12654639 GCF_000735185.1 Notothenia coriiceps
GCCGCTATAGTCTAGGTGTACAATCTGCCGGGTAAAAAATTATAGGTTTTGGAATACAATTTTACATGAGTTGGTCCTTCTGGGTGACTATACTTCAGAGAAAAACTTACGTCGTCTTTGGTAGAATATCTATCAGCCTTCAGGGCGGTAGATGAAGGCTAGGTGCCCCTGAATAAAAACCTTTTTCAATACATAGACCTTCCAGTTACCTCTCTCTTTCTAAAGCAAACCTAAGGGCAAACTTAAAACGTTGCTTATGTGTTATACAGTTAAAATTTTTTAGTAAAGTGTACAGTTTCAGTGTCAAACAGCATTTTGACAACTTTATAATTCTGATACTTTTTATGCGGTTGAATCTTTCTGATGTATTAGGGTCATTAGGGCCAGGGCGTACGACCGAGAAATCACTTGGCTGGATTGAAAGGGGAACACACACACATGTCGAGAGTTGTACGGGTCTGAACCTCACTAAAAGTGTTAGGAAAATTACGAAAAGCGGAGAAGACTTTCCCTTTCTTCACTTTACTAAGGTTGCACTGCCGGCAGAACCACCCACCACGCTCTGCCCTCTACATCAAGAAACTCGCCATAAGCGTTGTTTTTTGCACAATGAAGTGCAAAATACTGTGTAAAAATAAAAAACTGAACTTATATAGAAAATTTAA
>NW_011369947.1:12659764-12671803 GCF_000735185.1 Notothenia coriiceps
GTTACCAATATACTCACGGACCACTAGGGGGCGCTCACGGACCACCAGTGGTCCGCGGACCACACTTTGAGAAGCACTGCTCTAATGGAAACGCAGCATAAAGTGAGCCTGGCCTACCAAGGCCTAACTATACCGTACTAAGCCGTGCGAGGCCCTGCAGTGAAATGCGCCATTAGTGAGTAAATGTACTTATTGACATTACAGACAAAATGTTTCCTTTTTGTTCTTCTAAGATTTGCACTTGTTTCACACTGTGTTGTGTCTCCAGGTGTTTCACCCCTCCCCCCTTGTTTCAGACTGAGGGGAGGCGGAGCTGAACACCTAAAGGAAACCATCTTTATCACTCATGACTCCAAAGTATGAAGAAAGATTGGAAAAACTGAAAATGAGACAGACAGAATCAAAGACGGTTTCTAACCCTCGAGAAGTTCATCAAAGTCATCGACAAAGAACTCCCGCAGCGGAGGTCTGCGAGGCTGCTTCAGCGTGTTCACAAGCTGCTGGATTTTAGCTGACACGCGACTGCTGACTGGAACACCTGTAAAAACCCCACACACATACATTTGGTTTTTGTAGCTTTTTCTTTCATAATCTTGTTTTTATATTTGGTTTTATTTGCAATCTTTCCTACTTTATAGCGCTGCACAAAATGTCCCTTAGGATAAATAAAGTTTTATCTGATATTTTGTAGAAACATGAGGTAGGGGTAATGTTTTTGAATAATTCCACACTGATGCAGGACACTCCTTGTTATCTTATCAAAAAATAATTCCTTTAAACCTCAAGTGTCACGGTAAGTTAGTAAGATAGTGACTGCTGATGGATCGCTGGTTCGAATCTCCAGATGGTTTGTGAAATATACGGGAAATAATTGAATAATAAACACAGAGGAGCAGCCAAGTGGTTATTTTCTAACTGGGATTGCATGATCAGGAACTATGTTATCCCACAGGCAATGAACTCCTGAACTCACCACTCACATATGAAAATAATAAACTGTTATTCGGTACATTTGTTAATTCCACATTTCCACAAATGTACATATTCTGCTGTACAGTATTTGAAAGTACATTTTGTTTTATCTCATTCTATCTCACAGCAGTATACTCATCCCTGCGTTTTACTCGCACATTGTAAATCTTGCACATATTTGACTTCCTAATTTCTTTTATGTCTTATATATAGTTGACGTTGCACTGGCCGGGCCTGGGACTTTATCTTTGAAATGATAGTGAAACACGCGCTGAAAAAGAACAAGTCAGCTTTCTTTAAATAAAAAAACAATGAAAGTAAAACAAAAAGTCCAATCTGTTCATCCAGGGGAGTGACATGAACAGACAGTGTCATTGGTCAGTTCTCTAAGGCGGCCGTCCAATTTGCTCCTCACGAAGGAGTTTCTATTTTTACCCGACTTCAGTGTCTTTATGGTCTGGTTTGGGGGTGGGGGGGGTGAAGGTGCAGCGGTGACTCTTACCATCGCCCGTCTCCATGCGCTCTGCGTTGCCGTACTTCTGCGTGTTCCTGGCGATGGTTCCCATGTTGGACATGTGGTGGCGCTCGGGGTGGGGGTGGGACGCGTCCGAGGAGTAGCCCGTCACATCCGGGGGGGCCGTGTGGTTCTCTGGAGGGAGACATGAGGGGGGGAGTGATGCAGCAGATGGAGAGAGGTAGATGCAAACACAGAAGAACAGCCAGTGGTGACTAAGTGTTCATCACTCTACTGATGGAGTTGTTTTATCATTATTATAAGGCAGATTTTTTTTTTTTTAATTGTGCATTTTCACACATAATCAGATGACATTTATCTATTCCCAGGGGCGGCGGGTACTGTAGGCTAGGGAGGGCTAAGCCTTCCCAAATATGTGTGTCACTGCATCCTGGTAAAATAAAAATATAATGTATAATGTTTGTGTCTTTGACATTAGCGCTGCCATGCAGCCACCTGTGCCCTGTACGAAGCCAGTTCAACAGACCCTGGATATGTTTGAGTTATCTTAACTAACCCTAACAAACGAGATCTCCTACGACGCTGGTTATCAACTCGGTAAATCAAGCCAGGGTTTCTTTCTCAAGCTGAGAGCGCATTCACGTGAAAGGGGCGGGGCTAGCAACATTTGACCAATCACAAACAAGGACAAGTCAGAGCCGTATCTGGGACAAGCGTACTGACAACGCAGCGTCATACTTCATTAATGAAAAGTAAACTAATATTAGACAAATATGAACTTTAAGCATCCATGACTTAAACATATAATCCAGGATACAAGCCACATAGTTGCACCTNCTCTTAAATGTGTCTCAACCACAGACCTTATTTCCAGATATTTTCCCAAATCCTATGGAGAAATTGCATTGCTTTTTGGCGAAGGAACCGGAAGTAGTAAAATGCTAACTCACTTCCGGGTTTTAGGACGCATCACCGTGGCACTCTATTCGTCGTATTCTGGGCTTGTCAGTCATCTGTACTAGCCTGTACGAAAAGGTGCTTTACAGTACATACAATTGATTGAATTATTTTAATGGACAGACACATTTAACGTAGTTTACTGGCTGCAGCTGTGTTTGTTTTTACCGTAAATCTGTCAGTGGTGTTGGCATGCTTCAGAAAATGTGCATGTTTGCAGTTTAATTGTGGAATGAGTGTGTTCCTCTGATGGAAAGAGACACAGCATTACTATATAGTCTTGTCTGGGCACTGGGCAGCCGCTCTGGGGTCACGTTTTATTCTTAGAGCAACCCAGTTTGGCCTAGAAAACCAATGTGTGTGTGTGTCAGCGCTTTCCAAGCATTTTTAAATGCGAAGTCACAGGAAAATGTTTGCTTTTAATGAATTCTCCCCAAGAACTGTTCTCATCAGGAGGTTGTGTTGAATAACTGAAGATGTGTGCAGGTGTGTGTTTGTGTCCTTCACCTGGAGGTGTGTATGCGTCCATGGAGGTCTGCACCACCAGCGAGCGTCGTTTGGAAGGCATCGGCACGGCAACCTTCCTCTCCACATGTCGCGCCAGCACCGCCTGGACCGCCTCAGTGTGGACGTCTGAGAGAGAGAGAGAGAGAGAGAGAGAGAGAGAGAGAGAGAGAGAGAGAGAGATTCACTCACACAAACTTCACAGGAGATTTTGTATCTGAATATAGGATTGGATTTTTAAATACTTTTAATGGAAGGAGTCAAATATCAATGTATGAGTTACAGTGCCATATAACATAGTTACCTAAGTGGAAATCAATAATAAGTATAATATCATTAAACTGCCAATAGGAAGAAGCTGCATGAGTTTGCAGTGCTTCATCTTTTTGAATTTCTTATTTAGTAGCTTAACTTTGTATAAATATATTTTGAATCACATTAAAGCAGATAGGGCCATTAGAGAGCCCGATGTTTAATTATTGAAGATGAGATGTTGGCAGTTAAAAAGCTCTTAACATCAGTGCAGTTAATAGGAGGACTTGATATTGAATATATAATATTTCTGCTTGCATAATGAACTTTTGTTAGAAAAAGTGCTTTCAATTAGCATTAGCATGACGCAAAGGATCCAGTTTTTTTTTGTTGCATGAACTATAATGGGATCTAAAAGTCTCCATTTATTTTCACTCAAAGGATTCCCTAACGTAATGGAGGTGCTATACTAACTAATATAGCGAATATTGAGCACATTAACAGTACTGTTGTTCTCTGTACCTGATCGATAGCGCTCGTCTCTGGTGCCTGAGGTCCGCCGCCGGTGGAAACGGGCAGCAGACGGAGGGCCGAGTGGGGCCCGGTGAGACAGGGGCCCCTCCATCCCTACAGAAGCAAGCAGGCAAGCAGGCGGATACACACACACATATATATCAACATACACAGACACACACACAGAGATATGCACATACACGTTTCGCAAAAGCAATAAATTCAGTGCGGAAAAAAAAGAAACATGGAGATGATTTGAATCGGCAGAAAAATATAATTTTTCTGACATCATAAAACAAAATAATAAAAAAATAACGTAAACAAATTAAATTATAATATTGTGGTATTTTTGCTCTGACAGAATATCCCCCCTCGGTAGTTTGTGACCCATTCTGAAACCGGAGCTACATCCGTGTAATGGACGAAAACGCGTGTGTGCGTGTGTGCGTGCATGCGTGCGTGCGTGTGTGGAGGCAGGACGTTCAGAGAGCCCCAGGCTGAGCTCGAGGGAGTCTTAACCTACATTTACTAGTGACGGCAGCTGAAGACTAAATCGATAGAGTAGTAGAGTATAGAGTGGTGCAGGGATGACATTTTTAATCTCCACAGATTTACACCACTTTTATGATTTTTAAAGTTGAAATGAAATAGCTAGAAGTAAAAAGCTAATGTTATGCTACATCACGACAATGCGGCTAAGCTAAAGGCGGCTAGTTATTGACGTGATGACGTTTAGTAGTCTTATTTAGTCACTTGTTAGCTACCAGCTTTTTTATGACATATAGAAGTTTTAGAAATTTCACTAGTAGGGTATTTATTTACTGACAGTTTTCATGTTGTAGGAATAAAAGTTGAAGTAAAATGCTGACTCATTCCTGCACCACTCCATTCGCAGCTGTATTTGTCATGTTCCCAGATCGATACCCTAGCAGTGATGTATATGAATATTTAATCTGTGTGTTGTGGAGGTCAGAGGTCGCTAAATTACCTCCAGCATGTGGAAAATATGCCCTGATCAGTTTGGACCGCTTCTTCTCATAACCCTTCTGAGTGATGTCCCCTGCAAACAGATAGAGATAGATAGAGTGAGAGAGCCAGCGACGGCTGTGGGGCCGCTTTGATTTTTATTCACTTTATCAGGAATAAACATTATTTTTTAACTTGGAGGGGAGTGCTGGTGGCTTGTTGGACAGCCAATCAGCACATGGCCCTCAGTTTGATTGCGAGACACTTTGTCTCATGTCCCACAGCCTCTTCTGTCTCTCACAGTCTTTTATTGTCTCCGTCTAAAGTGTTAATTCAAGATATGAAAACATGAGAAACATAAATAAAATAACAGAAAGGATTATGATGTGATAATGAAAATGAAAAGAAAAAAGAACAATGAAGATTTCAAGAGTCAACTTTAGCTGGCCCCCTGAAGCCTCCGGAGCAGCGTTTCCGCCAGGGGGGCGTCTTGCCGTCATTTGACGCCTGAACTCGAGCCGAGGGCGTCCAAAAAAATTCATAATTCGAGAGAAGATCGAGAGTTTTTATCGCTTGAAATGACGAAAAGGAAAAAGGACATCCCTCTGTTGGAGGGGCAAAGGAGTCTGGTGGGATTCTTTTCGCCGCCAGCAAAGCGTGTTCCTGTGACGGAAAGTGTGCTGCCGGCGAGCCTTGACGGGGGGTGCTAGTGGAGCAAAATGAAGAGCCGTTTAGGAGCCGAAAGAGCCGGCTCTTCTTAGTGAGCCGAGCGAAATTATCTGGCTCACTAAGAAGAGCCGGAATTCCAATCACTAATACGTAAAGAGGCTCTTGGTGTTTCTCAATCGCGAGTATGCTTGCTTGGTAGCACATGTCTGCCGAGCGTCTTGGTTCAGAAGCGAGGCAAGAATACTTCCTGGCATTCGGAAAACAAAGAGTGGAACAGGCGAGCAAGTGTGCGTCAATTGAGAGGCCCCGCCTTACATTTTCCGCCACAGATTTGGGGAAATTGGTCCGTGCGCAAAGCATTGTGGACCGCGGAGTCTACATATGTGCAGCCTCGAAATTTCTCCTAACGAAGTACGCCGGGCTCGGTAGATTTCCAAGTATGCTGGAGATTGGAACAGTACTTCGGCGGCACTCGATTACGTAGTATGCTTGAAATAGTGGCTCTGGAGCAGCTTTACTCGCGATTGAGAAACACCCCGTATCTATAACTTAAGGGACGGCTCAATTCAAAATTGAAGTCACGTGACACGACGTGACGTCACACACCCCCGCTCTCCTCGGGGTGGACACCCTCTCAGCCCTGGCCTGGCGGAAACGCTGCTCTGGAGGTCTGATATCACAATGGGTACGTTTCTTTAGGGAGGGAGAGCTTCAATCAGGAGGTCGATGGTTCGATCCCCACTCTCTGCAGTCAACATGTTGATGTGTCCTTGGGCATGAGACTCAACCCCAAGTTCGCTCCTGAGTGCCAATGGCTGTGAGTGTGTGTGAATGTTAGTCTCCGTAATTGGTTGGCACCATTATTTCAGGAAATCAAAACCTAAAATGCTTCTTCCGTCAGTAGTGTCATTTTGTAGTTTCCTCAAGAGAAGACATACTCCTCCCCCGCAAATAATAAAAACTGTTGAGACAAAATCGACCTTGCTGAGAAGAGGACTTTGGGCGAGGCTGTTTCCAAGGATAGAAACAATGGAAGGAGCTTATCGTGTCACACAGGAGACCAACAGTTACAACTCTAGGTCCGACAACCAATCAAAGTGTGTGGTCTGTGCGAGGGGCTTGTCCGATTAAACAAAACCGCCCACAGAATCTCATGTTGGAATCAGGGAGGATACATCCCACATGTTACTTCCTGAAACAGACAATCTGAGAATGATGTAAATGGCCAGATGTGTGGAGAAGCTCTCATTCATTATTCAGCTCGCAAAATAAATAACTCCATCATCGACCTCCATACATTCTCCATCGCAGGGTACACAATCACACAATGTTACAGCAGATATATGGCAACATCGCACCTCTCAGCTAGCGCCTAATTCAACGCCAGTCTACATTCGTTTTGTGAACTTATTTCAGATCTTATTCTATAAAGAGGGACAAAGCCATCGGTAACCAGAAATACTAGAAGACTGTAGTGCTCTCGACTTAATGTAGATCACTGGATGAAGATGATATACATTTTTAATGCTAATTGCCTGTTCTTCCTCTCCTCTCCATACAAACTACCATCCAGAGAAGTCTACCAAAGAACAGGTTTTCATCATAACGAAAAATATGATAGCTGACTGCTTGATAAAGAGGTGGAAATACACCATCAGTAGACATGAAGATAAGACATTTCCAGTATGAGGGTAAGAGTGGACAGCAGCAGAGGTCAGAGTGGAGGCGGAACATGGAGAAACATCAGAGTCCCTCAGGGGGTTTCTGCTGCCCCCACCTTTCCAACATCTGTCAATCACAGCACCCCGGGGTCCTTGAGCGGGGCTAATAACAGCTAATACCTCCTCGTTAGCCCCCATTAAATACTGCTAAACTGCCTCACACCGGTTTTCTAATTATTGATTCCTTTTGACTGCCACAGAGAGGTTTACCTCGCCTACAACAGGGAAGCTAATCCAACACAACTGTGTAAGAAATGCAGAAAAAGAATTGCGTGCACACGAACATGCTGTTGTGATAATATGCTATAAACAAGGCAGATGGCAGGTGGGCACTTCATCACAATATGAGAAGTATCTTGTTACTCGAAATATGTAAAAATACAACAACAGTTCGACTTGTTTAACAAAAGTTGAAAGATATCTGGGTGTTGGGAAAAAGTAAATTTTCCGATACAAATATAAGTATTAAAAGCCAACAACTGGATATATTAGATTTCTGTTGATGGAGACAGAAGCCATGAAAATACAAAAAACAGTTTTATGTCTCAAGAATAAGAAGGTTAGGGTAAATATTGCACAGATATAATTGAATAAGAAATAAAACAATGAGTGGAAACACATCACCAGATGTCATCTTTGTTTAAAAACTTGGATCACTAATCTGTTTGTTGTTGCTTGTGTTCTGCAAAGCTGTTGTTTCTTTTGAAAGAAGATAATTTATCACACCTGAGCGCTCATTCCATTTGCCAAAAAAGGAACTCAGCTGTTTGCACACAGATTGTGTTCCTTCCTTCTATTCTGGGTGTGTGTGGGGGGGGGTGTGTTTGGCTCCAGGGCATAGTTGCAGCTGTGCATCATACAAACACATATCGACTACATAACTAACTGCTGGCTTCTGCAATGTTCAAGATCCAATTAAAAGATGCATATCTTAGAGAGAGGGACATCTTTCTCTCAGCTTAATGAACTAAACATTCCTGGGGAGGTCTCTGGACTACAAGCATGGCCAAAACTCAAACAGGGTAAACGGTTGCAAATTCCTGAATGAGCTTGAATATAAAATATGTAAGCCGGTCTGCTGCAGAGCGTTGTGGCGCGTCTGTTTTTATTGAGAGAGTGAATGAATTGTGGCTGAAAGAAAAAGGAGTGTCGGATAATAGACCACATTTTTTTGTAAATAGAGAGAGAAAAAACGACAAGAGTTTGCATTTCACAATCGGACCATGGACAACGGCCAGAACATCTGGGTCCAATCTGCTCATCTGCGCTGCTGCGTGTGTGAGCGAGTGTGTGTGTGTTGTATCCGAGTGAGGCCTTTTCTCAGATCAACCGCAGCATAACAACATTCCTGCTTCTTCTCTCTCTCACTGTCTCTCTCTCTCTCTCTCTCTCTCTCTCTCACACACACACACACACACATGCACACACACACCCACACATGCACACACAGGTCCATGGGGAGACGCCATCTTCCACATGCAGCGCAGCAGAGCAGGGAGGGTGTTGCCTAGCAACGGTTCTCCTGGAGAAAAAAGGACCGAGACAGCCATCTTGGATTTGGAGCATCGGATGTGAGCAGTGGGGTAATGATACCTGCCAGGGTGTGTGCATATGTTTGTGTCTCTGTGTGATGTGTGTGTGTGATACCAGTCTGTGTTGGCAGCCTAATTACTTTCCTCCGTCTCCTCGCTCCCTCTCTCTCACACTCGGCTGTTTTAATGGCACGCAGCTGAGGGAGAATCGATCGGCCGGCTGCAGATTGGAGTTTTTCCGCCCGCTGAGATCAACAGGTCTGCAGCTCTCAGCGAGGAGAAAAAACTCTGAAAAACAATGTTGGCAGGTTCACCGTAAACCTGCCATGTCCTCTGTACTGAACACATCGTCCCTAATACTTCCCATTTCCATTCTGGGATGTCTGTCCAACAGGCAAGGAATTTGATTGCCTCAAATATTATATACAGGATATTTATTACACCAGATATATTGAAATATGCCAATTCTGATATGTTCAAACAAAAAATTGATTAAGTAGTGATGCCCGTGTCAGGGTTTTTTATTACCTGCAACCACCGGACCCGTTATGAAACCCAATCCACGCTGACTAGCCTGCAGAAATATGCAATAAAACACCTGCCCGGTGTATTTAACAGATCTGCACCTTCTACTCAATCAGTTTTATTACGCTGCTTTGCATTCTGGACTTTACCTTCACCTCCATCTTTGATTTTGAGGGACTGATTATAAATCCTGAAAGTTGATGTGATTTCCCTCACAGTTTTTGCTTTAAATGATTTTATTTTTTATTTGGGAAATATTAAGTGTCAAGGTGTTATTAATAGGCTGATCTGAACGGTAGTCTACTTACATTTTGAATTATTTTATTCAGGTAAAGTTGTTGTGTTAAGACAACATCTAGAGGACTTGGCTTATTTTGTCCTCTAAGTTTTTAACCAAAATAGGTTTTTTTAAACTAGCGTTTGGTACAGAAATCAGGCATCATATCAACATTAGTATACATTTTTTAAAGATATAATCTCTAAGGGGTGTGTGTCAGAAAACAACATTATCAGGCTATTAAATGGACCTTCCTACTTTTCCCTCTGTCCCGCTTTATTTGATCTCTCTCTCTGTCTTATCACATTATCATAAACAGACAGTCCACCCACAGGCCACCATGGTAACCAAATCTACCTCCAGCAGGCAGACACACACACACACACACACACACACACACACACACACACACACACACACACACACACACACACACACACACACACACACACACACACACACACACACACACGTTTCGTCATTAATTTAAAACTGAGAGAAAACTTTATATTTAGAGGCTGAAAACAGCAACATATGTGGCATTGTTGTTTTAAAAAGTCTATTTTCTCTGAATCTTTTGTCAAAGAATTAGCACTGTTATGTCATCAATGGGGATTGTGATAACTGGAAGTGCGTTTTTGACAAAAGAGTAAACCGTTCATCAAATAATCAATGTGTAGAATAATTCCATGTCGCTGCACTACAGGTTGCCTGCTCGTTTCTTTGTGAGTCAATAAATGACACTAGCAGTTCATCAATTATCATAATTAGACTCCATTTTCAGTTGAACACCTAATCCACTGTTTAGTGCCACCTCTCCCCTCATCTCTCCCACTTCAATCCAATTGAAATGTTAAACCGTCAAATTAAAACATACACAAACAAACTACAGGAAATACCGGATTTTCACATTTTGAGATGTCATTAAATTGATGTGTCCACAGCTTTATGTCTCACCCTTTAACAATGTGTGGATTTGCAGTTTTTCTTTTTTTTTGCATTGTTAGAAATGGAATATATTAGGCTTCGACTAAGCCTAATATATTCCATGGTTGGTCGGGCATTTCAAACACTACAGAAGTGCCACTTTAGAAAAATGTGATTCTCTGGGGTTTTTCCCACATTTTATAGACTGATGGTTAATTCATGAAAACGTTAGAAATGGTTTTCTTTAAGATATGATGGCTCTGACTGCTGAATGTTAATCTGGAGGAGAGTGTTGAACATTGGCCAAAGGAGCAAGAAGAAATGCTTCCCGTGTGTCATCCACTGAATAAAAAAATATTCTCCCACAAATGTACGGATTTTCAAACTCTTCTCGAGCAGACGTGTACCTACAACATATGATAGACATAATGTTCTCCCTATTTTACATTTCATTTTTAAACTGATTGTTATTTTAGTCATTTCAAATCTTAATATGGATTTTTCAGTCAATCATTTGTTTCCTAATATGAACAGACACATTATATAAGACACCCACAGAGGACGTTGTGTTCATTGTATTCGGATGAAGCCCAGCAGTCGGACGTCATCACAAACTAAAAGATTGACAGCGGCTCTATTTTAACAACACGCCAACGCACCGATCACTGAGCTGTCACTGGGTTCCTTCCAATTTGAACCAGAAAAAACAGTTCTTTGTTCTGTAAATTGTTTTGTTGAACTCAGCCAAAACTATGAGGGAAATCATAAAAAGCAGACCTCAACAGCTGTTTCCATGAAAAACACACAAAAACAACAACACAAACTGAACTTGGAACATCAACTCCTATGCAGAGATAGTTATTGATCAAACCTGAGTCTCAGATAAAAAGGCGAGTATTAGAAGTAATCAGCCAATATCCAGATGAACTAAAACCAAACCAGCTCCATGCATCATCAGAAGACTCTTCACAAAACTCTCATGTGCCCAGCTTGTCAGACGTCTTGTTCTGTTTGACCAACATGTGGGAAAATACAAAGATCAGAAAAGCAGGAAATGCTCAGTTTTGAGAAGCTTGAACAAATGAAGCTTGGCATAAGTTCAACCAGGAAGACCGTCTTTACTCATTCATTTATTATTCCCATGTAACTACTGTCTCTCCTCTCAATAAGTGATCAGGGGCGTCACTCTCCGGCTTAACCAATCACTTCGCTCTATTCCCAAGAGCCTATCATAGCGCTCTGCCAAACCTTTTAAGTCTGCTCTCCCCCCTCTGACAGCTGTCATTTCAGGTGACTCAACGCAACCCTCCTCCACCCTTTTTCACCTCCTGTCCCTCTGAATCCAGGGTCAAGCTAAGCCCCTCCCCTTCAGACCGAACCCAACCATCCATTCACCACCACCAGGGTCAAGCTAAGCCCCTCCCCTTCAGACCGAACCCAACCATCCATTCACCACCACCAGGGTCAAGCTAAGCCCCTCCCCTTCAGACCGAACCCAACCATCCATTCACCACCACCAGGGTCAAGCTAAGCCCCTCCCCTTCAGACCGAACCCAACCATCCATTCACCACCACCAGGGTCAAGCTAAGCCCCTCCCATTCAGACCGGACCTCAACTATCCATTCACCACCACCAGGGTCTAGACCCCGGGGGGTTTCATCGGATCGGTTCTCCCCTCCCGAATGATACTCCTGCACAACGGGGCCTAATCGCCAAAACTTCATGACATTCATTTTTGTATTCCTGGC
>NW_011369947.1:12671835-12673857 GCF_000735185.1 Notothenia coriiceps
ATCCATTCACCACCACCAGGGTCAAGCTAAGCCCCTCCCCTTCAGACCGACCCCAACTATCCATTCACCACCACCAGGGTCAAGCTAAGCCCCTCCTCTTCATTCCGACCCAACTATCCATTCACCACCACCAGGGTCAAGCTAAGCCCCTCCTCTTCAGACCGGACTTAACTATCCATTCACCACCACCAGGGTCTAGACCCCGGGGGCTTTCATCGGATCGGTTCTCCCCTCCCGAATGATACTTCCTCCACACGGGGCCTAATCGCCAAAATCACCATTACATTCATTTGTGTATCTCTGCAATAAATATGTATTCTTGAAGTGAACTGCTGTTTCTCTTCATAAGTGTCAAAATAACAATAAAAGTGTAAATCAGAATTGGTTGACTAATCATTGGAGTTTTATTTACCAGTCTTCTTTTCCTTTATTCCCTGTGTGTGTTCCAACATTTGAAAATATGTAACTTTTTATGCTGCCGTCTTTAACAGGACTCCTTGGACTCTCAATGGGACCTTCCTTGATCAATAAATAAACAATACAATAAAGTCAGATATTGATGGTAAAGCATAAATAGATCCACTGTTAAATTACGCTTAAATGCAAATGCGAGCAAACGAAGTGCCACTAAAACAGATTTCCATCCTTGACTCCGCGTTGGACACCAAACCACCACTATAAATACAAAACACTCTTTTAACTTTGCATGCCTTCAAATTCCAGGTTATAAAACTGATAAAAACATCATCTAATTAGAAACTTCCTCAAACGGACTACATTCCACAGCAGCTTTATAAGAGATGCGTAATCAACGTAACTACACAACACAGAACCATTTATTATAAATTATTCATGAACATCCCTAGTAGAGTTGGTGCTTGTGTGCAGTGTGGGGCATTGCAGATAGAGAAAAACAAGCTGACCTGAGATGCTCCGCTCGGGGGCCACAGATGTTGTGGTGTGTACGCACGAACATAAAAAAACTGAATAAATATAGAAACTGCAATTTTGCATTTCCCCAAATGTGCAAGGATTCGGGAGTAACACATCCTCCTAATTATCCACTGATACTCTTTATAAATATCCAACTCAGATTCAGAGAAGAAACAAGCTTTGATATGATGTGAAATATTTAGCAGGGGAGAAACAGTTTCACACCTGAGCAGCACTTTGTTGATTAAATATGCATGTGAGGACATTCCCTCTTTTCAAATCAGTTCCTCTTTGTTTCTCCTAGTCAGCTCGCACATACTTCACTATAGAGTGGTGCAGGAATGAGTCCTCAAACCTGGAAATGGGTTCACTTCCGGTTTCCTTGTTGAAGCCTGAAATAAGGTCTCCTAAATGTTTGTTTGCCAAAGAGCTTATTTGCTGCAATATTTTGATATATAACGTAAAAATCCTAAGTCTAAGGGAGCCTTAGCAATGCTAACGTCGGGAACGGACATCATTGCTGCACCACTCCATAGAGAGGCGAAGTCCCTCCCTTTCCGGGGACCACCATGGGATCTTATTTCGGAAAAAGTATGTATTGAAGTCAATGGGGAGAGAAAAGTTATCTTTCGATCCCGTTTGAATTGTGCCGCGAATTACACATATGATGTTTGTCAATCTTAACAAATAATTTCCATGTCAAAAAAGTCACAGTTTGTCGTAAAACTGTTGAAATATAAGACTATGAAAAATACGCAACTAGAAAGACTACGAATCCCAGAGTCCCGGTCCCGCATGCTGGCTCTTACGGAACCGACTAACTCCCCTTGTGTGTGTGTACAGCTCTCAACATGCCCAGACTTGGAGTGATATTCACCTCGTTTAATACTTTTCGCCTCATTCTGAAAGAAAGAAGTGAAATGTGCCAACGTGACGGCCGTCTTGATGTGTGGTGCGAGACGGGAGATGTAGTTCATTGAGCGGTTTCACACAAAAAAAGTGTTACTTCACAGTTTTACGACACATTTTTTTGACTTGCAAAATTATCTTTTAAATTGACAAACATCATATGTGTAATTCGTGGCACAA
>NW_011369947.1:12673902-12683562 GCF_000735185.1 Notothenia coriiceps
GCTAAGTTGGTTGAAGAGTAATCACACATGATTTGTACGTTGTTTTTGGCGAGCGCTTATAGGATAACCTAGTTTGGGCCCGAGTGTTTCCTTTGAGGTAAATATGACTAAAATGTTGATGAGTTGTGCATGGGTGAACTGGTGATATAATCACTCTTCGAGCCAGCCTGCAGACAGATTCTCCAATGGAGGTGTTGCTTGTGGGAGGCTGGGTTAGTGTGCAGAGAAAGATGGCATAGAAAGCCAAGTTGTCATTCGGATTCACGTCCAATTGGTTACTTGTAAGTCTGTCTTGTGTAATTATCAGTTGCTTCCAGATACCATGGGTTTCAGTTGAATAACCCGCCACAAGTATCTGTACCGCAAGACAGGTAGAGTTAGTTAGACAGGGACAATCTGTTGATGAGTTAGTTGACTCTAATAAAGAGGGAAGTTCCACACTGTCGTTTATGTGCTCATCTAGTTGCAGTAGATTATAAGGTTTGGTGTATGGTTACCAATTATGGCATATCCACGGTGTTATGTATATGTTCTGGTGGAGATTAGATATGGCTAAACAATTTGTGTGAACATTGGTTTCCTAGAATTGTCTCACTCGGAACGAGTTGATTGGTCAATGATACAAAGGAGCAGTTGGTGAAGATTTACCTTATTAACTTGTGATGTTGCATATCCGAAACAAACAAAGGAAACCTAAAAGTATAATTATAATAGGACTATATATATGCAACAACGTGCGTGAAATACTTATCGGACAAGTGTGTGGGGTAAGAGCATTTTAACTTCCGCCACTTTAACTTTTGAAACATACAGAAACGAATCTGTGCATGAGGTCTGAACAATTGAAATGACTGGATTTGTGAACTGCAAAAACCTGACGGCTATCATGATTAGCCGCACGACGCGGTAACGAATGTCTGCACCTCGTACCTTGTTGACCTGCGGACACTTATGTAGTTCACGGCTTTGATGTTGCAAGTTCATTTACATGTTAGTTGCCAAACTGGCGACAATGATAGGACTCATTTTTTTTGTCTGTTTAGACCTGTGTTGCCTGAGATCAGAGAGGTCTCAGGCCAGATAGAGAGAACAGGACGTTTGCGGTGTGTGTTATACAGAGTAAGCCACAAGACTGAAGTACGTATTACGATACGGTGTTTTGAAGGCTTAATGAGTGGTTTAAGCCTGAGCGTACCGCCAAGTTTTGGACTTGGCAAAAGAGTGGTAACAAAACACATGTGGAATGTTGCATCGGGATTGGATCTTGCATTCACGCTGGTACTTCTTCTCTGGTGACAAAGTCTTGATCAAGTTATGTGATGATCTGGAAAGGCGTTGAAACCGCCTGTCCCTTGAGAACATTGCAAACACATATTATTCATGAACATAGAAGTTCACGTGTCCAAGCGCGTCTTTGTGACGCTATGCATCAGGCAATTGATCTCAGTAAAGTCAGATCTTTGTCCCTCAAAAGTTTGCACAGCATCTCTAATGGCAACGACGCATATTGGTATTCATTATTGCTCATCATCCAGTTGGAAACAAGATGTGCTTTGCGCTAGAGGAGAAAATACGATACGATTAATGCTTCTATTTGTCAGATCAAGTCCTGGAAATTTTCTGGACTTGCGTCACAGCAGCTCCATGTCCAACATCAACAGACAGTAGCCAGACACAATACCATGAAACACAACAACAAACATTTTAACATAACAGCACGAATCAGTGAGAGAAAGGCTGCTCGATAAGAGCTTCAGCGAGCTTTTGATCTGGGATTTCTAGCCTGTGTTTTACTTCGTGAGGATTGATTCTGCTGCCCCAAAGGTAGTGCTTCAGTCCGACTGGATGTAGATCGTGGATAAAGCAACACTTTTCATGTGTGATATGTCAGCTTCTGGTTGGCTACACATAGTTCATAATCCGCCAGCAGTTTGGTTAAACCACGCACCCCGGCACGCTCCAGTTTCAAGTGCAGGTGTAAGCCAATTGATAGGCTCAGAGGTGAGTTCGGGTTGGGAGCGACAAGAAGTTCAAGTCATTGTGGATTTGAGGATTTCAGTTGAGCTTGAATACTTTGTGAGCGAGGCCATCTTGCCTTTTTTCTCCAGATTCAGACATGGGGTTGCGCTGTTCTCAGTTAGAGGGATTGGTTTCTGCAAATTCCATGTTCTGTGCGCCGTAGCATAAACTGTTTTTCTGTCCTGTGATTTTGGTCCAGATGAGAATGATGGAGGGTTGGGTTCGTCCAGAGTTGCCCGTTGATATTGGAGTGGACATCATGTTGTGGAAAGGACCTGGCAGTTTGTGTGTCGTGTTTGGCCTATGATCATTGCAAAGTCATTCAGTTGGGTGATTACAAAATAACATTGCAGGGAAAGAGTTTTCTATGATTAGAGCGACGGACTGGGGGTTTGGTTCTTGAAGTGTTGGAATGGATGAGATCTTTGCTAGAAGAAGCAGTTTGTTTACACATGTGGCAGGAAGACAATTAGTGAAAGCCTTGAGGAAACAGATAGTTTGGAAAACTTCTTGGCGGGAGGAGCAGGGGTCTCTTCGCTGGTACAATGATTGGAAGTGCAGTCACTATATTGGTCATATGTGTCAATTGGGTCTAGAACAAGGAGGTGTCAAACTCAAGGCCGCGGGGCCAAAACCGGTCCTGCGACCTTAAGTTTTTTATTCCCGCCAAGAGCTTGTAAAATAAATATGAACATAACGTATTGGTGTGAATTGTTTGACAGTACTTTATCTTCAATCAATTGCCCTCCACACATGACTTTGCTTCAGACGCCTCCGCGTCAGGCACGTAGTTTTAGTATTGATATTATTATTAGATTCTGATTAATAATTCCTAGATGCAGGGGCATGATGTAATATAATTTATCATTATTGTAATATATATTATATTTTATTTATTTATATGTATGTATTTTATATAAATTACAAACCGTGCCTTTGAGTGCAACATCAATGCTTCTGATGTCCCCGGACTGAAATTTGGATCTTTGAACACTCTCTGGGTAGAAGGTCAGAGAGCATCATTGTAACACACGGAAGTATGGCCAAAGAGAGCTTTATCAGTAAACATGCTTTGGGTAAGGTGGGGGCAGGCAAGGGGAGCTTCGACCCATTCTCAATTGAAGTTTGGTCGTTACAGGCATTCCGCTGTTTCGCCACTTAAGATCAGTCAGTAATGTTGCTTTTACCTTGGTTAGCCTTTAACGACTGTAGGTTTTTGTCACCTCATGTACCATGTTTCCATAATTTTTGCTCTTTTTTGCCTAGTATTATCTCATGATTGATTTTTTTTGATGGGACACATATTCATGTATTATAAAGTAGTCCAAAAGTGCATTTGCGATTGATATCGGTCACTTCCAAATGTAAAAATTGCGAGAGTGATGATCGTTGTCCTTTAGTTTTCAGTAAGATATTCTTTAACACCTGGATAATTTGCTTGTGGAAATGATTTATGGTGAAGTTGTGAGCAATCAAATCTTGAAATCTACAGCAGACATCGTGTTAACCCCCGGTCTGACGTTGCCAGTAGGAAACAGTTGATCGACGGAGACTCCCAGACAAACTCCATATCCCCAAAACCTTTTACAGTCACTGGAGCGGAGATGAGCAGAGATTCAGAACAAGAAAGGATTCTAAGGAAGTATTTCATAAGTTCATGAAATGGAGTTTCCATGTACTTTAGATTTCTGGGGAAATTGGATGGTTAAAGGTCTCGGCTATGAGAATTATACTCAGGATCTGAATGAACATTCTCACTCTGTGTAACTTCACGTTTTATACAAGTGTAAATGTTTTTTGTGTCAAATATACTCTACCAAACTACTTTTAAAAGTGCCTTCTGTCTAACTGTCCCATACTTGCTAGTTTTTCCTAAAAGAGTGTTTTTTTTTTAAACATTTTAAAACAGAGTCCACATTTTAAGGAAAAGTTTAGTGAGAGCCACCTTCTAAAACCAAGTCTAACTACATGAAGAACATCATTGTTTGCATCAAAACTGAGCAAAATGAATGTATATTTTTCACATATCGATAACAAAAATTATCTTTTTTTTCTTCACCAACTACTTTTTTGTAACAGTGTCTTCTCTCTAGACCGCCATGCTTCCAGTATTTCAAAGAAAATAAACAAAGGGTTTGTTTTTTGGGGGGTTTCCCACCCGCAAGTCACATTTAAACACGTGTATCTGAAAATGACGAAGTAGAAAAAACGTCCCTGAAGAAAAATCATTGGTTGCACCAAAACTGAAAAACATGAGGGTTTTTTTTTGTGGTTATATTGTGTTTGATATCTTCTCAAGCATAATCAAAACATTTTATATATTAAACTTGAGCTTTTTATTGGAGATGTTGTCAGACTTTAAATTGATGTTAATCTCCACCTAAAAATAATTTAGAAGAAACATTTTAAAAGTGAGAATTTTGAGTTGAGTTAAAATTGTCTTTGATATCCACTCAAGCGTAATTAAAGCAATTTAAAAACACTGACATTCTTTTAGTGGCAATGTTGTCCGACTTTAAAGTTGTGTTTGATATCAACTCAAGTATAATTTAGTTCTTTTTTTAATTGACTTTTAAAGGGGCAATAGTCTGATTTTAAATAGTTTTGAATATCATAAAGGAAACAGATGAAGACCACAGAGGTGTAGGCATGACTGAGTTGAATTTAACTCACTTACCTTGTAGAAAATAATATTTCTTATCATGTTTGTGATCATGTATGCACTGCTGTTGCCTGGATGAAAACATGACTGCCCCCTAGTGGCAGGAGCACCTTAAGACACAATGCAAACCCTGAGAAGGAGCTGAAACTGAAGGCTTTTATCTCCCATGATATCAGAATCCAGCTGGAGGTCAGGAACCTGGTTTCTTCATTCACACGTCACCAGGACAGCAGGGGGGTGAGTCCATCCAAAACACACCAAAGAAAAGTCCAATTTAAACCCGCTTTTATTTCCATGTGGCCTCTTGAAAGCTGGCACTAGGTGTTCTGAGCTTTTGAGGCCAGAGTCCTCTCCCACTGCTCCTCCACCACTCTGTAGAGCTGCATGGTGGCCCGGGCGTCCTCCACCGAGGAGTGGCCCTTCCTCCCAGTCTGAGGACGCAGAGAGAGACACTTTACCATCACACATACAAGGTACGCTTATTTCAGTGGCGAACCGTCAGGGCCTTCAAGGTATTCAGAGGATACCCTGGAAGACTCAGATAAAACAAACAAAAAATCGATTTAATTAAATGAATAAATGAGAATGGTATCTGTGTTGTTGATCTGTAATATCACAGTGTTACGTTGATTTGTTTGTCCTTCTCGGTCCATGCACTACGCATTTCAGTGGTTTTGTGTTAGAAAATAAACGGACGTTTGGATTGACAGTTTGATCGACCAATCATATATTGATTTGTAGCCAATGGGCGTATTCTTTCAGAGTTTCCGTGTGTGTGTGTGTGTGTGTGTGTGTGTGTGTGTGTGTGTGTGTGTGTGTGTGTGTGTGTGTGTGTGTGTGTGTGTGTGTGTGTGTGTGTGTGTGTGTGTGTGTGTGTGTGTGTGTGTGGTCCAGTTGTGATAGACACGGTTCGCGACTGGTTTATTTATATTGCACATTACTCTAGTTGTTGTTATTGTTTGTTGTTCTTTATAGTTCTCTTTGAACATACAATCAGTACAGACCGTCGTCTCATTTGTATGCATATCTTTTGCTTTCCACTTATAAATGACAAACATTACTGATGCCAGCCGTTCCCAACCTGTGGAACGCATTGCGAGTGGCCCGCCAAATCATTTGCAAAACATTATGATTTGTGTGGAAACATTTCATTCTTATATTTTTTATCCTCCTTGTTTTTAAATGCCCTTTTATAATATGTTTCTTAATCAGAATCAGAACCAGGTTTATCACCAGGTGGGTTGACACGTACAAAGTGTTTGACTTGATGTCTTGTTGCATACATAAAAGTAAATCTGTTTGCAACTCACATACATCATATCAATATTCCAATTACTCTACATACACTATTCTGCAGTTTCTATCATATTCAGTTTCTATCATATTCAGTTTCTATCATATTCTGTTTCTATCATATTCTGTTTCTATTATATTCAAGTGTATTTTATTTACTTGCACTATTGTATCTGTTTTATTGTGTTGCTCTGTGGGAGGAGCCTGTGACCTAAGATGTTCATTGTCATATCTAAACTGTAGCTAATGTACACATGACCATAAAAGCCTTGAAACTTGAAACCAACAATAGAAAACCCAGATAGAGAAGGCCTAGCGCTGCTGGTACCTGGATGTCTCTGTTGAAGATGGCCTTGGTGAGTCTCTTCAGCGAGGCGACCTCGTTGGGGGCGAAGCCGGCCCTCTGGTTGAGGAGCGGGATGCGGGACGTGTCTCTGGTCAGCACCCCGGGGTGCGCGTAGCCCAGCACCTTGAAGTCGTTGTGGATGGCGTGTCCGATCACCACCTTGCCCATCAGGAGGCGAAGTATCTGCCAACAGAGGAGACCCTGAACTCACCACGCCTGTATACAGTGAAGTACATTTACAGTACTGAACAATTTTGAGGTAATTTACTTGATTATTTAAATATTTTTGCTGGTTTGTAATTCTCCCACCTCTGCATACAACATGTTGAAATGCTGAGAGAAGGGTATTTAATGTTTTGCTTGAGACCCTGAACTCACAACGACTGTATAGTGAAGTACATTTACTCATAAGATAAGATAAGAAGTACTTCATTGATCCCAATTTGGGAAATGTTTGCGTTGTAGCAGCATAAATGTGTTTTTACTATACTGAAACCTTTTGAGGTACTTTACTTGAGTATTTCAATCTTAGCTGCTTTGTAATTCTCCCACCTCTGCATGCTACATGTTGAAATACTGAACGAAGGGTATTCGAACACTGATATGAAATAAATTATATGAATGAGAAAAGTGGTTTATTTTCATGAGTTCTGAGAAAAAAAAGTCAGAATTCAGTTTTTTTTTCTTCAGAAAATCTTTAAATTCTGAAAAGAACATTTGTTGGAAAAAATACATCAGAGGATTTCCTCACCTCCTTCCTGGCCTCGATGTAAGGCGTGGCGTTGACGAGGTCTCGCTGCCGGATGCCGCTCCACCGGGTCCGGTAGTCCGTGATGGGCACGGGGGGGTTGATGAACTTATCGTAGACCACGTCTCCGTCGTACGACACCAGGCTGCAGCGGGCCAGCTGGCTGTTGCTGCCCTTCGGCCCCGTGCCCACCATCTCACAGTCGATGGCCAGGAACTTGGTGGGCATTGCTACTGAGGAGGAGGAGGAAGACTGAGTGGTGGTGGGCTTCTGGCTGCTGGAGCACGGGGGCGATGCTTTTGTGTTCCCAGAATCATTTTGTTTTTCCTGGCACTGAGCGGACGTTGAAGGCGAGGCACTGCAGAGTGAGTTTGACGGTAAGGTCGTGTTGTTCGAGGAAGTCGGAGGCGCTGAATGATTTGCTCCATTTTGCCGTGGAGGCAGGCCTTGTCCTGTTCTGTGGTTGTAATTATTCCTTCCTTCCAGAGAGGAGGAAGCCCTGTGCTCAAACTCACGGGGCTTTTTACGATACCGCTTGTTTTTGTTTTTCCAGTTTGCCGCCGGCGGCCTCTTCTGCGCAGGCTCGTCAGAAAGGCTCACGTTGATCAGAATGTTCGACATGGTTCGGGTCGCAGTCCTGCAGAGGTCAAAATAATGTCTCCTTAAAGCAATCGTGCAGATGTGCTTATTTTGACCTCCACCTCAAAAGGGTCTTCAACCTTTGTAAGTGAAACGTTTATCAGCTGACACATCGGTTAAAACGCATCCTGTGAGAGAAATGAGACCTTATCAAACCACGTCTTCATTTGCAGGACTTTAATAAAATACATTTTATATAACCGGTGTGCAACCACCTGCAAGTTCAGAAAGAACTAGGGGCCTTGAATGCATCAGCACATCTTTCATTAGATTTGGCTTTCTTATTAAACAAAATGTAAGTGTGATGGGGTAGATGAAGGTAAATGTAATTATGTAGATTTACTCAAGTACTGTAGAACAATTCTGAGGAACTTGTACTTTACCCGAGTATTTCAATTGTATGCTTATTTGTACTTCTACTCCAAAACCATATCATATATATTATTCTGAAATGGACCAATCCGACTACTTTTACTGTCGCTACTTTAACTATATTTTGATGATAATACTTTTGATCTGAGTACTTCTACTGTCACTCAAGTACAAGATCTGAGTACTTCTACTGTCACTCAAGTACAAGATCTGAGTATTTCTATTTTGACTTCAGTACAATATCTGAGGACTTCTACTTTTACTTATCAAAGAGTATTTCTACACTCTGGTACTTCTACTGTCACTCAAGTAAAATACCTGAGTACTCCTCCCGACTCTGAGTTGATCTAAGTTTTCTCATAATAAGCTCTTATTTTAAAAATAAACAACGTCCTTTTAGCCGTTAGCTTAACGTTAGCTCACAAACGTTACTATGCTAACTCCGTGTCTAAGTCGCTGTAAATAACTGTTTCTCAACGGAAAATTGAACAATAAATGTATGTGAACATAATCAGTTCTATATTGATTCAATACACATCAATAACAGGTTAAAATAACTTTAAAAGTGTTAAAGCAGACCTGCAGCAATCTGTCAACCCTAGATATTCTTCCTGCTCACAACAAACGTTCAACATCCGGGTCATATTACCTTCACGGACAGACAGAAAGTTGGAACAAATAATTACTTTTGCTTTGTATGGTATTAGCAGTGCACTGCACACATGAATATGTAATTAGTTGTTATATACTGTAGTATAATACACGATTTTTTTTACTGAAACTTATCTTAATAAATGAATTCATTACAGTACAGCAACTGTCGAAAATCTAAATTCCCCCCGAAAATGAATAAAGTATTTATTTTTCTGATACTGTTCGAGCGCCCAACCTGCCTGAAGGAATTACCGGACGCACCTGAACGCATCCTACATGTGAATTGTACATCAATGCTAGCTATCAAGTCGCTAACCACAACAAGCCTTATTTTTTCTGGATTTGCTTTATAACTGCCGATTTAAAGTACTCAATATTTTTTAGAAACACGTATTCTTAATTGGTAAAACAAGGCAGGGTTAACAAGACAACTTGTGTTAGCATTAGCTGGCCTTTAAGCCCCATGTCAGTGAATCTACCTTCAGCTGCTCAGCATGGGGAGATGTTTACATCAAGCCTTTCTGCAGAACAACAGAGAGATCTGGCCACAAGAATCACCACGTTCCTGTCCATGTACAGCCACCTGTCCGACTCATATATCATCGTGAGTAATGATGCATGACTGTAAGAATACTCTGTTGCAAGTAAAACTAAAATATTTTAATAAAAAAAGACAAAAACATTTATACAGACATGAAAAGATAAAGTACAATTATAAATGTGATTGTGAAATCCAGCGTTTGTTACTTTCACTTGTTTTACATTTTTGTTTAACTTTTATGTATGCACCTTGACATCAAGTCAAATCCCTCGTACGTGTCAACCTACCTGGGCCCAGGAGTTCAACATTTTTAATCCCTATCTGATCAGATCAGATTTGGATTTTGGGGAGTTCAAAACCAAAAAACAGGATTAGGATCACTTTCA
>NW_011369947.1:12683602-12684291 GCF_000735185.1 Notothenia coriiceps
TTGTGAAATCCAGCGTTTGTTACTTTCACTTGTTTTACTTTTTTGTTTAACTTTTATGTATGCACCTTGACATCAAGTCAAATCCCTCGTACGTGTCAACCTACCTGGGCCCAGGAGTTCAATATTTTTAATCCCTATCTGATCAGATCAGATTTGGATTTTGGGGAGTTCAAAACCAAAAAACAGGATTAGGATCACTTTGATATCCGACCAGATCAGGAAATCCAATCCAAGCTTTAATCTGGATCAAATCTTCAAAATGGGTAGTTCAAACCGACAACACAGGAGTGGGATCAGTTTGATCCCAAAAAACTGGATTACCCTGATTCCACCAGAGGGGTGGATTTCCAGTGGATTACCAGAGCAAAATGTACTGTACAATTTATTTTAAAATATGTTTCAATTATAAATAAAATGGCAAAGTTTGTTAACTGAAATAATACACAATTTTTAGCCTTCATGGCAAATCAATTTTATTTTTCATTTTTTGCTCACGTTTGTGGTGGCCTATTTGTTTTTCAACCAAATGTTGATGACATAAATGTTGATGCTCATAAAAGTGTAACAGCAAAGATTGTCAATCAAAAATGTAATTTAGATTAAAGTAAAAATATCTTCAACAAAAAAAAAGTCCATCTGTCATCACCTTTCAAAAGTAATTGCAGATGTCTCTACAATGTGGGCTCTTG
>NW_011369947.1:12684317-12699363 GCF_000735185.1 Notothenia coriiceps
ATCCCGATCCCCGATTTTTTTCTCCCGATTCCGATCTTTTGAAAATCACGTGATCGGCTCCGATCCCCGATCACATGATTGGATCGGGACATCTCTAACTTCAATACATACTTTTTCCGAAATAAGGTCCCATGGAGCTCCCCCGGAAAGGGCGGGACTTCGCCTCTCTATTGGCCTAAACATGCTTTTGGCAAAAAACAATGCACACAAAACCTCCCCAGAGCATCTTCAGGGACAGCTTCAAGGCTCTAACGGTTACTTTGAGGTCTGCTGGACATCTGAGCACTCGAGGTTGTTTCCATACACAGCTCCTGATCCACCAGGCCGTTAAAGAGGCCCATCCCGCTATCATCCAACAAGTGCATGGTCAGCTCTGTTTGTCCCCTCTCAGCGTCCCTCTGCATAAGAGCGCTGGAGAGCATCGCCTAATGCCTGGAGGTCGCAGTAATACGCCAGAGATGATGTGATTTAGGCGACGCTAAGCGATGGAGCGGCAGAGAGGCTTATCTGCCAAAGCTCGGCTGATTGCTGACTTTATCTAATAAACAGGTGGAGTGTGTCGGCTCGTCTTCTCAAAGATGCAGAATAAAAAGTTTCGTGCCATCAAATCTGACAGGAAATTGTTGCCTGAGGTTCACTGCTCTGCATCTCAATAACAACCACTGCTCCGTGTCCTCAAACTATCTTCTTTATTTGAAGCAGAGGTCTTTGTGAATTGAAAACCTTGTTAGGAAGACTTGCTTTACTTCCCTGCCAGTAGTGGTTTTGCAGAAGGTCTCTTTTTGTTGAATTTCGGGATGCTTCCTCTTATGAAGTGATTGCTGAAAGGAGTCATGCAAACTATTGACTGATTACTGTTTTTGTTAAGGTCATTTACGAAGCAAAGGCCCCTAATACTTCCTGTTTTCAGCTGCTTCTCTCGAACACATTTCTAAGCCTCAAGATTTTCAAAAAATTCAATGTATTATTTTTTTGCTGTGCGTTTCATCGGTTTATTTTTTGTGTCTGTTTTGGAGAGTGTGTATAACAGAAGACATTAGCCTGATGTCTGGGAACTTGTGATGTACATTAGTGATTCTCTTTCCGTTCCAATGTTAAGCTTCTTTAATAAGATGCCTCATCATGCACACTTACATTGTAAGAACTAGTGTTCACAAACCAATAGCAGACACATTCACCCACCACCAGTGAAAGACACACTGACACGTCCATCACACTGAGACCTGTCAGCCTGCTGGGATCCAATAACCCTGCCAGTCACACACACACACACACACACACACACACACACACACACACACACACACACACACACACACACACACACACACACACACACACACACACACCTGAATCTAAGGAGTGTTTCATTTTGTCTGATGTTCTGTTGTGACGTTTCCACTTCCTCCCGCCGTATCCATCATTAATAACATCTGCCAGCAGCAGGTTCTGCTCTGATAAACACTCCCGGCTGGATTAGGGGCTCCAATAGGCCTGCAGCTGCCACATTTTTACCTCAGCGTGCGTGTGTATTTCACTGCAGTGAGAGAAAATAAAGGCTTTATTAATGATGAAGCTGATCAGGAGGAAAGGGACAGTTTGATGTGTCGAGGTTTGGCTGCTCTCGGGGGATTTCAAAGACTAGCACTGATGTTTTTAGGGATTAAAGCCGCAGATTCCTGATTGTCTCTACTTATACATTTGATCCCCTTTCATGCTTAATTATTCCGAATTCGCCCCAGAAATTAAACCCTTAACACAGCATCTATTCTGCATCATGCTGGAGACCCTGAGACTGTTTTCAGTTGCACATTACTGCAGGTGAGGCAGCTTTCACTGCAGGCTTTGTAGACCTGACACAAGTGACAGACGAGTAAAGCTGAATCTACAGCTTCACCTTCAACGGCGCAATATCGGATTTTTGCTGCAAAGCAACATCATTAACCCTGGTTTGCTGCGGCGCATCACAATTACACAAATGTCTCTTTTCATTTCAGGCAACAGGGTGGCTCACATCCAGCATGTATGTAGGCTTCCTCCCTCACAATGTAGGCCTTCCCAAGCCTGTATGAATAAAATATGCCATCTCCATTATATAAGGAAGACATGCCATGTTCCTATCTGAGATGGGTTATACTGAAATAACTCCAGGCTGGATTGCTATGATTGAGATTCAATGGCCCATAGAAGGAGAGTGTTTGTATCTGTTTATGGAAAAAGAAGAGGGTTGGGTGTGGGGTGGGGGTGAAAAATATACCCAAGCATCCTCCTCACCCTCATCTGCTCCACAGGCCCAAAAAGCACAGAGGCAGGAGGCTGAGATCACGGGCATCAGCAGCCAAACTGCCCTCTGTGCGGCTCTGCACGCAGCGTTGCATCGCAATGCAATTATTGACCACACACACCCGCACACACCATTACAGGTAGGCTGTCAACATCTCAAGGTCAAACAATAGGTTGCTTTTCGGACCCAAAACCGGAGAACCGGTCGGGTGTTTTTTTTTAAACGGCACCACCGCGGAGACAAAGACCAGCGGCCCAATCCCGCAGTGTGTTCCCGCTCTGCCCTCATCCTCTACCGGCTACACAGAGCTGCCCGGGCCGGCAGACAAACATCTGGATGGGAGGAGCAGGAGGAAGAGAGGAGGAGGAGGAGGAGGGGGCCGCAGGAATGAACGGCTAGATTCCGTTAGTATGTCCCGGTGTGGATGGTGATGATGGTGGTGGTGGTGGTGGTGATGAGATAACGAGGGAGGAGGAGGGGGGACGAGGTTTTTTTCGCCCAATTTAAAAAAAATTAAATTCTTACCCTCTGACAGCTCCAGCTCCAGCTCCGCCAGCCGGGCTCGGATCTCTAACGGTATCGGCGACGCCTCACGGTCCGCCATTCGGCTCGTGCGGTAGAAAACACCTCCCGGTTCAGCCGTTGCCGACGCCTCCTCCGCCGCTGCTGCTGCTGCTACTCCTGCCTCCTCCTTCGCTCGGAAAGGGAGAGCTTCTCCTCGGCGGCCCCTCCTCGGTGAGGCGCGGAAAGCCTACGAGTCGTCGAGGGAGAACAAAGAGGATAAATCTGGGTCTCGTTTTCAACGCGGGCCCGCCATGGCGCCCGGCTCCTTGAATCGTTAAAGACCCGGTTGGCACGCGCTCGGCTCTCTACGTTGCCGTTGCGGAGGTTGTGGTAGTGATGATGATGATGATGATGATGATGATGAGGCTCGCGCAGCCGTTTGCAGCTTCTTACCGCTGGAGTCACGTGACTCTACAGAGGAAGGCGGTAGTGCCGGTCATCACCGACAGGGGGCGCAGCGAGCAACCACACCTACATGCACAGTGACGGTGTAGCTTCAAATAACAATCATTTAGTTTAAATAAGAACAGAAACATGATTTTTACAAATGAAATAGCTTCAATATCCATTTCGGTTTTTTATGAATTTAGTTGTTTTTTTCATACACTTGGTTTATCTTTACTTAAAATATTAATTATGGATTATTTTTGTTATTTAATAGGGAGTTTTAAATAAGTACTTTGGTGTTGAGGAGTAGTTTTCTGTTTAAATCCAAGCACTTTGAGGTCATTTATTGGTTACTAAATGTTGGCCATTGTTTTGAGAGTGACAGTATTGTTTGAATTATAAACTAATATTACTAGAAATGTTCTATAACTTGAAATTACCTGCTTCCTCTAATGTTGACTTAATTTTACCTAACTTCTGACAGTGAGATCTTTTAATTTACACAAACTGTAGTTCATATAGTTTTCAAATATTGGTCAGTGATGTTCTTTTTGCAGATAACCTGTCTCCTTTATGATTCTGGATTTGCCTTTAGATGTGGTCATTCATTATGGGGCATCTGCATGTGGAAACCAAACCTCAACAGAATAATGAGATTAATATGAAAAGGTCAAGCGGCCTTTAATTAAGTCCAGTATGATTGTGGCCTAATGTGGCCGTGGCGCATGAGTGGGCCTCAATCTGTCCATCTAAAACAGCGTATTTCATTAGTATTATACATCCCATTCATTAGGCCTAGTCTTCCAGGAATCTAATCATCCTCTATAAACAAGTGGTGGTGCCACATAATGCAGAACAGGCCGTTATAATGGGACTCATGTGCCATCTGCTGGAGATATGACAGTACCGCCACCAAAGAAAAACAGTGCTGTAACTCTGGGTCTGCAGCAGATAACTCACAGCAGTAAAATGTCGTGTAGGATTTTTTGGCTTTCCCACAAATGGAAAAATAAAACCTTTTATGTATGCGTGTGATCTGGGGAAGAAAAGCTTTGATTGGTCCATTATCTTTGCATCATTAACACATAACAAACTCATATTTATAACTTCAAAGGCACTTTAATATTTGTTCAAAATATGTACATCTGTACAAACAAAATAACATGTGCCACAACCATACCCGCTCTTTCTCCATGACAACTGTTCTACATTTAAAAATGCATATTTTAAACAAAAGATCATTGGACGAATTTAAATTGAAGTTCTCACATACAAATCAAGCTGTTTGTGCTGTAACAGTGCTCATTTATGGACGCTGAGAAACTACCACACCCAGTTAGTAGTTTCCCTACATCAACACAAGTGAGACTAAAGCTTTAACACAAAACAAGAACTCCTATCTAACATAAATTATAAAAACGACATAAATTAAATTCTAAAATAAACTTAAAAAACGCATGCAAAGATAAAGAAGTAATATTCAGTGCTTTTCAAGGGAAAAATACTTTCAAGTTCAATTCGATTCTTGGACTATCAAGATCAAATCAATACAGAGGTCTGATCCTCCCTGTACTCTGACACACACTGGACCGTGGTTCATTACAGAATGACACAAATGTCTGAAAATAGAAACAAACTGGGTTACTGGTACTAATATTTAGAGAGAAAAAAAAGTCATGGCAGAACATCCTGTACAGCGAGGAAACATCAAACACACACAAAAAGAGCCAGTGCCATCAGCAAAACAAGACTAAATCAATACCTCAACTAACTAATCTGAACTACAAACCAAGAAATAAAACTAAAGAAACATTGCAGATCAACATTTACAGATTCTAAACAGCTGCTGCTCCTAACATTGAAAAGTAAGCTTAAATATCCCCAGGGGTTGTACCGCACCGGTCCATTCTGTCCTGAACCGCTCAGCAGACCCCCCCCCCACACGATGAACACTGTCAGCTGTGTCTATGAAGGGTTAGTTTTACAACTAGATGTACATTTAGTTGACTTTAAAGTTAGCTTGGTGCTAAATGCAGTATTTTCCTGCACCAGTGACACCACATCACTCTGTACACACTAACTATTCCTCATGTGAAGCTGGTTTGAGGATGGGATAACACAATTATACATTTTCAACTTATTTGACACCTTTAAAGACAAAAAAAAAAAGGGGGTATTTTTCTCCACCCAGTATGATCAGCGTGGACATGGAGCTGATTAGCGTGGACATGGAGCTGATCAGCGTGGACATGGAGCTGATCAGCGTGGACATGGAGCTGGTTCCGGTCCCGGAAAGGTTGGGACGGGCTTCACCTCTGAAGAGACGAGGTCAGCGGGCACCACCGACTCGCTGGAGGTCGCTCCCTGGCAGATCTGGGCGTAGCTTGGCCTCTTGGACTCCTGGCCAATCAGAGCACAGTGTGAGGACTTTCATACTTTTACACTCCTCCACATTATTGGCTTTCAAACAACATACAATGATCTTTTTAAGTGTAAGAGTATACAGGACTTCTCTGTTGTTATTTTATACATATACTAGTGTTAATGCATATAAAGAATCTTACTGTGACCGTTTCCTTTGGAAGCTGAGCTGGTGTGTCCTCACTGGTCGTCTCTGCACACTCCTTCACATTGCTGCAGACACAAACAAAACAAAAATCACTACTGGCACCATGACAACAGGAAACTGATAAAGTCCACTTGGGAAATATCATAAGAAAAAAGAAACTGGAGGAGCATGTGCTGTGGATCTTAGCATGTTGTTAGTAAAAGGAAACAGTAAATGTAATAATTGAGATTAGGCAAAGCAGAATCCTCCTCCAGCTGCTGTCTCGGCGATACTCACTGTTCTGAGGTCAGTTCAGGCTCTGGTGACAGTGTTGGTGCTGCTGCACGGGGGCTGCTGCTTTTAACTGGACCCTGAGAGGAACACACCAGTGTCAAGGTTTTACAGTCTGGGCTTTAAATATGAGTAGACACTGTCCTTGAGACTCAGATAAAGAGTGTGTGTGTGTGTGTGTCAGACAGAGAGACTCGGTCACCTTGACGTTGCCGTTAGCTGCGGGCATCGTTGCTATGGCAGCATTTGCTGGAGGAAGAGGAGGGAAGCTCATCAGCCCGAGCTCAGGAGGAGGAGACGGTTGACGAGGAGGAGACTGACCCGGTCCATTCTACACAAACACACACAAGTTAATACACAACTTACAGAAATGCACTAACACTTACAACCTACTGGCTACTTACACGGCCACCAGACTTCTCCCATGACCTGGCGTGCTCTCTCCTCCTCTGGCTGAAGTTTCCTCTCCTTCAGACACACAGCAGAGCAGCTTTCAGTTATACAAACCAGGATTATTCATAACAGGACTGAACAGATATACTTGAGTCCCCAAGCTTGTTAAATCAGACTGGATGTTCCTTTACCTTCCCCGATCAGAGGTGGGCGAGGCAGTTTGCCTGCTGGGCTCCGTCCTCCCTCCTCTGCTGGGACGGCGTGTGCTCCCCCGCGACCGCCCCCGCCCCGGCCTCATGGGAGGAGAGGAGCGGTCCGCTGATGCCTGCTCTGATGGGTTTGAAGGATCATTCTGATTGGACTGCCAACGCTCTCCAGAGTTTGACCACCTTGAGCCTCTCCTGGAAGAAATTAAATAGAGTTTATGGGGCGGTTTTGGCGCAGTGGTTAGAGCGTTGGTCATCAGATCAAGGGGCGTTGGTGAACTCCCGTTCGAATCCCACCTCGGCCGCCACTGCGTCCTTGGGCAAGACACTTTACCCGCATTTGCTCCTGTGGGTAATGTCCACAGTATTAACTCTTACATGTCTAATATGTGTAATGTGTATTTGTAAAGCGCTTTGAGCACCTGTAAAAGCGCTCTAATAAAAAATGTAATCCATTATTATTATTATTATTATTTATCTACACAAAGATTAAGAAGTGACTGACTCAACACATCATTACAAGTCTCATCAAAATGTTTTTAAAGTAAATAAATGAAAAGTGGGAGCAGCTTTCTTTCTCCTAACAAAAGCCGTACTGAATGTCATTGTTTTAACAGCTTTCATGGAGGTTTCAACTACTATATATTTTTGGATCAATTGGTACATTTTGGAAATGACAACATATTTGTCCTTATGCACCTTTTAAATGTTTTAAGTGTGCTTAATCCCTATAATTGTCACTGTGCAGAATTACTGGGTTTAAATATAATAAAAAGACCTGCAGAAAATAAAAAAACTGCGCCGCATTCGCTGATTTAAAAATTCATACTACTTAGCAAAGCCCATATTATAACAATAACTAATTTGTAGATACCTCTGCCGGTGTGGGTTGTAAGGTTTGAAGGTGGAGAATCCGTTCATGAAGTCATTCATCAAGGTTTGATGCTGCTGAGAAGAAAACATGAGCACACAATTATTATCACTCTGTTCGATGTTCACAAAATAACAAACCCTACAACTTCATGTCTTCTTTTTTAACATCAAAAAGGACTCACCTCAGCAAACTCTTGGTATCCCGGTGCATCCTGGTTCCACACCTCATTGGTGAAGTCGAACAGCTGCTGGGTGGGGCAGGTCTGCTGGAAGCTGCTGGGGGGGTAGTAGGAGTTGTAGGGACTGGCACTCTGCTCCAGCTGGTTGGGTGTGAAGCCATTCTTTGGAGCGAAGGAAGTGACTGCCATGGTTTTGGCCTTTATCCTCGCCATGATGGGCTTTCCCTTAAACTCCCGAACTTCTTCTCTGAGGTAGCTATAGGCCTAAAACATGGACAGAGACATAGCCAGGGTATATGCAGGAATCCTGAAGTCAAATGTAATACCTTTCAAGACCTTTTTTAAGACCCTTTCCATAAGGCCTCATCGCCACTTTGAGTTTTAACCGGTTACCTTGGCGACACACTTCACCTCACATTGACTATATATAGTATTGATTGTCCTTCCTCCTTATCTTCCAACCATTTGGACGCAAACTTGCATTTCCCCATAACGATGTTGTTTAACAACCTTCGCGCGCTATCAAGCAGTGAGCGCGCGATGTCCTGTTCAGATGACGTTAAATCCAACGGGATGCCATAAATAAACTACACAGAATCACACTACACACCTACGCAATGATTACATTCAGGCAGACTGTAGAATACAACCTCTTTGGACAATTGATATACTTATTGAAAACAAGCTACAAAATGTAACACCTTGGAAAATGCAGTTTAATACTTTTTAATAGCCTTAATTTTAGCTAAAATTGATTTATCAACTTGTAATACTTTTTAAGACCCCGCAGAAACCCTGCATAGCCTTTCTTAGTCTGTATTACCAAGGTAGTCTTTGTCGAATTACCAACATCAAAAGCTTTAATTCACTGATTCAAAAGATCAAAATGCGTTTAGCAGTATTTTCTTACCTGTTGTGCGTCGGCTTCAGAATTGAAAGTGACAAACCAGTTATCGTTGTTCACAAACTCACAGCTCAGGAACCTGGGAATGTTCTCCCCATCAAAGAGAGCCTCCACCTCCTGCAGTAAAACAGTCATATAAATCTGTCAGATGTGGACTTTTCATTTAAAAACCCTTAAATGTATCAGTAGAGGGGAGGAGTCAGGTGGGTTCTTGCCTCCTTAGGTGTGGTGTTGGGGATCTCACGCAGGATGACGACACATCGACTCTGACAGGGACGGACCTTCTGTCCACACGGAGTCACCTGGACCATGGGCAGGGCTGTCGGCCAATGAGAGAAAAGCATGTCTCAGGACGACTATCAACCAAAAGAACACTCCTAACTACAACATCTTCTGGAATTAATTGATTGTTGGATTTAAAAGGGTCTGAGATTACAAAGAAAAATCTTGTGGTTGTTTAAATAAACGACTAACAGCAGGATAGTACCAGAATTTGCCGGGTGGTAAAATGTTCACCCTAAATAAAAGCTCAGTCAGACACATGAGTAGAAATAGACACTGACATTTCAGAATGTCCGCGATGAGGTCCAGGTCCGTGCTGAGACTCTTGATCTTGTCCAGGCTGGCCAGAGTTGAGATGGGAACGTACTGGTCGCTGTCCATCTGAGAGTTGAGGTACAGGTCGTTGCCAAGGTACTCCCTGCAGGGGTAGAAGAAGAGATCTCTATTGAGTTTGAGTTTCTAAATGTGTCACACATGCTGGACCACATACCAACAAAACAAAGCAATTACATTAATCGCCTCAAGAGACAAGGACAATTGCTTTCAGTGGAATAGAGGTCAAATAACAGAGCACAATGACAGCCAGAATACCAACACAATTGGGTATTTTGACATTTTCATTATTTGAAGACATGCTTTTTGGAGAATAATAGTGAGACCAGAGTTCCCGTTAGCCGGTAATTACCAAGGTTCAAGGTTCTTTATTGTCAAACTAACATAGCTACAGAGTAATTATGTCGTTGAAAATCTTAGGTCACAGGCTTCTCCAACAATGCAACACAATAATACAGATAAGCAGACAATATTAAAACAATATTAAAGTATATTATATTAAAAGTAATACAAAAAAGAAAAATAGTTTAAAAAAAACTATGACCAGTAAAATATGCTGAAGGCCGGCAAATCTAAATCTCTCCGGTCAAAATAATTTCCCCTTAGCGCAATACTGCATCAGTTGCGCCCCTTATGTGACAGACAAGAATAGTATGTGACAGACAAAAGAGTATGTGACAGACAAAAGAGTATGTGACAGACAAAAGAGTATGTGACAGACAAGAATAGTCAATTCTAATGTCTAACACTTAATATGGAGAAAGAGATGTCCTGTATGGGTTGATTGTGCGTTGATCTGTTGGTAATGCCTCGGGGTTCCGGTGGGCATGTAAACAAATGCATAATGCTGCGCTATACTTTGTGGCCTCACCCGGTTGCATAGCGACGGTTATTGTTTAGGTGTCTTTTAATAAGCAGGTGGTCATATCATTAGCTAGATCTGATCGATATGGACATAAACGCGAGTAAAGTCTAATCTGACGGGTCACCGCTGTGAGCGGACAAAACACACATTTCAGGTTAGAATATCACACGTAGCTATTTTAATTACCTCTCAAACTACCTAAACTAGTTATAGATATGTTTAGTTTTACTGTTGGGTCACTCTGGATCCGCAAGCTGCATGATACTGATGGGCTGTCAGGAGAGGGAGAGAGCGCTCCGTTTATTATTCCCATGTTATTATAAATTACTGTACCCTTTTGAATAATGTAGTTAATCTACTATAATTACTTTGTTTAATATCGAATCATATCAATTTGTTTTAAAGCTCAATAAATAACAAAGAAGACCTTTGACCGGCACTTTTCTCATTTTGTCCGGAAGATTGAAACTTTAAAGGACATTTTTACCGGCAAAAAAAGATTCTAACGGGAACTCTGAGTGAGACATTACCTGGTCAGGCAAGATTCCAAAACTGTCCTCAGCTCTTCCCTGGCCTCATCTGAAATACAAAGAAAGTTATTACCATATCTGAGCCCACAAAGTCATTGCTTTAGAAAATATGAATAAAGTAAATATAAAATGGAGAATAAAATGGCTAGATTTGATCGATACCTGTAACTGTTGGTTCAATGAGGTCTTCATTAACCACAGGGTCCTCCACAGGCAGCATCTGGTACTCCTGTGTGCTGGGAGCTGCCTCCACCTCGGCCTCATCCAGGCACATGTTCTCCAGTTGGAACTCTGGCTGGTATACTAAAAACACAGCATCTTACCACCAAGCCCTAACCATAACTTGCAAGCAGACCATATCATTTGTTTAGCTTCTTTTTCTCCACAAAATAACTCCTGGAAAAGAGTATTATATAAATAACTCAATTTAATTTAACATTACAGGGAGTATCTTTATTTCAGCCTACCTTCCGGATTCGTCAGATCGTTGGGGAATTGCAGCCATGGCTGCTCAGCCTGCAGGTAGGCGGGGCCAGGGACGTCCAAGTTAAAGTTGTGATTGGTCCATACCTCAGCTTCAGGGTTAAGGCTGGGGGCAGCAACAGGTCCCTGAAAGAAAACAAGAAAACCCAGCAATATTATTCTAACATGAAAAGCTAATTTCGATGTATTTAAGTGTAACAATATATTGTGACAAAGAACAAATGAATATAACACTTAAAAACTGATATTTCATGTCAAGAACAGACAAAATGATATCAAAAGGTGTAGTTGAGAGTATTAAACCAATATAATGTCCACATCAAACAGTATGCTTTCACTGAACCCAATTGTCTCACACTTACAGACTGAGTGCAATTTGTTTGCCATTCCCACAGACAGGGTCCCTGAGGCATCACTGTGCTGCAGGGGTAAGCTCCCAGCAGAGCCATAGAGGGCTGCAGCTCGGAGACAAAGGCGGGGATGTGCTCCAGGTCACAGCCCGTCAGACCTTCACTCAGGCTGGGCTCCGCGGCCGACGCTCCCTGCGCCCACGCCCCGCACGTCTCCTCCAGACCCAGCTTGATCCAGGGCTGAGGATAGAGGCGGCAGACGGAGGAGTCTGCGTCTTCTCCCAGCAGCTCTGACACCATCTCCCTCATCCCTCCTTCCCGCTCTCCCTCCTCAGTGGTCGCCGGCGGCTCCTGACCCAGGAAGTGTATCTCGTAGGAGGGGGTTGAGGCATAAACATCCACCTGACCCATGTCCATAGGGATCATGGTGTCGTCCTCCTGGGAGTGCGAAACTGAGACATAATCATCCGGACAGCTGAAGTCATTGGGAATCATGTATGGTTCGTCACAGATGATGCTTTGGGTCGGTGTCTCAGTGGTTGAAATATTGGCAGTTTCTGGAGAATAATCAAGTGCAGAAGTTGCAATAATTTCTCCTGAGTGAATGTCATTTGATAAATCACCAGGTTGAGGTGAACATTCTACAGTGTCAATGTTGGGGTTGATATAGTCAGAGGAAACAAGTTCAGAGGGTGGTGGAGCGAGGGGGGGCTGTTCTACTCTCTCTGCAGATTCATGCTTGATTTGCACATCAATCCCCTGGGCAGCTGTTGTCTCCTCACCTTCTTTACAAGTATCACTAACAACTTTAAAGGACGGGTTTACCTCAAGTTGGACTTGTCTGCTCTCAGTAGAATTAGTCTCAGGCTCTGGACATGAACTTTGCTCTGCTGCATCCTCAAGTGTTTTGAATGGAGATGAGGGAGAAGGAGGTGGAGTGCAGGAAGTAGTCATTTCAGGAAAAACATCTGTAACATCACCTCTCTCAACAGATTTGCTGCTCTGACAGACTTCTGTTCTTTTTTCAGTCTGTCCGTCGTCCCCTTTCATGAGGACAGCTGCAAGAGTCTCATCTAAGAAATCTTTAAGGGACACCTGGACACCTTCAGGTTTCACATCAGAACTGTCAGGCTCTTTGTCGTCAAACCTCACATCACTACGCTCAGTGAATGAAGCATTAACATCTAGAGGCTTAACGCTGCTCAAATCAAATGTTGGGTCATTTGAATTGACATCTAATTTGTCGAATGTGATGGAGTAAGATGTGGGTTTGTCTGATAGAGGAGTCAGATTGTTATGGCAGGGGGAGTCGGTGGGCAGAGATGACAGAGCAGAGTTGGTGGAGACGAAGGAAACATTGGTGAAAGTCGTATCTGCTGTTCCGCTGTCACCAACATCCTCCCTCTCACCCAGGCCTCTGCAGATATTCATGGGGGTAGCCTGGCTCTTTAGGGAGGGCTTATCCAACTCAATGTCTCCTTGAGATGGAGGCAAAACATCCCCCTCCTTGTGCAGAGGATTGATGATGAGGTCAGGAGGACTGCGGCTGGAAGTATCCGCTTCAAGAGCTTCTGCTGCTGGAGGTGAACCAAGGATATGCTGCTCTGTTAACGAGTGAGACTCATGCATAGGAATTTCAAGAGTATTAAAGTCAGCATCCACACTCTGATCCAACTTTTCCTCTGCTCTGTGGTCCCTAAAGTACACACTCTTTCTCTCTGAACACAGACTCAGCAACTCCTCTGATCCCTTCACCATCATCTCCTCCTCCTCGCATGCACTTTGACATGTGTGTGACGTCATCAACATGTCATCCTTAGGTTCATCTTTGTCCTTTGCAGCTGTCTGACAATTGAAATATTCAGGCTGACGTTCCTCGCTGTTTATCTGATCTTGGGAGGGGGTCAGCGTGTCACACTGAGGGTCCGCCATATGTGGAGAAACAACAGGATGAAGAGTCTCCTCCTCTGAGAGTGAATTGTCCGAGGGTGTATGTGTGAGGCCGGTAGAATGTCCCGCAGCGTGCGATTGCACTGAAGCTGGTTCCTCGTCATGTGACTGGCTGGTCATTTTAGATTGTGTGATATACAGCTGGTGGCAGACTGTGGAGGCCTCTGCGTGTGATTGGCTGAAGACTGGAGACTCCACTATGCAAGGCAGAACAGCTGTTTCTACTTCAGCTGCTTGCACCAAGTGTGCCAAGCCAGCTGTTTGGGTTTGTGGGTCGTGGTCATGTTCAAGGTCGTCAGCGTCAATGGAACATAGGCTGTAGAAACTCCGGGTCCTTTTTTCAAAGACACTGACCTCCTCATCTTCCTCCTCCTTGAGCTCAGCTTCAGGTGAATCCCGCTGCGTCTCCTCGTACGCGCCGACCGGTAGCGGGGGGTCATTTGACACCTCGCTCTCGGTGACGTTGTTAGCAGAGCGAGAGGGGAACCTGGCAGGAGCTGACCGACATTTTGCCGGTTTGGGCCTCTGCCCCTCTGGAAGCTGTTTGAACCACATAGCCCTAACAGTGGCATTATCCAAATTCTTGTGTTCGGCAGGACTCCGTGTGCGCACCTCCATATACGGAGCCGGGCCACAGCTGGGCCTGGCAGTCTGTGTCATGTCTGGCTCTGTGTTCCTGTTTGAATGTATGTTTGTGATAATAATAGCCTCCTTCTCTCCGTGAGTGCCGGCTGCTTTAGGTTCCCTCTTACTCCGAGTGGTAATGTCCCGGCTGACCGCGGCCCCCTCTCTACAAACTTTGTTGTCCAGTCCCGGATGTCTTTCCTCATCTTCCGCAGGCTTCCTCTGGGCCACTGCGTCTGCCACACACGTCTCCTCTTCGTCCAAGCACACATGCTGAGCTACAGCCACGGCAAGTTGCCTGACCTGGTCTGTCCCTTCACTCACCCCGTCGTGGAGCGGAGGCTGTAACAGACTGCTCCTCTCGCAGGGCAGGCCAGGGTTGAGCTCCTTACTAAAGCAGCACCCCATCTTCTTTGGCCTAAAGATGGAATAAAAAACAAGACTGCTATGGCCACACACACTGAGAGCCTACACAACACGAGACAAAATCATGAGCAGCTCCTCACGATGGCTCAGCCACATGTAGAAAGAGAAAAGACCCTCTACTCCCCCCTGCTTCCCCCTGCTTCCCTCCCAGTTTTCCCCTCCCCTGCCCAGAATAGCAAATGTGAAGGAGCTCACATGTCCCCGCCACTCAACAGAGGGGCGCACACCACTTTGTGTGTGTGTGTGTGTGTGTGTGTGTGTGTGTGTGTGTGTGTGTGTGTGTGTGTGTGTGTGTGTGTGTGTGTGTGTGTGTGTGTGTGTGTGTGTGTGTGTGTGTGTGTTTCTCTTTCCATAGTCACCCTGTTCCCTCTTTCCTGGACTTACCACCCTACCCTTTCCTTCCTTCTTCCCCCTCCGAAGTCCCTCCCCCTTCCCCCTCACCCTGACGGCGTAATGACGCGACAGAGCAGCCAGCGGCGACCCGGTACACGGACTGGAGATAGTTTGACATCGGATTGATCCCCGAGGGTGTATGTAAGAGAACTGTGTGTGTGTGTGTGTGTGTGTCGTGTGT
>NW_011369947.1:12699408-12703575 GCF_000735185.1 Notothenia coriiceps
TTCTACTTCTTACATGTTGAACTCAAATACCTGTACTTTCTACTTCTTACATGTTGAACTCAAATACCTGTACTTTCTACTTCTTACATGTTGAACACAAATACCTGTACTTTCTACTTCTTACATGTTGAACCCAAATACCTGTACTTTCTACTTCTCTCATTTTCCAAACAGGCTGGTTCCTTTAGTCTGAATGTGTGTTTGGTGGCGTGATCATTATTATTTAGAGTCATTGCGTGCCTATTGATTTGAACACGATCCGTGTATCCATCATTTCCTGGTCTTCTCTAAAGAAGAGGGACCAATGAAAACGTTGTCATGTTGCCGTTGTTCAGCATGGAAACATTCATTAGCTAACAATGACATTATTGTTCTATTAATATAAAGGGAGGTCAGGTACTCTTTAAAACAGCTGCTAGTTATGGGTACTTTTTACTGAAGTACATTTCAAAGCCTCTTTACTTTGACTTGAGGAAAGAAGTTTAGTCAGTACTTCTACTTTCACCAGAGTATTTTTAAACACGAGTATCTGTACTTCTACTTGAGGAAAGGATGTGTGTACTTTTGCCCTCTCTGACCTGGTGCACTCTTCTTCTCTTGCTGCAGTATGGAGTGGGCAGCAGTGGGGGGGTCTGTGAGCCGATCACCATCCCCATGTGCCAGAACCTCTCCTACAACCAGACCATCAGCCCCAACCTGCTGGGACACACCAGTCAGAGGGAGGCGGTGGGGAAGATGTCCTTCTTCAACGCCATGACTCAGTCCATGTGCCCCGTGGACGTCCGCCTGTTCGTCTGCATGGTGTACGCCCCCAAGTGTTCAGGAGGGGAAGTGCAGCGGCCCTGCAGGTCCTTCTGTGAAAGAGCCAAGCGGGGCTGCGAGGGGGCGATGGCCAGCTTTGGGGTTTCCTGGCCAAACGACCTGCAGTGCAACGCTTTCCCCGATCAAATGTGTGTATCGGTAAGAAACGGACACGTTGTGGGTAGAAATATATTTAGACAGGTTTTGATTCGATTTGATTTATTTTGAACGTGTAAAACAATAATACAATAATAATAATAATGAAATGAAACATGAGAATTATGATACTGTACAAACTTAAGCGGTATCAAATTGACCAAAAAATAATATTATTGACTCACAAAAAATTATATATTAACAAATAATCTACCTAGTCCGAAAAGGAGTGGGAAGAAGTTTACACTTATTTAATCCCACCCCTTCTCCCAAAAACTAAATTATTAACACTTTGTTTTAACAAAATGTACATCTAAATGTTCGTCAATATACATTTACAATTATAAAAAGATGATATTATAGGGTTAAATGTGATGATGTAAATGAATGATCATTGGACTTCCCTTTGCTGTTCTGTTTTTACATGACATCCTTTCCTTTTGTTTCACAGGAAGACAGCAGGCCAGATGTGAGTATTTACCAAAATGAATGTGAAAATGCAAATGTTCATAGTTCTTACAGTAGAGGACTTAACTGAAGGGTTTACAGGTAGCTGAAGGAAAAGGTTAGCCGTGTTGGGAAGCAGGTGCAGGCCTTTGTCCTCATGCTGCACCAGTGACTCCTACTGTGTTGATTTGAGAGGAATAGCATATGCCCAGTCCAGAATGGAAGAAGAGGCGTGTGGTGCAGTGGGTTGTGCGTTGGTGTTCGGATCAGGGGGTCACAGGTTCAAACCCCACTGCAGTCAGCATGTCGTTTTGTCCCCGAGACACTTCACCCCAAATTGCTCCTGTGAGGATTGCCCACAGTATTGAGTATGTAAGTCACTTTGGATAAAAGCGTCTAACAAGTAACATGTAATGTAATGCGCTATAAATGCAGTTGCCAGGTCCACATTGGGTATATAGCGTACTCCGGCTGGTATTAAAAATCACCCAATAACCCAGCAATGTTAATGACAATATCTTCTCTGTNGCTGCACCAGTGACTCCTACTGTGTTGATTTGAGAGGAATAGCATGTGCCCAGTCCAGAATGGAAGAATAGGCGTGTGGTGCAGTGGGTTGTGCGTTGGTGTTCGGATCAGGGGGTCACAGGTTCAAACCCCACTGCAGTCAGCATGTCGTTGTGTCCCTGAGACACTTCACCCCAAATTGCTCCTGTGGGGATTGCCCACAGTATTGAGTATGTAAGTCACTTTGGATAAAAGCGCCTAATAAGTGACATGTAATGTAATGTAATAAAATACCACAGAAATCTGCTAATTGACTATTTGTACATCAGTTACTGTAACTGTGTTTCCTTAAATAAAACGTCAGAGTGATCGAAGAATAAAAAAACAGAGAAAAGTCGAATGATTTGAAGTTAATGCATTTAACAACAGCAAAACTTTATTAAAACATCTGTTTCAAATTTCACACAACTCTTAGCCTTTGGGGTAAAAAGTCCTCAAAATGTTTACATTAAACTTACTGTATTATATATATATAAAACGCATACCGTACATCACAACAATGTTCTCCTGATCTAGCATCTCTTTGTTATTATTAATTATTGGAGAAGTTTCTGTCTTTTTTTGTTGTGTTGTCAGTTCTTGGTTCATCTCTCTTGTCTCCGACAGACGCTGGATGCTGAAGGAATAAACGGACTATTGCCACGAACGGTGTAGCCCCCGGCGTTCAGCTTAGCGAGAACTCCTTCAGCATCCAGCGTCTGTCGGAGACAAGAGAGATGAACCAAGAACTGACAACACAACAAAAAAAGACAGAAACTTCTCCAATAATTAATAATAACANTCTTTTATACATAAATATGTGTCCCCGGTGTGTCCCCGGTGTGTCTCCGGTGTGTCCCCGGTGTGTCCCCGGTGTCAGGAGACTCACAAAGTGTCAGAAAACAAAACCCTCTCTCTTTTCCTCCGTACCCAAATCTCTGAAAACGGGGGAACAACGGAGCTGATCCAGATTTGCGTCCGATATGACGTAATATCTGAAATGTGGGCGGGCTTTACACCCACGGGCCAATCAGAAACGTTGCTATCAGAAACAATGCGCAACGTGTTTTGGACGTAATATGGTCTGTGTTTACATTAGCAAGAATCGCTAACACTCAGAGCTAACCTGTACTGGAGAGAGTTTGTGTGAAGAAGCAGGAAATAAAAAGGAACTTGTAGTAAACCTGAGAGAGAAAAAGTATTTGAGCTCCACACTGTTTCAGAAATAATCCTTGATATGGCGTTTAATCACGGCAGCATTTAGCTGAGTGTCTCTGTAGAATTCTGATCAGGCATTAGGTCCCACCCCCTCTTTGTTCAAGCTAAGGACCCAGAATCAGCGTTTCTATAACAGGCCTGGAATAGAGGGAGATGAGGGATGTCTAAAATGCATGATCTGTTTGGTATTTTGAGCAAAACACATCATATATTATATATTTTTATATATCTGAGACCCATAAGATATGCCTGAAAATAGCATGATAGGAGACCTTTAATGTGTCTAGAAGCTTGTAAGCTGATGATTCAATACGTGGTTATAAGAAAAGCAATCAGTGTGAAGACAGAACGTTTCACCATGGGCGGACAAAGCCCTTTTCATTTGGGTTTGAGGGACGGAGGGCGGGTTCCTGCTCTCGTAGCTCTCCACATATTCCCGCCTGACAAGGGCCGCATAGTGCTCCATCTTGAAGACCTCGACCACATTCAGGTCTCCAGACCGGTCTGCCTGAAAGCCCTCGGTTAAAGAACTTTAATTAGTCGAAGGAATGCACCTCAATATCCTTATAGAATAGATGGGAATCAACTTCAAGAGCATTATCATCTGGCCGGGGACAACAGCTGGAGATTAGCAATGTTGGCTAAAGCTGCCCCGTTTACTGTTTCTTGTCACGGTTGATCAATGGGGAAACTAGACTATAACGTTGTTGTCAGGTTGGTGCCAGTAGAAATGTTTGGCCGTTGCAAAGGATACGTCCATGAGGGTCAANGAGACGGGATCGAATACGACGAGTATGTGGCCATCATGACCAAACTCCTGATCCTCAGAGGTAATAGGAACCAAATTAAAATCTGCCCCACACTTAGTACTACCAGTGGTGGAGAGTGACACAGTGCTATTACATAATTCTATAGTACATAGTCTTTACTTTACTGTATTTCACCCAAGACATTTTTTTATTTCTATTTTATTATATATGTTGCATTGTTGGAGGAGCT
>NW_011369947.1:12703615-12704258 GCF_000735185.1 Notothenia coriiceps
ATTGCCATTTCTACTCTGCAGCTGATGAGCATATGACAATAAAACCTTTTGATCTTGAATCTGATATAGAGCCGATTCTGCCCGTGAAGATGTGTAAAAAGTTATGGTTATAAATCAGTGATAGTAACTCTTGCTTCTCGTCTCAGATCGTTTCAATACTCATCAGCTGAGGTTACCGTGTGACTGCCAGGTGGCCAGCTTCTCATACAAGCAGGTGAGCTGGCAAATATGCATATGGGAATATTTATCTATCTACCTATCTATCTATCCATCTATCTATATATCTATCTATCTATCTATCCATCTATTTATATATCTATCTATCTATCCATCTATCTATATATCTATTTATCTAGCTACCTACCTACCTATCCATCTATCTATCTATCTATCCATTTTATTTTACACAGCAACACCTGCTCGTTAAACCCCTCATCAACAATGCTCGAATCTGATTGGTAGTCACTGATCATTAAGGCACTGTTTACACGGGGACGGAACGGGTGTTATCCGCTACAGCTCTCTATTGTGTGGAAGGTCCGTTCACACGAGGCCGCAACGGAACCGCGGAAATTGAGCCCTCAAACGATAACGGGTCCCAAGCTGGAATATGTACTACAGCGTCTCCAGCGGGTCGAGCGGT
>NW_011369947.1:12704298-12706384 GCF_000735185.1 Notothenia coriiceps
TGGGAATATTTATCTATCTACCTATCAATCAATCAATCTATCTATCTATCTATCTATCCATCTATCCATCCATCCATCTATCTATCTATCTATCTATCTATCTATCCATCCATCCATCCATCCATCCATCCATCCATCCATCCACCCACCTACCTACCTACCTACCTACCTACCTACCTATCTGCCTACTTATCTATCTATCTATCCATTTTATTTTACTCATCAACAATGCTCGAATCTGATTGGTAGTCACTGATCATTAAGGCACTGTTTACACGGGGACGGAACGGGTGTTATCTGCTACAGCTCTCTATCGTGTGGACGGTCCGTTCACACGAGGCCGCAACGGAACCGCGGAAATGGAGCCCTCAAACGATAACGGGTCCCAAGGTCGAATATGTACTACAGCGTCTCCAGCGGGTCGAGCGGTCTCGTGTGAACGGACACGTTTATTGAGCCGATTGCGTGTGAACGGAAGACTTTTTTGATATCGAATTCGGTTCATTTTATTTTCCGTCTCCGTGTAAACGGGGCCTAAGACTGTCAGATTGCAGATAAGATATGACTGAAGTCCTAGTAAAAAATAAATTAACACATTCAATTACCTATCTATTTGCAATGATGCATTTTAAGAATTTCTGCGTAACTACACTCAACATAACATCACACTGTTTTATATTTATTTACATGTTTAATTAAACACAATAAGAGATATATATTGATGTCTCAAATGAAATTAATATACATATATGTATAGTTAGTTATATATTCTATTCTATTACAATGTGACACATATTAGGTGCATACAGACGTTTGTTTTTTTGTATTTCAATCCTGTTTAATTTGTATTTACCACTCAGTCATTTTGTTTACTTTGTTTCTCTGACTGTTGATCTGCTGTGAAAATATCCTTTATCTGGAGTGGAATACATAAGGTTATATTTTAATTTATAATATTTTTTTCTCCTTCCAGTTCATGAAATCAGCCATAATCTGAGGATCAAATGGAAGCTGAATGGATCAAAGGAGGGTTTTTCTTATTAGCACAGATGTTAAGAGCTGTCATTTATTTCCTACATTCACACATCTTCATCCTTCACTCTTCAAGGAGATATTAAACACTGAGAATAAGTTGTTGAGAGTTCAAGATTTTCTTATCAATGTCTGAAGTTTGTGTTTTTTGGTTAACGTGTTAATTCTGTACAATGACTTCCCACTTACAATAAAAGGTAATTGGTTGAAATAGTCTTTATTTTTATTTTGCAAAGAGAAATCTTAAAAATTACAAGTAAAATTAAGAGTGAACAGAAGTGAAAAATGACAACAATTCAAATCAATCACATTATATTGAACAATGCATTTGGTCAAAGATACAACATAGAACAAGTTTCCAGTTTGACGCCAATGACAGAGACTGCTGGCTGGAAACAGACTGGAAGAGGATCTCCAACAACAGAGAAGATCTCCAACAACAGACTGCTAGAACAGTGCTTCTCAAAGTGTGGTCCGCGGACCACTGGTGGTCCGTGAGCGCCCCCTAGTGGTCCGTGAGTATATTGGTAACATTTCACATTTTAAATTAATTAATTTAAGTTTTCCGTACTCTCGCGGGAATATCTCCACAATGGAGCGAGCTTACGTTTCACTTTCGATTGCATGATATAGCCCAGGGCAACACCTTCATCACACATGTTTCCACTTGTTTGTACCATTTTCAGGCGATTTGTAATCTGTTCTAGAAAAACGATGTGTTTTTTGGATAGTTGTGGAGTTTGGTGGTCCGCGAGTGTTTTTTTATTGGTTAAGTGGTCCTTGGTATGAACAAGTTTGAGAAACACTGACCTATAGGAAGAAACGGCCCTGTGTGACCTACACACCACCTTCCATTCTATTTTATTGTATTTACTTGCACTATTTTATCTGTTTTATTGTGTTGCACTGTTGGAGGAGCCTGGGACCTCAGATTTTCATCGACATAACTACACTGAAGCTATGAACGAATGACAATAAAAGCCTTGAATCCACTGACTGTGTATTTTATGCAGAGTGAGACCGGGAGAAAATGAGCCGTGCCTCGTCTTGTGTC
>NW_011369947.1:12706600-12717235 GCF_000735185.1 Notothenia coriiceps
TGCTAATGACTCTGTCTGGCACTAGAAGGACTTGAGTTAAACATGTATTTCTCCTGTTAGTCTGAGGGCGATGTGTGGTGTATGAATCCCCCTCCCCTGTCCCCTCTACTGACCTTCCCCCTCTTCATCTTCCTCATCTCCTCCAGAGTGGTGGCAGTAGTTCACCGCTGCGTATTCGATACAAGAGGACAAGACAAAAGGAGCTGGTCCCACATGGGACCACAGGTAGAATCACCGCTTCACATATGAACTTGGCGGCAAAGGAACACACATGGGAAATCTGTTACCTTTTTTTGATTGATGGAACAGGAGGAAAATCTGCGGGAATCGTATATTTAAATTATAACAAGATGGGGGTATTGTAGCCAAGTAACACAAAAAATGTCCCTAAAAAAGAATGTCCTAATGATTCAAAGATTATTCTTTGTCCCCTTGCAGTCCTAAGTCTTGATCCTTACAGCGGCTCATAAAGGGATTAACCTCTGAAATAGGTCGGGCCACGAAGCTTAAGACCTGGAGCAAGTCAGCAATAATGGGCTTCACACCAGCGCTTTTCCCCTTTCTACACTGAACAGAAAATAATAAAAAATGCAAACACTTTTGTTTTTGCTGCCCATTTTTTCCATGAGATGGCAACTCAAAGTCTAAAAACATTTTCTAATAAACAACAAATAACCATTCTCTTCAAATAATTAGTTCACAAATCTAAAATCTGTGATAAGATGAGCACTTCTCCTATTGCCGAGATAATCCTCCCACCTCACAGGTGTGGCATAATCATATGCCAGATTATACACAGCATGATTATTGCAAAACCTTATGCTTTTTCCCCGAGGTTGCCGTGGTTCATGTTTATGTAATGTGTTTCAGCGGCATTACCGACCGCTGCAAGTGCTGGTTGCTCTTCCACCGCGAGTATTATCTCCCGTTAGCTTCCCGGTTAGCCTCACACTGCGGGCGCTCTAAGTATTCTGTCCGCTGTCCACACAGAGCTGAATATCCCTCAGTTCCTTAAGTTAATGTGTGTCAGCTTTGAATTGACGCTGTTTGGGCTCACAACGCTGTTATGAAGTTTTCTATGGTATAAATGGGGGATGTCGCCCCCAAAATTAAGGCATCCGAAGCTAAACTGACTACTTGCTTATTGCCTATCCTATTGCTGGATAACCTAGTTTTCCTACAGGCACATTTTACGGCGTATTTGATATTATGCTTCTACTTGTAATAGTCGGACCAACGAACACCTGGTGCAGCCCATGTATTGATTCGCATCCGATAGCTGGCTATAATAACAAACGTCTCCTAATCTCGCACAAGATCACAACAGTGAAGGATGGTGCAAAGTAAGTTAGCAAATAAACAGAATGCAGCACGAAGCCTGGTTTAGGTGTTGGGCCTGACTTTATAAAGTGTGTTTCGAGCACTACTGCTTGTTAGGTCAGGCAAGGGGGGGGGAATGAGAGACTCTTGCAGTCGACAATGGTTCAGGGGGGTGGGTTTAGTTTCTGCACGCTCGAGCGTAGAGAGAGCGTAAGCGACGGCCAACTCGTTAGCTCCGAAGCTCTGCCTCTAGACGCCCCTCGCAAACTTTTTGGAGCTGGAAGTAAAACGGATCCGCGAGCTAAGAGGCGGGCGCGGCCTGGCCGGTTGAAGGGAAAAACGTACTTTTTCCCAGGCTCTCGCTCCAGCCGGACCTGGAAGCGTTTGTGAAAGGAACCATAAGACATGAGTAAAGTCAGCTGACTTGAAGGCCTCTTGAAGCCCGCCGCCTGCTGTTACCTTGGAGCATGGAGGAGGACACCCCGGGTGATGATGGTGGACATGGTGAGCACCGTGGTTATATCTGCAGGAAAGAGAGCAGGTATTACACACAACGATACAAAATTGGCACCTGCTGGGCCGTGTCTCAAAATAAACCCGCGGTTCGCACAGATCAAATGATTAAAACTATTAAGATTCAGTGATTCGGCAGATTATGATGGTTACCAGAGAGACAGCGTGCAGGGACGGCCCTCCTTCGATCAGAAGGCACACAGGAACAGGACGACCATCAGATGGTTGGGAAATAACGCTCTGCAGCATGAGAAAGAGATGTGCCGCGCAGGATGAAGTTAATGAAGCAAGACGGTCTGTACCACCTGAAGGAGAGAGACAGCGACATCACAAGGATAATTTTTCTTCTTAAAAATCTTCCACTCTTCGGTTAAGGCTTTCACACATCGTTGAGCACACTTTTATTTAACTGTATAAACTGCTTAGCATTTTGAATCTATAAAATTCATTCGTGTTTGACATTCCTATTGGCCTTTTAATTGTATGGTATATTCAGTAATGCACAAATGTACATGTATTATTTGTTGAATAGAGAACCAGCCTAAAAACTTTCACGTAATCAGATTATTCACACCACCACCACACCCACCCACCACACACACACACACACACACAGCACACCACCACACACACACAGACACCCACCACACCAAACCACACACCACCACACACCACACACACACACACACACATCAGCACACACACCACACAACCAGTCACCCAACACCACACAGCACACACACACAGCACACACACACCACACAACACACACACACACACAGACCGGTGGCTGCTGTAAAAAGACAGGCACTGGGTGGAAATGGCTCGATGAAAAACCTGAGCAGACGATCTCGTACGCGTACGCTCGAAGAGTGCGTTCCCATTCTTACCAGTACAGCATCAGGTCGTTCTCTTAATACGGCATCTGTGTAGCAGAGGGGAAGCAACCGGGGAAGAGAGTGGTGGGGGGAGAAGTGTTCAGTGTCTGGGAGATTTGTTCCCGATCGTCTGAGCTTATCCTGCTGTTTACACATTTTCAGTGGAGGAAGAAGTACTCATATATTTTTCTTAGCTTAACTTGGATATACTGTACCATCATCATGTATCAATAGTAAAAGCACAAATGATGGAGAATGGTCCATTTCAGATATTATTTGATTCTAATTGGAAATACCCTTTACTTTAGAGTGGCAATACCCCCTTTACTTTCATTTATCATTCTAAAGTATATGTTGATTTCACTGTAAAGGCTGTACAATAATGATACCATCTGCGTTTAGACTGGTTCCCTAAAATGAAATGTTTCCTTCCTTTTACAAGTGAAGACGTTGGCGTTCACTGCATCACTGCAACCGTAGCTAAGAGGCAATATGTGTATCTTTGTGTGTGTGTGTGTGTGTGTGTGTGTGTGTGTGTGTGTGTGTGTGTGTGTGTGTGTGTGTGTGTGTGTGTGTCTTACAGCTCTCCAGCTCCAGTGAGCAGTTCTGTGTGTCCAGAGGGAAGCTGCTGAAGTCCATCGAGCAGAGAGCCGTCACCGTCACTCTGAAACACACCATGAAAGAAACTTCAGCTTCACCTTTATCTCACGCTCTCAATTACTCTATTTCATTCAAGTGAGGTAGTTTTTGATTTTAAAAACACGTCAACAAAACTAGATTACTGGTTTTGTTAGGAGTTTGAATCTAAAAAAATGACAAAACTTAAGTGTGGTGGAGGTTTAAGGTATTAGGATGAATTGTCAAACTTAAATGACTGATAGAAGTAGTATTGGGAAATATAGTACATTTTACTCCACTACATTTGTCAAAACATGTGATCAGTGTATAAAAAAGATGCTGTGTTATGACCTAAATGCCCAAAAGTAAATAAAACTACTTCGCTATAGCAGCTATAACAATAATGTCCTGTCTTCCTCAGCAACAGAGTAGTTTGTATGAGCTGCTCCCTTTAACTTCCACCAGTCCTCGTCCCTACCTGACGCTGTAGAGGATGTTCCCGTCGGGGTACACCCGCAGCATGATGTTCTCCATGGTGGTGTCGTGGATGAAGGAGCGCTTGGAGTGGACGAAGAAGACGTCAGGGACCCAGATCTTCTTCACGAGCCGAGAGTCAAACGTCCGGCTCTGATTGGTTCTGGACGGAAACGCCAGCCGCTCGTCCTTCCAGTAATGACGCAGGTACAGAGTTATGGTGAAGTCCTGCAGGACGCAAACAGACAGTGTTGATACATCTTATTGTGTGAGTAAACTTATGTCATGGTGCATCTATGTTTGTATATTAAAAGTAAAAGGGGCTTAAAATATAAAAGATAATATGACACTATTCAGGTAACTTGTAAGGATCCACTTACAATTTAAGAACTTCAAATTCAAATATGCTTTTTGTGCGAATTTTCATAAAAACTCTCCGTAATCAGATTTTGTCTGTTGAATCTTTTTCCATTAAAATGCCGTACACTGATCAGTTTCTCTGCCATGTTAACCAGAAGACAGAATATGTCTGAAGTCACTCCTAATCAGATGTCATTACCAATCATAAAAAAAGCTGGAAATGAGGTGTAAGATGTTCAATATCCTCACCATGTTAACCTCAGAGATGCCGTCGATGCTTTCCACCTGCACATCGATGCCCACAGGGATGGCTGCACCTGAAACCACATCATTAGTTCAAAAGTGAAAACTGAAACTCATAAATTAGTGCAACAGTTCTCCTAGGAATGAGACTGTTCATCATAGCTGCCTTCTTAAAGTAGTCTCTGTTCACTCAACACCTGAGGGGTTTTGCAGAAACTTTGATCTGTGAGAACTCAACTTAAACAGAGAATTTGCAGCGTGTATTTAAGGTCAATAAACTAAAAATTACTGCATGAGAGTTCACGCAACTGTCAGAATGGTTCCCCCGAGCAGAAGATAAGACTCGCGGGCTTGTCGTGTTATGACAGAAAGATAGTATTTTCTCAATTAGAGTAACATTTCAATCAGTCAGCTGTCAGTGCTGTTATGTTAAAGAGGCCGTACTCTGCTTCTGTGTGTGTGTGTGTGTGTGTGTGTGTGTGTGTGTGTGTGTGTGTGTGTGTGTGTGTGTGTGTGTGTGTGTGTGTGTGTGTGTGTGTAAGAGAATGTATGTGGGAGCCCTAGTTAGGCTACAGTTTGAGAGAGGTCAGCACATGGCCCAGCGGCGACCAATCACAGCGCAGTAATGCGGCAGTCTCCACTCCCCCTTCCCCCTCCCTGAAGCTCCCCCTTCTTCCTTCCTCCCATCCCACCATTCAGTCCTTTCTCCCTCCCACTGATACCTTTCTCTTTGACTTACATCAGTTTTGCCCTCAGCGCTTAAGTCCCCCCTCCTCCCATCCTCCTTTCACAAGGCCACTAGCCCCCACCCCCAGGCCACTAGCCCCCACCCCCGGGCCTCATGCCTAAGCGACCAACAATCAATCTGATTATTCTGTAATGGTTGATAAGTTAAAGGCTGGTGAAGTTAGGAAATGTCAAGATGTCCATGTCTTTTTTTTCAAATAATACTTTTTTGTGACTTTTACTTTTTAATATTGTTATTAATGTCTAATCTATACACACATCTATAGTATGCCTGTCTGTATAGTATGTCTCTGGTGCTCTTTTTTAGGTTTTCTCATTATTTTTTTTCCTGCCACTAAAGGTTAAAAAGTTATTCCTTATTCAAATCCAGGATGTTTTATGATGTACAGATTATAAAGCCCCTTGAGGAAAATGACTTTGAATTATATAAATTAATAAACTTAATTCTCTGAAAAATGGTTGCCAGAACCAGATCCGACAATAAAGTTGATTTCATGCAAGTTCTGTACAGTATCTAGCAATTATTTGAAAAGTCTGTTCCTTTATATAATATTAGATGAATACTGTAGGAATGTCTGTGTAGTGAGTATAAATATTAAACACAAGTACCTGGTAGTAGCAGTAGTAGTAACCAGGTGGACCGGGCTGTCCGAGCGATAACTGCACCTGTAGCTGGGTCGGACACTGTGGGTTCGTCATGTGACTCGGGCTGGAGGGCAACTGAATGGGATGAGTGCCGCTGGAGATGGTCACCACGGAGACTGGCAGGAGGCGAAATGGAGGAAAGGAAATGAGTCACAACACCAGCTGGCATGATGGAAACACTGCAACAACTAGATCACTCAATATGGTATACAACTGGTTAATACTGGAGATTGCACTGCTATAAAGTTAACATTTTTTTCCCCACAACTTAATAGGAGTGGTGTAAAGTAACTACTGCCCACTATAATTCTGAGGTAAATATTGTATATATATATATATATATTAATATTTTTACTTCAATACATGTATTTAATACCTTAAGTTACTTTGCAGATTTTGATTAATTATATGAAATATAATCAACACTTAAATAAGACTTGAGTTACACCTGGAGTTAATCCACCAGCTACCCTGCAATGTACAAAGCAATTCAAACTAGCTCCATGTTTAACAGTAGTGATAAACACATTATTGCCTCAATAATTATAATCAAAATATATATTACTCTGAAAATGGGCCAATCTGCAGAATTAGTTTTTTAACCTTTAGTACTTGAAGTACATTTTAATGCTAATACTTTTGTAGTTTTACTTGAGTAACATTTTGATTGCAGGACTTCTCCAATCTCTGCTTAATGCCACAATGAGTTCAAGCTTAAGAGAGATAGTTAGTTAGTAAGTTAGTTAGTTAGTTGGCTATATGGCTAAATCCCTTAAGAATGATTGAGAAAAAGGTAAAGTGAAAATAATCATCTACGTAATCTGGCAATAGCGTTCCTGACTCAAAACAAACTGATACTAACGGCTAACGTTAGCTAAACGACATCTGGTTAAACTTTGCTAACGCTAGATAGACTAAATGGCATTAAACTGTTTCCATTCAAAAATAGTAAAAACAAGCATTTCATATACAGTTTCAATAAAACATGTTGTTTAGGCGTAATGTTAAGGTAAGGGTAACTCAAACATAGGTAAAGCTAGGCTTTTGTTGTTTTACTTTGAACTAAACTTTTTTCCTGGTTCTTACCGTTAAGGCAATCCTCTCTGCTGACACCCTGACTTAAACTTGCCTGTTAGCCAGTAAGTGAGGACAAATTAGAAAAACCTCGAGAAAACAACTGCAACAAATGTGCGAGAAGTCTAGTTAATCGAGTTTTTAACAACTTATCTTTCGAAATATAAACAGCATTTCTGTCTCAAAAGCAGCGGATAGCGTTGTGTCCTTACGGCCACCGCTAGCTACTGACCGTTAGCTCATCAACGTCCATAAATTGAACCACAACAACGGTAGAAAGAGACTAACGGTTATGGCTAGGTAGAGCAAACTTTAGGCTAATATTAACTTTTAAAACCTGTATTTGTTCGAGTAATTGTATTAATCGTGATTCAGAAACTCACCTGTCACCTGTCCTCCCGCCGCGTTAAACTCAGTCTTGATTTCTGGGTTTACTGCGGTGTGTTTGCGGAACTCTCCCTTCTTGTGCTTCCATTAAACCGCCCGTTGACTCTCCCAACCACACTCACACCTATAGTTGCGATGGAAACTGTGGGTTTTAATAACATCGGATTTTTGCAAATTTGGTTTTAATACAATAAACGTGCATGATGTAGCCAGGGAGGACAAATTAAATCCGGAGGCCAATGAGGCCGCAAACGCGTCAAACACCACCCACAAGACAGTTTGACAGGAAACCAAACAAATCACAATCTGGACATTTCTTTAAATTAATTCCATGATTAATTCCCATGGTTTCATTGTTCAAGTAATTTATTAAAGTAATCCACTACTTGGAATAGATCCTGGGGGAATGCTGTTCACTTCATTTATTATTGTGTTTACTTAATGTAAGGATAATGTTTGTGAAATAGGAAATCAGTTTAATGAATAGGATACTCACAACATGTTAGCCATGTGTTTACATTTTCAACCCAAAACTCTACAAATTAAAGTATATCTTTACAGCAGCTATACCCCTACAATTATATTCAGGTTGCTAGTTTTTGATTATAAACTCCCCATAGAGTAGACAAAAACAAACAGAATACCAGCGTTGTAGTAAGGATTGTAAAATTGGGGTGTATGATCATTTTGTTATATTAAATGAATACAAAAAAAAAGACTTATGAAAGAGCATTCATGTGTTAGATTTTAATTATAACATTCCTACGGTTGTTAAAATAATATTTTAAAAGTACAATACGGCCCTGCAGCACACATACATTCACTTTCACATACTCATGAACAAGATACAAATTTAATGAGAAAATACATTAAATTCATGTTCAGTAGCCGATGTCTCCACACACATAACTCGTAAAAAAGGGTGAGGATGTTTTTCAAAAAATAACATTTTCTGTCCTCCTAATTTATACTTTCCCTGTGGCTATGGAGTAAAATAATCGTTGGATATAAGAACTTTAAGTATTACAAGATAAGAGTCACACAGATTATTTAAAAAAACACAAATGAGATTCCATTGTTTGCCAAGTATCAAGACTTAACCGGCTCCCACAAGACAAATGTCATGTTTGAAGTGCGCACAATTAAAAGTTCCTACTCTGAGGAACTGGAGTGCTTTTATCTCTCTTGTACAGACCATCATTAGCGATGAAGCCGGCGCTCAAGGGGCTCCTGTGATCGAGAGTTAATTCAGTGAAGTGCCTGTGGAGCTCCATGGAGAGGAGGAATCCCCCAGCAGGCTCTCTGACTCAACACTCCTTCAAAGTGCAGCAGAGTTCAGGGAGAGTTTGCAGTGCTGCATCAGGAGTACAAGCACCAGTAGATGATGTTGAAGAGCAGGTAGGACAGGGGGAAAGCCAGGCGTGAGTATGAGTCGATCATGTAGCTGTTGCTGACAAACAGGTCCACGTTCTCACGCACCGACCGCTGCCGGCGGAGGCGAGTCCCCTCCGTGGGCCGGAGGTCTGGGGTCAGGGTTGGCGTGGTGAGGGGGTCAGAGGTCAGGGCGGGCGCCATGCGGGAGAACGGAGTCAGCTCCATGTCATTGTCGTGGAAACAGCCGTCGAACGCCATCGCCTGGCTGGCGTTAGAGGTGGATGGGATCTGAAAAAGTGGAAATATAAACTCATAGCCTTACTGTGGTCCTCGAGTGAATGATTTGCACAAAAAATTACAATGCATCATAATTTAAGAGTTCTTGATATGTTTTAATTTGTAAAGTTAGTACAGCTGTCTGATATATGAAGTGAAGTAGATGTAAGAATCATGAAAACCTAAGTAAAGCACAAATACCTCAAATATGTACCCAATACTGAAGTAAATGTAATACAGTGACATTCCCCCACTGAAAAATGTTGACAGACTGTAATGACTCTGTCTGGCCACTAGAGAGAGACATTGAGTTAAACATGTATTTCCCTCCCTGTTTAGTCTGAGGGGCGATGTGTGGTGTATGAATCCCCCCTCCTGTCCCCCTCACTGACCTTCCCCCTCTTCATCTTCCTCATCTCCTCCAGAGTGGTGCAGTAGTTCACCGCTGCGTATTCGATCACAGACAGGAAGACAAACAGGAAGCTGGTCCACAGGTAGATGTCCACCGCCTTCACATACGAGACCTTGGCGGCAAGGAGACACACAGGGGAAAATCATGTTCACTTTTTTTGATTGATGGAACAGGAAGAAAACAATCTGCGGGATCGTATATTTGAAAAAATTATACACAAGTGGGGGTTATTGTAGCCAAGTCAACAAACAAAAAAATGTCCACTAAAAGAATGTCCTAAATGATTTCAAAGATGTATTCAGTTTGTCCCCTTGCAGTCTAAGTCTTGATCCTTACAGGCTCATATGGGAATTCAACCTCTGAAATAGGTCAGGGCCACGAAAAGCCTTAAGACCCTGAGAGCCAAGTCAGCAATAATGCGGCTTTCACACCAGCGCTTTTCCCTTTCTACACTGAACAAAAATATAAATGCAACACTTTTGTTTTTGCTCCCATTTTTCATGAGATGAACTCAAAGATCTAAAACATTTTCTATATACACAAAATAACCATTTCTCTCAAATATTGTTCACAAATCTGAAAAAATCTGTGATAGTGAGCACTTCTCCTTTGCCGAGATAATCCATCCCACCTCACAGGTGTGGCATATCAATATGCTGATTAGACAGCATGATTATTGCACAACCTTATGCTTTTCTCCAGAGTGCCGTGGTTCATTGTTTATTAATGTGTTTCAGCGGCATTTACCGACCGCTGCAGTGCTGGCTGCTCTTCCACGGGAGTTTATTCTCCCGTTAGCTCCCGGTTAGCTCACACTGCAGCGGCCGCTCTAAAGTATTCACTGTCCGACTGTCACACAAGCAGCTGATACATATCCCCAGTTCCCCTTAAGTTAATGTGTGTCAGTCTGAATTGACGCTGTTTGGCATCACAACGCTGTTATGAAAGTTTCTCTGGTATAAAATGGGTGATGTTAGCATAGCAACCAAAGCTAAACTGACTACTTGTTATTGCTATCCTATTGTGGCATAAACCGTTTTCTACAGGCACATTTTACCGGCGTATTTGTATTATGATTCTACTTGTAATAGTCGGACACGACAACCTGTGCAGCCCATGTATTGATTCCATCCGATAGCTGCTATAATACAAAACGTCTGCCTCTCTCCACAATGATCAATAACAGCAAACGGATGGTCAAAGTAAGGTGAAAATAAACAGAATCCCACAAAGCCTGGTTAGTGTTGCCTGACTTTATAAAGTGTGTTTTTTTTTTATAAATGTGTGGTTGACTTCTAGTCACTTTGCTCAGCA
>NW_011369947.1:12717275-12721406 GCF_000735185.1 Notothenia coriiceps
ACATATTTCAGTGTGGAGCTGTTCTGGTTCAAGTACACTGGCATTAATTCACTCTTATCCCAGTTTATTTGAAACCCTGAGAAGCCATAATTGAGGGTATAGATTCCTGAGGTTTTGACACATAAAGCAAAATGTCGTCCGCATATAATGACAGTTGATGATTCTGCCCTTTAACGGAGACAGGTGATATTCTCGGGATGCCGTCGTATACTTGTGGCTAGTGGCTCAATGGCTAAAGCAAATAAAAAAGGTGAGAGGGGATCTCCCTGTCTAGTGCCATGGTATAGTGGGAACTGGGGGGAGATATTCTGGTTAGTGATCACACTAGTTGTGGCACTAGTATATAATATTTGCATTAAAGAGCGTTTGAGGCAATCGGCCATTTGACGCTGCATGTTTAAACATACGCNTGTTAACAACAGAGGGTGCTACATAACACACTTTCAGGAAAAGTCACGGACTGGGAGACTTTAATATGTTTATTGAAAAAAAGTTACATACAATCAAAAAACAGCTGCGGGTAAAATGTACCCGTTGGCGGTTCTAGTGTTAAAGGTCACATATTTCAGTGTGGAGCTTTTCTGGTTCAAGTACACTGGCATTAATTCACTCTTATCCCAGTTTATTTGAAACCTCGAGAAGGAGCCAAAATGGTTAAACAGCTCCATAATTGAGGGCATAGATTCCTGTGGTTTTGACACATACAGTATAGCAAAATGTCATCCGCATATAATGACAGTTGATGTTTCTGCCCTTTAATGGAGACAGGTGATATTCCGGGATGTGCCGTATACTTGTGGCTCTATGGCTAAAGCAAATAAAAAAGGTGAGAGCGGATCTCCCTGTCTAGTGCCACGGTATAGTGGGAACTGGGGGGAGATATTCTGGTTAGTGATCACACTAGCTGTTTCAAAATCCGTATCCAGTCAATGAACCTCTTCCCAAAGCCAAATGTCTCTAGGGTCAAATACATATATGGCCACTCAACCAGGTCAAAGGCCTTCTGAGCGTCCACTGAAATCACAACTGTCTCTGTATTGTGCTCAGCATATAGTATGTTAAATAGGCGTCGTAGGTTGAAATAAATATGCCTATTGGGAATAAAGCCTGTTTGATCGGGGTGTACAATCGTCTGGATATAAAGCTTCAATCGGTTAGCTAGAATTTTGCTAATCAACTTTGTTTCATTAGGGATCAGTGACACAGGTCTGTAAGATGAGGCTTCCAGCTCATTCCGGCCCTTTTTCAAGATCAATGAAATATTTGCATTATAGAGCGTTTGAGGCCATTTGACGCTGCATGTCTAAACATACGAAGCAGCAGTGGGAATAGCTCCTTAGTGAAGCACTTGTAAAATTCTATAGTCAATCCGTCAGGGCCAGGTGCCTCATTATTTGGAGATTCACTAATTGCTTTATTATCTCTTCCATAGAGATGTCTTTGTCTAGATCCGCTATTGCTTCACCGTTGAGATGAGGCAAGTTCAGTTCAGAGAGAAATGACTTAATTGCATCTGTATCCCGATTACCATTGGACTTATACAGACTTGAATAGAATTCCATGAAACGTGCATTTATTTCTTTAGGGTCAGTGAGGACCGTGCCCATGTCTGATTTATTCTCAGAAATTGCCCGGGAGGCTTGTGCCTGTCTGAGCTGTCGGGCCAGCAATTTCTAGAAATGGTTTTGATTCTGTTCATCTGCTTACTAACCTGAGCGGATACATTTGTGTTATATTCATCTCTTTGGGAAACTATAGAGTTCAATGTGTCGAGGTCTCCGGAGGCTCTGTATGAACGTCCTAGCTGAGACACACCTTCATCCAGCTCCACTAACCTCCTTTCTCTTTGTTTTCTCCTACCAGCTACATAGGATATGATGCTGCCCCTAAGCACTGCTTTAATGGATTCCCATAATACTGAATCATCCACATCACCTGTATCGCTTGTAGCTATAATATCAGGCAGCCTTGTCCGACATATATTTTAGAAAACTTTTCTCTTTTAAAATGGTGTTATCGAATCTCCAGCTGTGTTCGCCTTTATGGTTGTTAAATCTGATATCGAGTGACATGGGAGCGTGATCACTGATCAAGATGTTGTGGTATCGTGTAGTCTCAACACTAGAGATCAGCTTAGAATCCAACAACATGAAATCAATCCTTGAATAGGATTTATGCACAGGAGAGAAAAGAATAATCTCTGGCAGTAGGGTTAAGTAGCCTCCAGATATCTACTAAATGTAGGTTATGCATAGTATTTTTTAGCTCCTCGCTGGATTTACTGTTCACAGACGACCTTTGGGATTGCTTATATATTAAATTGTTGTGTCAAAGAAGCACTTTCGGCGTTTTCAGCCGCTATATTCGACAACTTTCGCATTGTCTCCTGTTACCCCTTGGCGTCTTCTCGTTTCATGGCTCTTTGTGATGCTGTCTTACTTTAATCGCTGCTCGCATCGCGATCAATCCGATCTACGATTTTCGATAGTATTGTTTCGGCCAATTTTTGCTGCGTAAAACAGATAGTGTTAGTCGTTTTCACGGTGGTCCAGTGTGAGCTTCAAGCTCAGTTACGTGCGGCAAGCTGGACAGAAAGATTCGTCGAGATGTCGCTCAGGTTGTCTCGATTGGAATGTGCAGCCACAATACATACGTTGCGTTGTGTGTCTCATTGAGTCAATATTTTTCGTATCCAATTACTAATCTCCGTTGACTATCAATAAGACTATTTCAAAGTCGATAGACAAATGTCAAAGACAGTGCTGAATCATAGTGCGGAGCTGCTGTTTTGTAACAAACAGTAATACTCACACTTCATATACGTAAATTCAATTTCTTGTTGGGTTCGTCGAAAACAAAGTGTTTACACAACTCATGGTCCAAATGGAATGATGACCAGTTCGTACTTTGAAGCTGTTATTTGGACAATTCCATCTGGCAGCGTGTTGTCCAGGCACATTGCTAGTCATCGTCATGTCTATCCTGGAAGCACAGCTTACTAGCTACGTAGCACAAGTACTGTAGCTATCTCATTGCTGACTAGTGTCATCAGGCAAGAAGTGCGTCAGGGATGAATGTTGTACTCTTCGGCGTAGAAATAAAAGGGGCTTGGACCGGGGTCGTTCACTTACTTTGTTGGCCGTTCGTCAAGTCTGTCTGGTGGTCCTGGTCCACGTCCAGCGCGCCCCCTCCTACGTCCAAGGCAGTGGGCAGATGTAAGCCAAACAGAGTCAGCCGCTTCTATTCGCCTGCCAAATTGTTGGGCTTCCTACGGTTTCTCAAGACCTACTGTCTCGTTCACAAGTGCAATCCGGTCGATTGGTCCTAATTCCTGTTGCTACTATCAATTGAAATTTCGACTCTGCGTAAACTGATCGAGAGGACGGCCACTCCTCCTCGACTGTACATGCACACTAGCATAATACGATACATGTTCGAGTCCATTCAAAACCTGAACCCCCACAATCAAGAGTCTCCCCTCACCGCTCTCCTCCGTCTCCGGGCCTCCTGTCGCGTCACAAACCAAACCATTAACCAAGTAATCCGCCGTCAAGTATATGATTCAAAAAACGTTAAAATGTACCGCCAAACACAAAAAAAAGAGAAACGTAATGTTAACCATGTACAAAATGTGTTATTTTAATAGTGTATTCGTACCCCTTACACAGTACAGTAACTTTATTTACCACTTATTAGTGTTCCTATGCATTCGACCTTGCATTCTCCAAACTTAGTGGGTCAATTCTCTCCCTTCTATTACCCGTGTGAACTTTGCAAACTTTCGAACTACAATACATAGAAGTTCTCTGTGTGTAATTCTTATGCCCCGATTTCTGTTGTTTGCATACCCTACCCCTGGTGCTTATATGGTCAGTTTGATGCACGGTCTCGATCTCCCCATCGGTAATAGTAATTCTTTTTTACAAAGCAAACTTGTATCCACATGTCAGTCACTAGGTTTACCGTCTAAATATTAACATAGTCCGGTGTGAGTTGAGACGCAGTGCAAACTAATTACAAATACCAGGTTTTGAAACTGCTGGGACGTAAAAAGTCTGTCAACAACTTACCTTAGGGTCTACAACCGTTGTGGTTTGTAATATTACCCTCCCTGAAGTTACGCAGAACCTG
>NW_011369947.1:12721426-12738876 GCF_000735185.1 Notothenia coriiceps
TTTCCCAAGTGTGTTATATAGGTTTTTGTGCATGTAAATTGTCAGCTGAGTCTAAAAACCCCAAATGCCTCCATTGGACTTCTTTGTTTACTTCAGTAACTTTCTAATTGGCTTGCGCTCCAACACATTGCACGTGATTGGACAGGCAATACGAGAAAAATATAGAGCTTTTTGAACATTTTAAAATGTAAAAGTGTCACAGCAGAGGCACAATATACAGATATGAACCTGAAAATGAGCAAAATATGTCCTTTTTAGTTTCCCAGTGATACACCATGTTGATTTACAAGTTGTTTCAGAGGCTTTTTTTAAACCAAAACATTGGATGAAACACGATTTCGGTGCAAGACAAATATCAGCATGTCCAATATCAGCATGTCCACCAGCAGCTTCTGTCACAGCCTTACTTGGCCCTCGAAACCTTATTTTGTTCAAACACTGGTAGCAACATCCTTCACCACCAGCACACCGCAGATATCAACATCTATCCTCCACACTCCCACACTCCATCCGCCTCATTAGCAGAGACAGGCCTCGTTTAAAACTGAACAACCTGATAATTGCACACAAACAGAGCAGAAATAACCAAATAGCACTAACCCCCCAAAAAAAGGCTTGCTGCTCCACCACAATGCAATCATGATTTGGCAAAGTTTGGGATGAAGTTATTAAAGGACATTTGTAGAGCCTGAAACCAGCTGTGCTGCAATGATGTGGCCTTTTTTTTTTACGGAAAATATACCCTGCTTACTTAAGGATTTTTTCCCGGTTGCGGCCTGCAGACTAAAGAGATCCTTCCTGACTTCACCACAAGCTTCGGCAAGGATTTTTTCCTAAGCCCATAAACATTTCTCTCTGTAGCATGTTCTTTAGAATTGATGTTAAAAGTGAAAGAACGAGAGGAATGCACCAGAGGAATCACAACTGTCAGCTAACAGCTCTGTTATTACCTCTGACGTTGTGAACTTTCACCCCTCACTGTATGCCGTTTTGGTGATTTATAGCTGAAATATGTCAAGATGTATAAGTTAAACTGTGTTAGAAGAGGGAACTGTAGGCCTTTTGATAGACTATTTTAAAGGTCCCATGTCATGGCCATTTCTACTGATCATAATTCCATTGTTGAGGTCTACTAGAATAGATTTCTGATGTGCAATTTTCCAAACTCACATTGGTTTCTCATACAGCATCTCTGTATAGTATGTGTATTCACTCTCTGTCCTAAACGGCTTGTTGGAGCTCCTGCCCCCCCCCCCCCCTCCCTGTGAGCCCAGTGGCCGTCAGCAAGACAGCGAGACACAGCGAAACCCAGCCTGAAACACACACACACAACCGCAGCCTGGCTGGGAGTTTGTGTGTGTGCCCAGGCTGAGTTCCGCGATGTCTGGCCGACCCCACACCAGTGAGCCTGCTCACAGTGTTCCGCTCCTAAGCAGCAGCGAGCCTCGCAAAGTCCTGCCAAGTGTGTGTGTGTGAGGAAGTCCGCGGATTGGTCCAAACGTAACTATACCCAAGATGCAAACAATGGAAAATGAAAAATCTCCAACGAGGCGTTCTGGGGCAGCAGACAGGTATTTTCTGTGTTAGAGTTTTACTCGCTACAGGGTGTACTTTGAGGGTTTGTGACTCTGTAGAACGTTTACATGCAGAAAAAGCTACATAACACACAAGGGGACGGGTAATAACCAGAAAAGCATGACATGGGACCTTTAATGTAAAGCAAGGTCCTGACTACACATTGAAATACAATTATGTTAATGCACATATAGTTAACATAATACTATATATCTAAAAACTTTATTTAAAGCCAGATTAATTTATCAAGCCCTTTTTAATTAACAAAACAGACACTATTATAAACAAGCACATCTAAGCGTAAAACCATAACATTAAAAATAATCTAAACAAAAAAAACCTAAAGAAAAAAAACCGAGTTATGCACTTGTTTGGGACTTCATGAGAGACGGTTCTTTGTCAGGCCAACAGCCAGAAGTCCTGAAGATTTGAAGCTCATTCAAAGGGTTTGTAAGAATATTACTGGAGTAGGAAACAAAAGAAAGACATGTATGTTAAAAAAGTCGTTTTTCTTTTATTAATTTAAGAAGAAATAAGAAAATTCCTTGAACTGCTGATTGTTTATACAAGTAAAACCTGTTATGGCCGTTTGCGACATTCAATCCCATGAATATTAAGAATGGAAAAGCTAAATATTTTGTTCGCAGCCATCTTTAATTTTTCTAAGCATTGCCTTGACACACCCAAAAGGCCACTTCACTGTTGATTCTGTTTTCTTCAAGGTTGTATCTTCCCGGTCGAATGTACTTATTGTAAGTCGCTTTGGATAAAAGTGTCAGCTAAATGCAATGGAATGTAATGTAATGTTGCCACGGTAACACCTCATAACAGCCAATCGTATTCTAGAACCTTGAGTGATGTCATCGCGCCATTGGCTTTTAAATCCCCTTCGACATTCCAACCAGAGTTTACAAGTAGGACTAAAACTAATGATCCTTTTCACTCCACACAGACTTGGCGATCGGTCGACACGTACAACACAGCTCGAATTTAGGACCAAAAAATACCCTTTTTCCCCATCAAGATTCCAGCATACTGTCTATCTTACGATGTCTTCTTCAGAAAGCATGGCCTCCTGCTCGGATGTATGGGAAACCAATAGCGACTACGATAACATGAGTAAGGCGCTAGAAGCTATCAACGGAAAGTTAAAGTCCTGCCATCTTGAAGCTAACAGCATAAAGAACAAGTTGAACAGCTTTCAGTCTTTGGGGGAGAGATATGACAGCATGCAGGCAGCGGATCAAACTGCAAGGCAAAGATTAGCTTTCATTCAGAAAGAGGTCAAGTCGCTCAGAGAAAGGATCTTAAATAACAGCGATGTTGAAGTCCAGTTTAAAAAGACCTTGGAGCAAACTGCCTCAATGCACGCTCTACGTGAAAAACTAAGTGTAAAAAGCGTTGCCCTGCAAAAACAGCTGGAGGAAATCGACGTGATGAAAGCACAACAGCAAGCTGAATTAGCGGGGCAAACACAGCTCCAAAAAGAAATTGAAGGGATGCAGGCAGCTCTTATCAATTCTAATGCTTCGGAGGAAACCAAAAAAACACTAATACGGGTAACAGCGGAAACTCAATTTGAAAATAACGTCCTGAGAAAAGAACTTTTTCAACTTAAGAAAAGACAAACTATTTTCAAGGTCCTGGATGACAAATACCACAAAGCAAAGGCAGAGAAACAGGGGATCTGCCTGCAGAACCATACTTTGCGACAGGACATTGAGAAAATGCACAACGAGCTTGAGAATGAGATCGTAATCCAAGAGATGCTGGACAGAATGAACGCCTCAAAGAAAGAAGAGCGCCGTCAAAATGAGGCCTTACAGAGAGAAAAGGTCCGGCTTGAAAAGAGGCTTCTGCGAGTGGAAGGTTTGAAGGAATCATACACTCTCGCCAAAGCTGAGACCGACTCCATCCTCCAGCAAAATGAGGCTTTGAGAGAAAATATCAAAGAGTTATGCCAAGAGCTTCAAAAGGAAAATGCAGCACAGGAGAAATTGGACGAAATGAAAAAATCAAAACAAGCCATGTGTCTTCAAAATGACACCCTGCAACAGGAAGCCTCAACGCTCAAAGAGAAGCTCCAGGTTTTGGAAGATTTAGAAGAGTCTTGTAAGGAACAACTAGTTCAGAAAAAGGCCTTCTCGCAAAAGAATAACCTGTTGCAGAATAGGATTGAGGATTTGACCAAAGCAGTCCAAAATAAACAAGGCGTGCGCGAAAAATACGAGGCGATGAGAACATCTATAGATGCCTTGAGCAGCGAGAAAGACACCCTGCAACAACAACTCCAGGATCTTAACAAACAGCAAGAGGGTCTTAAGATCTTGGAGGCCTTGCACAGAGAAGCATCCGACCGTGTGGATGTACTGCAGGGGGGAAATGTATCTTTGCAACAGAGCATCAATGACGTCAACGAGCAGATCAGGATGAGACTACACTTTAAGGGAGAGTTTGAACACCTTGAAGCCGCTGAGGAACCCCTCCAGGCAGAGAAAAGCGCGCTGAGTACAACTCTCGCTGAAGTCCAGGAAAAATGTCTAAGTCAATCTGATTGGCAGCAAAAATACACAATTCAGAAGGGGCTGAGGGACAACCTGCAGACAGAGATTGAAAAGACAGCGGAGGACATCACGTTTTTTCAAGACAAGCTCAAAAGTCAGGATGAGTTTGAAGCTCAGTACAAATCGATGAAGGCATTCAAAAAAGTAGCCTCAAAGCAGAATAACAATCTGCGCAAACATCTGAACGACGTGCAGAGAAAGTGCGGATGCGAACACACTCTGCGGGAGAAGATCAGCGCCGTTCAGGAAGAAACCAGGACTCTCCAAAGCCAGAATCAAGAGCAGCAAGATCAGATCAAAACTCTGACAGACATGCTCGGTTTGTACGATTCCCTGAGAGCCGGAAACAGCGCCACGACACAGGAGGGGGAGAACCTTCTGGAAGACCTCCGAGAGATCACAAAGGGAGTGAAGAGGAGAGCCCGGGAGGCAAGGAGACGAGGCAGCAAATAAGAGCAGGTCCTCATCTTTAGCTATTAGTGTCAGGAAAGGGTTAACACCGGGAGCTCCGGGTTTTTCCCGAACTTACCAATTTTCTTAATTTGGTAATGTCAAAAAAATGTACTTTCTTAAGTTGGTAATTATTTTCTTTTTCATGTAATTGTCTTGCCAGCATAGTGAACCCCGTTGTGAAAACGTAGACATGTCCGGTAGGGCATAGAAACTGCCATCTATGCTAACTTGCATATGTTAAAAGTGACTTGGCTGATTTTGATAATTTTGGAGTGGTTTGGGCGTTATTGAGGATGCTGAATCCATTTCTGACATTTTCAGGATCAAAATTGTCAGTTTGAACTAGAAAGTGGCATTAAAGAATCTTTTTTGGAGGGAGGGGGGATAAAGAAGTAAGAAGGGGGTGAGGTAGATGAACAGGTGGTGTCATTTATCTTCTTCTCGAAGTAGTCAGCAAGGGAGGAAGGAGCTGAGGGACGGGGGGATCAAGAAGGGGGGAGAATATTGAGTGAATTGTTGTTAATGTTTCCAAACTATGTCATTGTGATGTGTCATTGTGTGCTTTGAAAGGCGCTTTGAAATAAAATGTATTACTATTATTAATATTAATATCATGTTTAAGACTTTTGTGAAACTTGGCTTAACACATTATTTTAAGAAAATAATTTGGAATCACGTGTGAAAAAAATAAAAGCAAAAATATATACCCAACATTTTTTGTTATCATGTTCATGACTCATTTTTGAGAATTGCCTGCACACAGGAAATGTGTCGGTATCACAAAAATACATATTAACATCATAATTCTGTTATTATTTATTGTATTACCCGGCATCTAAATGACCCCACATATGATTATTGTCACTATGTAGAATATCATAATGCACATTTAGTTAAATTAGTTGGTGTCAGTTACAAATAAGAAATACATATAAGCCTGTATGGTATTTTGCCTCATATTTTAGTTTTTTATTAGAGTTTTTTCTTTGATATTTATTGTCAGCTTAAATCTGATTCAGTCTTAGATGTCAATAGATGACACATCTATTCTTTACATTTTGTCAAGCTACAGAAGTCGCTGTGCTTTTGAACTCCCTTTTTTGGAAAAAGCATTTTGACCTGCAAATAACCAAAACCATGTGTACACACACATGCAGTCTCACACACACTCTGGTTTGGTCTGTGACCTCTGTCTGGACGTGGTTTACCGGATTACATTTTTATTTTCACCCCTAGGCCCCAAAAAAAAAAGATTATGTGCTCGAAACTGTCCGTGTGCTTTTTGTGGACATAAATTGTGTTAATTCCACCTGAATGTTAGCAGGCCGGCAGCTCAATAAACACTTTATTTAATGAAGTTCATTTGACAGCCAGGACCACAAAGCCTCTGCAGCGGCGCGGCTTTGTCCGGGCATGACTCGTTAAAAAAGCCACCGGTGGTGCAGACTCAACATTATAAGCGTAACCTCGACAACGAGGGCTTTTTAGTGGGAACAACCTGAAACAGAAGGTCACTCACTCTTCCGTTCTCCTCTTTACTGCATTCCTTTTCACATGTCACACCCAGACACGGCATGTTTCAGGCGGTTCATGCAGAGACATGGTGAAAACATTTACAAAGTTGAACACATTTCAAAGCTGGTAGACATTACAATTAAAGGGGCCACATTATGTTCCTTTCCAGGTTCATATCAGTATGTATTGTCTCTACTGGGACATGTCTCCATGCTTTAATGTTCAAAAAGCTCTTTATACCTCTCATACTGCCTGTGCTGCAGCACCTCTTTTCCCCCTCTGTCTGAAACCAGAGCCCAGTCTGCTCTGATTGGTTAGCTGGCCTGCTCTGCTGTGGTTGGTCAACTGCTTAGAGATGTCCCGCCCCTTAGCCTATCACGTACAATGCGTTGGAGCGCAAGCCAATAACTATGTTACTGAAGTCAACAAAGGAGTCCAATGGAGGCATTTCAGAAAGTCTGGAGGGAACCTTGGGATGTGACTGAATGAAATGTTACTCTAATTGAGAAAATACTATCTTTCTGTCATAATAACACGACAAGCCTGTGAGTCTTATCTTCTGCTCGGGGCCGTCGGGGGAACCATTATGACAGTTGCGTGAACTCTCATGATCTTGAATACACGCTGCAAAATGTCTGTTTGAATTGAGTTCCCCACCAATAGTGTTATATATTGATGTCACTATGCTGCAGTCCAATGGAGGCGTTTCAGGATCAGAAATGTGTTCAGCGAGGTCTATAGGCAGCACCACCTTCTTCTCAAAGGACAAATACATGCGATGTCGAAATTGGCCCTAAAGAAAAACAATCTACGTGCAAATTAACACATTATGTAAATAAAAGCCTTTACGGTACTTTCATTTATTTCAGGATCCATAGCATAGAGGGAAATATGCAGCAAAAGAGCTCCACGTAGCATCCCTGTAATTTGAACTATGGTTGCATAAGAAACTACGCTCACATTTTCTGAGAGATAAGATATCTCATATCCCTCATATGTACAAATAAAATAGATTCATTGTTTGAACTGGAGGTGAAGTTGGGTGCGTTTGTTCCTGTTCAGCCTGTTTCGCTGACGTTGAAAACAAGTAAACAGGCTCAGGTGGTCACCTTTCTTCCTGCAGGCAACCTCATTAGTGATTGACAGCCCGACTCTATGTTTGTTATGTGTCATTGAAATGATTCTGCTAACTCTCTCTTGTCAGTGCAGTTGAAGAGAGGTGCACTCTGGATGACCTGAACACAAGGTGCATGGCCATAAATGGGGACAAAAGTTCAGTGTATGTTGCACAGATTGCTCTGCTACTTAATCCAGCTCTGGATTTATATCTGTATGTTCAAGATGTTGAAACAACAGATGCAGATCCTCCCCGACAACCATACAAATTGTGCCCAGAGCAGCTTTAGGGTCTTGTCGTTTTTGTCCCGAACATATTTGTGTGCCCAGCTTTTAATCCCCGAACACAACGCCCGCAGATGGATCAATTCCTGCAGCTGTAAGCGGCATAATGCAGCTTTGAGGCTGCAGGATGTGCCGGCTCTCTCGCAAGTGTTTTTAATTTAACCCTCCATGGCTGACAATCAAAGGAGGGGAAAGGTGAGAGGTGGAGGGGGATTTAGAGGTGATTCTCTGGGGAACATCAATGTCAGACTCCTACACATCCATACCGACTCTGAGCAGCCATGCGTGCAACTGAATGCCTCGCCTCACACAAGTAATGTAATCAAAGCTCTGCTCTGAAAGTATCTGTAGCTTCTCATCCAACACACACTCGGAGAACCACACCAGTGGTTAAAGCACACTTACTACAAATGATGTGTGTCTTTGAAACAGGATGTTTTTGCTTTGTTGTTGACTTGTTTTCAGAAAAAAACATGTCACGGTTCCAGTTTTACAAATGTGTGTTTCTTTAAATAATATTGAGGTTTGGACAAAATAAACATTTTCAAGGTCACAGTTGCATCATGGGAGATGTTTTTTGGAGTTTGAGCAAGAAAGACTCAAATTTGAAAATGTAATATCTTTTTTCCTAACTTTCTCTTGGGTTTGACACTTTTTACGGCAAAAAATATAAATTTAATCTTTCTATTTTTTAAATATATATATAAATAAAAAATATTATAAAATATATATTACTGTAAAAAACAAAAGTATGTGACGTTATTTGCGACAATTTCCAAAAAAACTTTGGAAGTAAAAAATAGAAAATATTTCTGACCCAAATGTTATGGATTGTTGTAATGGATTTAATAGATAAAACTGTGTCAGAAGACCATAATGTTTTACATGAATTCAGTCTTTGGAATGTAATCTAATTTTTCAGTAAAACGGAAGGGTTGTTACCAAAAACTGGGGCAGATGAAGTCACACAGTGGAGAATAACAAATGTTTTGGAACAACAACAAAAGACGTGCCAGAAAATCTTTAAAAAGCATTCGGCCTCATGGTCTGACTATAAAGATCGAGACGGATGTAAAGTTTGTAGGGATTCATTTAAGTTTACAGACTTCCTTTAAGGTTTAACTCAATATAGAAATACAACCAACAAGAAGTAACAAAAATGTCACACTGTATTTCAGGACTCTGGTTCCTGGAGGGATCTGGTTTTAATTCCACACACACACACACACACACACACACACACACACACACACACACACACACACACACACACACACACACACACACACACACACACACACACACACACACACGGCTTATCTGAATCAGAAAAAAACTATGATTTTCCTTCTGTGTGAAGTGACGGTAAGTGGAAATGCCGCAGGGCCATGGGACAGACAGCGGTGCTCCTGTTGTCTTCACCCTGAAGGACAGACAGGACCACATGCAGGACACCAAACAAACAAATAGAGGAGACACCATGGACACAAAGAGAGACATTTACTCAAGCACTGCCGTGTCAAGGCTGAAAGGATTGGTTAGGTTTCTTTCTAAGATTAAACTATTACTTTTATAATCCTTAGCTGCAACGCATAAGCCTTGACTAACTACTGGAGGACGTCAGATCAGCATGTGATTGGTTGATGCTTTTATACCGGGTGGAAAAACTCACCTGCGTCTCTATTTACTGCATATTCACGATCTGTGTGAAAGTATTATGACAGAAAAATATATATTTACCTGCTAATTAATTACAAGCAAGAAAAGGTCCCTGTTTGGTAAATCACTAAGAGGTACATCATTACATTTTTAGAGGCCAAGATTGTTTAAACAGCAAGAAAGAAAGATAAATATGAAAATCAGGTCTAAAACAAGACTATTTCCAAAAAGTGTAAAGTTTATATTTTGGGTAACAATTGAACCCAATGACATTGTTTACAGTAGATGTAATTTATTCAATGCATTTCTGCAAAGTCAACCCAACCATCAGATATCTTTAATTTCAATATCCCTCTCAAAAATGTAAAAAAGCCTCCAAACTTCCCTTTGTGGGTGAATAAAAAGATCTTTATGTAAATACACACCGATATTATTTTAACATAAGGAAATGTTTTTCATTCCGTATGAAAATGTGTGTCTGAACCATAGAATATATATATAAAGGTCTGAATGCAGCTATTGTTGAGTGTTTGATACTGAGGATCTTCATTGCCGACGTCAGTGTGTTTCCCACCCCTCCATCTGCTCCAGACCTGAATATAATCCAGATTAATACAAACAAACCCCCCCCACCCTGCTGACTCTCACACACACACACACACACACACACACACACACACACACACACACCTGTGTTTAGTGATTACCTGGGTTATTGAAGCTGTCATTACATGTTATGATGAGAGAAAATACAGTTTGTGGTTCGTGTCTTCGTCCCCTCTCCCGCCCTGCACCTTGCTCTCATCCTGCCAACAACCTTAATCAAAGGCGTGGTACGCTCCGTGAACATGGACACGTGTGTTTTAAAGCGTTTCATTATTTTCCAAAACAATTTCAGGACACATAAAAGCAGCTGCTGGGAGAATAACACTGTGATGCAGATAAGAAGACCTTTACACAGTCCTTTCTTCAATAACCTTCAGGATGCACGAGTAATTATCATTTATTGATTTATTTGATATAATAAAAGTCTCAGGTGACATTTTAGTAATTTAAATAGAAGTCATCTTATCCCAATGTCAACTTTCTTACACTTCTTAGACTTGGAGCCATGGAGATAGTTTAGTTATCACGTCACCTTTGTGTGTACTGTGTGTTAAATAATAACAGGTGGTTGTATATCACAGGAGATGGGAACATCTGTCTCCGTTCAAGGATGGAACGACAGAGGAAGTAGACTTCAAACTCCTTATAAAAAGGTCATGAACAAGCCTTGGAGCAAGATCTAAAAGTGACATCACAGCATGTGTTCTCGTAACTGTATGGCAAGAAATGCAAAGTTCACATCGACTGTGTTTTTAAGTGATGACATCCTCAGACATCATAAAATAAACACAGTGTTGACCTAAATACAACGTACAATTCTACATATGTCTGACATTCAACTGGGGAAACCCCGACGAGACGACATTCAGGATGCAAAAGGTGTAATTACGGACTGCCTCTCAGCCTTGAGCTGTGTGTGTGTGTGTGTGTGTGTGTGTGTGTGTGTGTGTGTGTGTGTGTGTGTGTGTGTGTGTGTGTGTGTGTGTGTGTTTGCTTTTAAAAAGGGTAAACATACACACAAGTGCAGTACAAAGGTCGGTGCACAATCGGAAAATAAATAAAAGCTTTTGGACATTTTGAAAGTCAAACAACTTGACACCCACACACAAATACACACACACAGATTTAGCTTGAAATCAGATCGCTGATATTATTCATTCACACAACTCCTGAAAGAACAGAAGCTGCATTCATTCCTTCTTTCCAACAGGAGCGCCAGGAAAGTGCTTTTTTATCCTGTTAGATAAATAAAACGTGTTTCAGGAGCACACTCTTGGCTGAATGATTGATTATTTTAAACTTGCAGAAGGTTTTCCGCTGCTGTGAGCAATACCATTTTCGAATTCAAAGAATAAGGTCACTTCTTAAAATAAAAATAAATCCAACTAGAAGTGTTTTATTTCATTTGTGGTTTTTATGTGAAACGGGGAAGTGAAAGTAAACAAACCATGGGAACCTGGTGGCACATTCGTTAGAAATCACAGCTTCCTGCCAAACCACAGAATATGCTGTTCACTAATACACTGTGGGCACGCACTCATTTGGCTGCTAATAGCTAATGCTAAACTACAAAGGTGTTTAGAATAAGACACAACTTCAGAATCTTGAAAATGTAAATTGTGTAACATTGTTCAATTACTACGCTGGCTGACACAAATGTCGTTCCCGAACTGTTGGACGTTCCTTACATGGATATACAAAAGTGTGCTTATATTCAAATCATAATCAGATGATTTTATTTATCCTTTGGGGAATTCGTTTTTGTGACAGTTGAAATTGTTTTTATGAAATCAATCATTTTTTTTACAAACAGAAGAAGAAAGAGATATCATGTTTCTGAGGGGATAATATGTCAGTGTTAGGTAAACAGCTCGTTGTGCTGCCCCCTAGTGACCAACAAAATGAAGGTGTAAGACGCATACAAATTACAAAACTAATCATATGCGTGTCTGACTCAGAAAGTGAGGAAACGTGTGGGATTTGTGTCTTACCCTCCGAATTTGAACTTGCTGTTCTCCCCGAGGAAGACCTCCTTGTTCTTCCTGCGTCCAGAGTTGCGACCCGCTCTCACCATGGAAACAAGGCTTGCGGCTGCCAGAGCGAGGCAAGTTAGTACGTCCAGCTTCATGTTTCATAGGTTTCCCCGCCACCATGAACAAGAGGCCAGCATCTCCTCCATCCACACGCACCTCCCTGGAGACTAACGCTGGAGGTCAGGGTCAAACATCCCACTGCAGCAGGAAGTATCCTCAACCGGAGAGCTGCCGAACGATGAGAAGACTTCAAAACAAGCCGAATACATGAGGGAAATGTATCCTAAATGCATGCATATGTAACTACATGCATGTATCTCTGCAGGCTCTCAGCCTCCAGCTCAACATCCCGGCTGCGATGAACTCCGCGACTCTTTCCCTCCGGTTTCATTCCTCTCGCTCTGTCCGTCTGTCTCTATCTGCGTTGTCGGCGTTTTTGTGGATCTTTCTATCTCTGATTAAAATCGATATGAATCTATTCCTCGCGGTGATAGAGGAATGACACTAATTCCACCCTAATCCTCTTATCCACCGCCACAGAAATCTTTCACTAACCTACTAACAGTCGCACACACATCCATCATCAGTAATCAGGATTTTCTCAGCGGGACAATGAAAAAACCGGCACCTGGTGTAATTTTATGGATTATATAAAGTATGCGCACACCTCCACATTGTGTGTGTGTGTGTTTGTGTGTATGTAGAGGTTATTTATGCATGAAAATCGGCCCAGATTTAATCTCAACTGGAGTGAAGCGAGCTGCATCTAATCCAGCCTCACCACTTCCTCAGTTTACACCTCTGGAAGACATAACAATAACACACACACACACACACACACACACACACACACACACACACACACACACACACACACACACACACACACACACACACACACACACACACACACACACACACACACACACACACACACACACGCTTGCAAAGTCGAACACACCAATGCAAATGTAGGTGTTTAATGTGGTTTTTGGCATTGGGGAATTAAATCCCTTGCAGTTTAAACTGTTGCACCATCAGGGCTGTTGAATATTTGTGATACATATTTGCTTATTTTACAACGTTATGATCACAAGGCACCCAAAACGCGATGTGTTAAGATCAATACAAACTACGAATATGTAATAACTTTAACTCAATACCACAGTGTAAGCATGGTGGGTCTGCCCTCTCTGGTTGAAACGGAGTAACTGCCAGCGCACCCATCAGTGACATCACAGCGCCCTGAAGCACACATCTACATCACTGAGGTAAAATGAGAAATCAAACAACTCAAGGCCGGCTAAAACAAAGACATTTAGATGGAGAATTGCTTTTGAAAAGTTGTTCCAGAAACCGTTCAGAGTTAAGAGTTAATTATCTACTTGAAAAACTTCCAGGAAAGGAGGTTGAGTTAATCGGAATTATGATTGAATCTATTGCTCCATAGTTACCAAAGTAAATATTAAACTTATTATTCACATATCTTCCCAATAATCAGATCGAAATCAGGAGTAAATGAACTCTGCTCTGTCTTATAAAACACCTGTTTAATATGTTGTATTCAATGCTTTAATCATTGGTTAGCTGCTTGAATACCTAATGTTGGTAATATGAAATACAACTATATTAAACCACAAGTTTAATCTTAAATTATAGAGCATTGTCACACTTGTTCTTTAGTAAATACTCACAACATTGTGTAGCATATTGTAAAGTGTGTTTTCTTTTATGACCAGTAAAGTATTCCTTTAATTGTAGAAGTGTCATAGAACAACAATTATTTTTGATTTGATTTAAGAAGACATAAAATATAAAGAATATAGGTTAATCTAGATGAAACATTTATGGGATTTTTTGTTATATTCTGTATATTTCTTACCAAATTCACATGTAATTATTTCCCAACTAATGTCAGCTCGGCATGGTTGTTAAACAGGCCTTGTTCTGGTTGGTCCATTGATTTCTTAAATGCATACACTGCAGAACCACAGTGAAAACAATCGTTATGTTTGTGCGTTTGATTGTTAAGAATACAGCGCCACTATTACGTCTTATCCGAGATTGTCATAATTATGCGTTAAGAGATAAGAGGGTAAAGTCCCTCCCTCTGTCTGATACTTATTGTAACTCCCAACACTGAGGTCGGACTGGTTTGACTCATGTCCCAGGTATGCGTAACTTCCCTGTTCATTTCCCAGATGATATTACTCATCTGCAGCTGGGATTGTTTCACTTTTCATGTACCAAATGATGACAAAGTAAAATGATCAAAATCCAACATCTGATCTCCTGATGTTAGAGCTATGGTTTCAGCATTGATGGCCGTTTGTCATACAGTACAGCACATGGTCAACAGCTCTGCTCTTTGAAAGCAAACCCCACTGACATTTGATGGAGCTGCCGCGCAAACCCTGACCTCTATAGAGGGGTCGTGTGTGTGTGTGTGTGTGTGTGTTTGCCAATCAGAACCAAACTCCACCCATTCAGAGGGTGTGTGTGTGTGACGAGCGACCTCCCTACGTAGAGGTGATGTGTGTGGTGAAGTGTGTAGGAGTGTGTGTGTGTGTGTGCTGCCTATTCTCTAAATAACCTGTTGATCCAGTCAGGCTGAGGGAGCAACAGGCTCGGATCCTCTTCCTCATTTGTTTTCATCTGAAGCGGAGCTGCTGCTGCTGAGTCACTTTAAAGTGTTTTTTCAGCTTTCACTTACATTTCCCTCCCGGCACGTCACTGACAGATGGAACTGATTTTAGTCCTGTAGAAACTGTGGGAGATATATCAGGTCTATACAAAGTTGGCTTTTGGAAGACTTCAGGAGAGGTTTCACTGAGGATATCCAGGAGCTCCTGTAAGTTATTGCTTTTCACTTATTCAATATATACAATGCTATTTCAGGAAAACTACTTTTATTAAAGAAAGATACCAACTAAGAGAGCAGGTCAAGGTCAAAAAGAACTCAAACTCATAATTTCTGAGTCAGCAGATAAAATAAGGTTATTCACAACGTTTTTAGATGCAGTTTTAAGTGGTGATGATGAAGCTCTGGAGATGCAAAGAAAAGTATTGAGCTGGTTAGCCACAAACTTTAATAAGTGGAGCTTTGATGACAGATGCTTCAAGAGCAGCTGAACGGTTGTGTTGGTTAGAGAAAGTAGGTTTAGTTTAAGTTCAATTGTGGACTTTATTATGATATCCTTTAAGCTTGCAGCATTTATTCTCTTATCTCTGTTATTGAGAATGTTCTTTGAGTGTTAACATTTTTTTATAAATATATAAAATATTTTGTACATTTTAAACGCATGTTGATGAAATGCAGCGTCGTTCAAAGCCATGTGGGGTGGAAAGCAGAATTAGTTGAAGGACTAAAACGTGTTTTCGAGGCAGCTAGTTATTCTCACCGCCTTATTAACTAATACACTTGTTTTTAATACAGAATAAGATGTTAAATAGAGTTACTGTGAGCAACGTGTGTCACTGCAAAGCGTGTATTGACTCATTTCATTTCACTTTGTTCTATATATTGGTCTGTGCATGCTGCATTGATTTTTATAGTAATATCAATCACAGAGAGTTTAGATAACAGCACCAGGGATCAAAGAGTTATTGTTAATGTCTTAATGATTAATCAGTGTTATTAAACGAGAATAATGTGTCACTGTCGATTTAGAGGCAGCAGATTGAACATTGATTTTAAAGTAAGATGTGAGTGCACCGAGGTGTTTCAATTATGTCTAATAAAAATATCAATAATAGCGACAGAGAAGATTTTAAGGTATGATTAGATGTATGGGAGGAAGCACAAGTGAACAGTTGATTGACTTGGTGTTTTAAAACAAATGTGATTTATCCATTTTAATGTAAGGTTTGAAAAATCTGGTATTAATGAGGTAAAACTAAAAGAGTTATACTTAGTGTCTAATTGTGATATAAATTCAGAAGATTGTATTTCACAGAGGCAGATTTGATTCTATTCTTCTGCACTTCACTTTTTGCTGTATGCACTTAAATGTTAAGCACAAAGAACAATGAGATGTCCTCTGGGAGGTAAACATGCCTCGCTCGCTCCACCTCATTCGACCCTGAAAAGTCTATTTATTTTGGCGTCAGTCATGAAATGTATTGATATCCGTGTTTTCGTGCACTTTTGCATCGATACTCTAAACTGAAACTTTCTGGATTCAAAAGGTGTAGTCTTTTTGTTCAGAAGGGACAAAGGTTATCTGTCAACTCTTTGAGAAAAATGGGCAAACATGTTTTGTTGAAGGACATAAGCAACAAAGCAAGACACACTTCTCCTTTAGCGCTGCCATGCTCAGCCGTTGCTACACATTGGCTCTGTTACCAAAAGGAAATATTTGGATAAAATCCAAGTGCTGCCCTTTCTTCTACAGCCAACGGAAAAGCAATGAAGACTTAATCAGAAATAATGTTCTGCTCCTGTAGTGTGCAAGCCTTAAAGAGAGTATTGTGCCCAGCTGTAATGCTGGAAGGATCCAAGGTAAACACATTCCTGAATCTGTCAGCGGCTGCACGCCTGGCTCACCTCCTGCCAACGAACATCACACTTCATCCCCAAACCTATTCTCTCAGTCTCAAACAGTAGTAGCCTGCCTTATCTATGAGGACTGATTGACATCTTTATTAGAGGTCACGCAGGTCCCATTTCAATGAATGCTACCAAGTTCAACCGTTTGTTTTGGAAAGTTAAGATAGCCTAAAGATAAGAATGGATTGTCCGTGAAAATATGTATCCTTTATCTTCACGCTATCAAGCCACGCGAAAGATGTGGAGGATAAGATATACCAGATAGGTGTGACGGAGATAAGAAGAAAAAGGCTAACAGGTTTAAGGAGTGTGTGGCGGAAGAATGAGGGCTTCACCTGCAAATCTCATTTTTATTCTTTGGTGATGAAAAGGGAGAATTTGAGAGGGAAGGCAGAGGATCAAACCTGAATTCTCCTCTGCACATGTTCCGTCACGTTCAAACTGTGTGTCTCCCTGTGTCCATCTGGAATGTGCCTCTAATTATGCTCCTCTCTTTCTTTTTCCTTGTGTGTGTGTGATGCCAAACCACCCAGAGAGATCCAAGGAAAAAACCTACCAGAAGGACAAAGAAAACATCGCTTGCATCGCCACAGAAAAAGGAAGCATGGATTGAAAGCTGTCTGAAAGTTCTGTGTCTTACATGCGTGTAGCTGAAGGGAAACCATGTCAGCCATACACACCTGGGCCTGTTTCCTCCTCTGTCTCAGCTTTGCCTCGCCGGACAAAACCCCAGGTAGGAGACAAACGCCTCTTTGTCCAGCGGTTTCTGTAAGCAGGCTTCACAGGAATTAAACCGGTCATTTTACAAAACCTGATACTCAAGTCTGTAGAAGAAAATGCAAAAAATCTAAAAAGTTGTCTGAAATCTGAAAACTGTCCTGAATGACTCGTGTGGCTTACGCAAACTTTTTCCCGACATGAAATCGGGTGGTGGAGCAATATATTTCCTGACGTCAGGTATTAACTCAGGATGGAAATATTGTCCCACCACAGAAAGCGAAACAGCAGTGTAACAGCTGGGATTCAAGAAAAAAAAAGCCTGTCTGGTCTTAGTTTTATAGATCTGCTTCACTGCTGAGACATGGAACATAAGGG
>NW_011369947.1:12738904-12760572 GCF_000735185.1 Notothenia coriiceps
GACACTCAATAGAGACTGAAGAAGAACTTGGAACAATTCAGAAAATCTGCCTTCCTGCAATCTATCTTTATCTTATACTTCAGTGCCTGTATTTGTGAACATATGTAGCATATACAAGTTTCTAGATTCTGCAGCTATCATCCGTCTCTCATGAAATGTTTCTTTGATACTTTAGATCTGGAAATGCTTGCACAAGAAGGTCAAGAGAAAGACGTGCATGTGCATTTTGATGAATCTCTCTATCAATAATTACTAGAATATCATGAATGAGTCATTTTACTCGTTAGGAGAAGAATACATTTATCAGCTTTTGTACCTGTAATGTCTTTTGAAGCTGTTTGCTAGCTGTTAGCGCTGAAAGGGTTCACAGAGAGAGAGGGCTGCAAAGTTATCAAGAATGTGCTATCAATGTAATCTCATTTAGAACTATTCCTCTGCTCGATTATTATTTAAATACATAACTAAATTGGATAATGTTTATTCTATTAAATAACGGCGTGTTTGAAGTGAGTGTGTCCCATTTGTTTTGGATACTCTTTGAGTATTTCCCTGTTTGCTCGTCGGATTGTTTAAAGGACTTTCCACAAGGACACAGAATGTCACAACGTTACCGAGTGACAGGATCTGACTGTCACCTGGCAGGTAAACCGGTGGCTGCTTTGGAACATCCTGCAGGTGGGAGAGACATTACAAAGCCTTGAGACATGAAGGAAACAGCTGTGAGCATGAGCTGGAAGACATCAGTCATAACACGGTAGAAGAATGAGGCGTGGAAGGTGCTGAAAGAAGCACTCGGGCGATAAATTAATCCTCCAGTTATTCATAAGCTGTCACGCCAGTAGCTGTCATGCTCTCAACATGTGGTGTACAATACAAACACCAACAATACGGCACTATACCAACAACCTGGTGCCAGTTTTGGCTTTAAGCGTCTTCAAACTGTCGTCCTGAAAAGACATGTCAGGGACACGAGCGTGGGAATTCGATTTTCAACTTGAATAATCTTGGGTGTTGGTAATAGGTGTTATGTAATCTGACAGCTGCTAAAAAGCGCACTCTAGTGTCATTCCATGTCAAATCAGATGGAGGTCAATCACACGCTGGATTATTAGAAGATATTTGTAATACCGGTGATTTATTGTTTTTTGTTAATCATGAGTCACTGCACACCTCCGCCCTGGATGTGTGGCAATAAAGGAAAGTCGGGGGTGAATAATTCACGTCACACATCATCACTGTGTGCCATTTTAAAACCACAGAGAGATTAACGACATGAACCGTCACTTTGGTTCTGTGTGTTTTTTTGTTTGGCCTTCTGTATTCCCATTTAAAAGTTTTCTTTCATCAGCATCCTAAATGTTACTTAACTACAATATTGATATACTCTGTGCTACTTCTCCTTCTACTATACCATATCTCTGAGGCCAATACTGTACTTCACAGCCTTTATCTTGTACAAATATAGTTAGGCCAACTTTCTTTTAACATTACCTTATGATATTCGTATATGTTATGATCCAGTACTAGCCTAATTCTATAGATATACCCGGTATACAAAGTCTCAGAAAATTGGTGAGAATTATGCGTGCTAAAGGGGGATTTTGGTTTGAGTTGTATGAGCTGTGAGATGTTTTTCATGTAAACTATGATAACAGAGGTTAATTCCTTGAGTTGTAAGCAGAAGGAATATCTCCACAACGCACAACATGTTTATCAGAGGGGTCAGGGTGATATCAGGGGCTGGGAAATGTATATAGGCCTATATCATAATGGACTTTCACTGTAAACTATTTCTTGCAAAAGGGGCCCAGCATGGTCTTAATCAGTACTGTTTGACATCCTCCTCACTCATATAAGAACAAGAATTCAGAGGTGGGAGAAGGAAGATATGTACTTTTGTAAAAGTAGAAGTACCAGAGTATTACAAAAGTACAGTACTTGAGAAAATGTAGTTATTATGAATTTGAACTGAAACACCTTAAAAAGGTGGGGTATGTAATGTTGGAGAAACCAGCTGGAGTGCGCTCGAATTTGAAAATACACAGCCGGAAGAAATCTGCTACTTCCTTACAGAGCCCCTCCTCCAACACACACGAACGCGCACATGACCAATGAGGGCACGAGATAAGTTTGTGCACCGAAGGCTAACAGGCAGGTAGATCCAGTTACTTTAGCCGGGCCGGCTAAAATGATTGGTCGTGCTTATACTGCGCCACGGCTTCCACAGATGACATTTTTTAATGGATTTGTTGTCAAAGCACTTAAGACATTCATTGCTATCGGGATGTTAAGAGCATTCCATGGAATATAACAAAAAGTGTATCTCGAGCGAGCCGGTTTCTCGAACTTACCTACCCCACCTTTAACTCACCTCGTCTTGTTTCAGATATCATAGTCACGTGTTCGGTGTCTGGAGAGTGCGTGCTCCCCTGCAGTTTCCCGCCGGGCAGCGAGGAGACCATTGAGTGGTTCAAACAGGAAGTAGTGGTCTACAAGTTTGAACGTGAAGAAAAAGATGACGACGACGACATCAGCGAGGAGGAGGAGCACTTTAAACACGAACAGTTCGCGGGCCGCGCGACCATCTTCCCTCACCTGGTGGCGCGCGGTAACGCCACGCTCATCCTTAGGAGGAGTGTCCTCAAGGACCGAGGCATGTACAGGTGTCACGTGCACACCTCCATGAGCGAACACAACGCGAATGTCATCGTGAAGGTGGAAGGTGAGTTAAAATAGGATGCATAAAACATTCACATCAAACATGTATTACAGCGTAACACATATACAACAGGAATGTGCAATAATCGGCTTACATTTGAGATATTGGGCTTTTTAGATATTGGGTATCGTCTTTTCCCGGTACTTTAATTGCAGAGTACCAAATCAACTACATTCCTGTTAGCATCACTTACTTTGTGTTCATTAGACAATATTAGCATTCTAACATGCTAAACTAAAATGGTGAATTTAAGCGTTTACCTAACGACTCCCAAAGGCGCCTGCATGGCTGTAGTCCTGTTCTATAATTCCTGCTTTTATTCGGAATTCCAAGTGTGTAATTTCTTCAAAATTACTTTAATTATTTCTGCGCACAGATGTCAGTGCCAGTATTTGTTTACTACCAAACTCTATAGAGCCTCTGTAATGATGAGTGGGACGTTAGGGTACTTTTGAGGTTTTAAAAACAGTATTTCCAATGTTTGTAAGAACTGTTAGTAGTAGTATTGTGTTAACAGAGCTCAAATGTTATCTGCGTGAGGATGATGTCAGGCTATATTGGGCCTTGGCATTTAGACTCTATCATGGGGCTGCGGGGAAACATTTCAGCATGCTGTGAGTGCCTTTGTGTGTGTGTGTAGCACCCATCAGAGGACTGTCTCTGGAGCTGTCCAGGCTCAGCGGCTATGAGGAGATGAAGTGCAGCGTTCGTGATGTCTTCCCTTCTCCTCGTGTATCCTGGGCGACAGAACCCCCCACTTTCGAGGACCTCCGACCGGTCACACGCGTGAGGCCCGACAAACAGGGGCTGTACACGGTCGACAGCCGCCTCAAGAGGCTGAATGGACAACCCAACCTCATCTACATCTGTAAAGTCACAACTTCCTATGGGGGGCCATCCTGGACCGCCTCACTCAGGGAAAGGGGTAAAAAGATGTTCTAATTTAGGGTTTAATTCGTTAATGGATGTCCCCGACACAACTCAGGGCGAAAAAATACTAATTTGCACATTTGTTCTCCAAGGAAATTAGTTAATATTCAAGAGTCATTCAAGAAATTAACATAAATGAATATTTGTCTTTTGCTCTCTGTTAGAAATAAGAGGAACTGAAGGGAGGGACCTGACCATCCCCTGCCAAGCCCCTCCTTCCCTGAACAAGCCCTTCCTCAACTGGAGCTTCACCAACGGAGACGACACCTCCCTCATCCTCACCTACGACAGCCAGTCGGGGAACAGCGTCTCCCTGCAGCCCTGGGACAGCCACGTGGAGCTGGACGGGTACGCTGTGCCGTTTGGAGACGGGTCCCTGCGACTGATGGACCCCAAACACTTGCAGCACACAGGCAGCTACACCTGTGTGTTCTCCATGCCGTACATCACACACACCGACCGCACTGAAGTCGCCATCGACAACTATGATGGTGAGGACACACACAGTTGTAACCAAACTCTGTAATTTATAACAGACAGGAGGAAATCGTACATAATGTAGGGACTACTTTCAGGGGCGGATTAATCCATATGTTGTGCTCCAGTAAGTTATCACTCTGATATATAGGATATCATTTACCAGATTTATAATTTGAAGGAATAAACTTTTGGTTCTGTTTCCTTGCATGAATCCAGTCCAGGCTCAGGATTTATTCAGTATAGGAAGGGTTTTTGATTCAGGTGAACCACCTCTTGAATTAAGTAAAAGCAAATCAGATAAATCAGAAAATAATTTAAAGTACTCGCCCATCTATATGCATGCAACAATGCTTCATGTTCATGCATGTACCACAGCACTTTATTTATAAATGTTTTAAACCATATTTGTCACCTGTGTGCAGTTGATCGGACGACTGCAGACAAGCCCTCCTATTGGTGGATTGTCGGCCTGGTGGTTGCGTTGCTGGTTGTCGCTCTGGCCGGCATGCTGGCCTACCTGAAGGTGAAAGGTAAAGATGGAGTTCAGTGCACACTCACTCACACCAGTTTAACCAGTTACAACTAATGAGCGTTTTCTAACAATGTGCATTAGTTTCTGTGAAATAAAATGTAATAACTGTCCTTGTTACACTCATTGTGTCTCCAATCTGTTCTTAGGAGTTCCCTCAAAAAACAGAAAGGACCCTGAGGCTGTGACAGAGTTGCATTTAGTCAAAGGTCAGTCAAAACTATTTTTGAAATATCACTTGCACCCAAACCAGACACTAGATGGAGCCAGAGAACAACTTAAGTTCAATGGTGCCATGAGTTCTGTGTACAACTCATGATCTTTAACATATCCTCATTGGTATAAGTGGGGAGGAAATATGTAAAAAGAAACATTGATCAGCTTAATGCAGTGGAATTAAAAAGCACCACATCTACCTTCCAAAATCACCTATACACTAAGGGTACCTGAACAACTCTAAAATAATCAAATCATAACATTATGACGTTAGGATTTAATGTAGGACTGTTTGTAATAGAACTATTTTGTACAGTGGATCTATAATACAATTTAATAATATAATAGTAGTTAATATGATGGGTACTTCATATAAAAAATACCTAGGTTAATTAGTTTGACTTTATTACCTTTGATCCTTCCTTATCCTTAAACCTTTTCTCTCTTCTTTCAGACTTGTCAGCAGTGAACGAGAGCAGCCCTCTGACTGTCGGAGGAACCAACGGACAGTCAGCCCCCCCGACGGGCTCTCAGATAACCTGAGAACCAACAGAAACCACATGGAGCAGGAGCATAGCCTAAAGCTACTAACAGATCAAACACGCACACCGCTACACACTGCCGAGGAACTTTAGCTTCTTAGAGTTTCAATAAGAGCTTTGGACAGAAAAAACACTATGTATATTTGAGTGTACATGCTGAGATGTATAGGAATTGCAAAATGAAATGCTTGTAGTGTCTTCAGGGAGGGTTTGTGACTCCTGACAGTAGGGATGAATCTGCTGTTATTTCAGGAACTCTGTTATGGAAATGTTTTCTCATGAAGAATGTATAATATATATATATATAATATAAAAGCCTGGAAGGAACACTTACCTGCTTTTGGACCAGAGTTGGTTCTGGATGAAAAGGACGTTGTTTCTAATGTTTAAAGGTTGATGTTGTCACTATTCTTGAAATGGGGTGGGCTTGACACAGGAATACGTACAATGGACTTGTATTTCCTGATCCAGCATCTGTGGTACTCGGATATGGGAACCTAAAAGAGGCCTCAGAAGAACCTCAAGGATCACAAAGTTACAAGAGGGCTGAGAACCAAAAAGCTGCCTTATAGAAGAAAAAGCGCCTCTGTGTGAATGTATATTTGAACCACGGGAGGACACTTGATTTCCAAATAAAAGACTGACTTCATACACTGTCCTGCTGCTTTTAAACCCTCACTTCAATGAAGGATTCTCCAAGTTATGAAACGCCTTCTGGGAATCGTTCCTTGCCTGGATTATGAAAACAAATGTGAATGAACAATACAGATTTATATTTTTGAGAGAAATTGTGCAAATATTTAATCTGCAGAAAATTGAACTTGTTTGAATTTATCTGTGAACTACGACCACACTTTCATGGTTAATAGTTGACCTTTAAAAAATGTGTCATAATTAAAAAATACTAATAACTGAAGGTTTGTGCTTATTCTGTCGGAAATATGGGAAAAAAAATATGAACGATTATTTTAACAGATTTCACATCGGTAGACGATGCTCATAGTTGCCACTGTTGTGTTTTGTTGAAAATGTCATCCACAAAAGTTTGTTTAAGAGATGTGACTTTATGACTGAGCAAAGTCAAAATAACATTTAAAAAGAAGGTAATGCGAGTTTTATGAGACAACTGCTGTCTGTGTTTGCTATTTCAAATCAGCAATGAAAAGCATTAAACTCTGCATTTCAGCTTGTAGTCAATGACATTAAAACCTCTTAAGCCCCACGGACCCGGTTCCGGGGACGAAATCGCGTCTTTTGCAGGAAACAACGTCTAAGGAACCTTAATATTTAATAAACTATGAATATTTGATATCCATATAACGGGAAAAAACTCATTTAACTGATCTTTTTCATTTAAAAAACAAAAACAAACACACAATGCTAACAGTGAGCCTCTGAATTAGCCCCGAGCAAAAAATGCTAACCTATTACTGCACCGAAAATCACTCCTAGCTCCCTTATTACTTATCCTAGCTGCACATCCAACACATCGTTTATGATCGTAAAGACACAGAATCTAACGGTGCCCACCTCAACACTGAACGATACAAATTTGCAACGTTATCAACAAAAACGTACATCAAAACATGTGGCGCTAGGTAGCCTACAACGCTAACATGGCTTACCTTGGTTTTGTCTGCTACCTAGCGCCACATGTTTTGATGTACGTTTTTGTTGATAACGTTGCAAATTTGTATCGTTCANCAAATTTCAAGCTGTCCTACACTCTAGCTGTGACATCACGCACTCTAGTTAATGTTAAAATCTGAAGAAGAAGGCCTCTATACCAAGGTCTGAACAATGTTTGATATCTCTAATCGTTGTTTTACACGACTATTGTCAGAAAGATGTGTAACATTTTAAAGTTGGAATGAGGTTTCTGAGTGAAAGTATGAAGGAGCAGTTAGCAGTTGAAGTTGCTTGAAGATTGTTCAAGTCTGAAGAGTTTCTCCATTGACTTCCATGTTAAAAATGTGATGAATTATGTGATGTATCTCTGGAATTATGAAAGTCATGAATAATAAAAGTAATAGCCATTGATTCCGGACCGAGCTGAACGTTTTGATGTTTGAACAGAGTTTCTGCGATATGGAATGTGGGAGAAGAAGAGGTGCAAAATAACCCGGCGGAGTAATAAAGAATTTCGTGCATAGCATAACAGATAGTTGGAATTCTGTATCAGCATTCCAACTAAAATATATGGAAATAAAACACTAATAGAAAAATAGAATGTCTTTGATAATTCACTATAACTAAGTTCTAAATGTGTCCTCTGTTAAGATTTTGAATTAACACCAGAATTGAATAAATTAACACATGATCTCTGATAGCAGTATGTGAAATTATATCTGTAGCTATATTTTAAACTCTACTTGTATCTTATCAGTTAACTAGAAAATGCATTTCCTGCAGAAAATGTGTGCGAATGCTGTAAACTGTGAACATTTATGGCTGAATTTAGCTGAAAATGCAGAAAAAGCTGAATGTGTTATTAGCTGAATGGTAGCTGCTTTTAGCTACAAAAATGCAGAAANCTAAAAAGGTCAAATATCACTTGTTTTGCATCAATCTTGATACAGGGTACTTATGTGTTGTACTTTGGATTCCTAAAGCTTTAGTCTACTAACCCATCATCCAAGGTTAGTTTTCACTATAAGTACAACATATATTTTGGACGGACACTATCATTTACATTTTTTTACCATGTTCAATCTGAATTTTCTTTATGACAAACGTAGGAAAACATATCGTAGCTTGAAAAATAAAAGAAATTAAGCTAAATAATTTAAATAAAAAACATCTATATTGATTCTGACTTTTCTACATCCAACTCACAGGTTTATCATTACTTTGAGAAAAAAGATTATTAATTATTTAACCCTTTTAGAAGGGAAGATATGGTCATTTGTTCTGGGAATGTCATAATTTCGAGCCTGAAACCTGAAAAACAGGCTTGGGGCTTAAGAGGTTTTAAGAAGAATGATTAAAAAAACTAATTCATTAAAAACACTGAATCAATTATCTGATATTTCCTGCCTGTCTTAGAAAATGTAGGAAACATTAGAGGAGAGTTAACCTTTGACCTACATTAGGGAGGACTCCTCTGGATTACAACACTCCCACCGATCATTGACACACTTCTTATCTCTCTCACCTCTAATCCCAAAGACAGAAATAAAGAAGGACCTTTTTTATAAATTATTCATCATCTTGTTATTTTAATGCAGAGTGAGATCATAACATTATTATCCATATAAAACCATGGGCATAGCTGAGGCTCTTTCTTTACAAGTTCACACTTTCAGAATAAAGTTACAGTAGACGGAGGAAGTGAGTGCCGGGGAACTGTCTGCATATTCACGTATCATCGACGCCATCATCGCACTTTAGACCCAGTCCCCAGATAATCAAAAATGTTTAATCCTACCTCCTAAAAACATGATTTACATTTTGACTGAATGGAAATGGAAGAGGTTAATAATGAGCTTTTAGTAAGAGGACAATGACTAATAATTAAATGAGAATATGTCTTTCGATCAGTAGTTTAAGCTAACATAAACTAGCTGATTTTTTTTTCATGCTACAGTCCAACCTGTCAAGAGCAAAACAAATAAAGAAATATTTTCCAACAATTACAATCATACAGATTTGATCTAAAAAAAGACCCTATAGTGGGTAAAGGCAAACACCTTGACTAACCCTTTCATCAACTGTTGGCATTGAAAATAAACTACGCACTAAGTGCTCTATCTATTCGATTGTTTTATTTATTATCATTAGTCTGTCAATGCCTTTGAAGCACAATCAAATCAGGGCGTGGCACTTCATGCACGTTATGAATTCACGAGTCATGCTGTAGCTCTAATGTGGAGCAAGGGGATATAAACTGGATGATATATGATAGTGTCCTACTTCCATTCCCACAATAGTCTGCGCTTCTACAATGGCTTTGTCAGCGGTGTGTATTCACAAAATCAAAGTTAAACTATACAAAATGCCGTTTAACATATTCTCATTGCACAGTGAAATTAACGGATATTCTCCCTAAATGTCACAACGCTGGAGTGACAATGGACCTGATGCAGGACCCTCATACTACGACGGTAATCACACACACACACATCAGAACATTACAGGGGGAGTGTTGAACATACGAAATCACGAGTTCATGTGTCTCAGAGGAGAGCCCTGGTGATTCTGTATTTTCAACACTCTCCTGAAGGCCTGGCTGTGAGTGACCAATATGTTCCTGTCCCCACACAGAAACCTCACGCAGAGGTTCGATGACATGTTATTCATTTTGCCACCTAAAGAGTTCATTGCGTTCCAGTGAGCACGTTGTCCTGTTGCCACAGAAGCAGAGGTTGAGATGCCATATGGTGCTCACATTCAGTCTTTTTAGTTTCAATTTCAAGCCTTGTTTTCTGGTTCAAATGATCTCCATGTCTTATTATTACAGTTTTATACTTTACGGAATATCCAAGAGGCTTTTATTTCCCATCATTTGGCCGGGAGAAAAAGAGCCAGGAATGAGCAGAGCTACAATGAGGAGGGAGCAGGTAGGCCTACGTGACCTTTTTTAACCTCCATTTATCCTTGGATGACTACGTTTTAACCATAAGATAATAGTGTGATACTTCGAGGTAATATTTGATCTGGAAATAACAGTCCCTTTGTTATTTTGAGGAAGTTATAACCAGCCTCTTATCTTCTGTCAGCTGTGGAGTTAAACGAATAGTAATCCTACAATACTCCCTTGTTAACTCAAACGCTGTGCAAACATAAATCTGTGTTACTGTGGGACTTAAAGACCACTGTGGTATGTAGCTTATCCCTACTGTTACTGTTTTCAGATATGACTGCTATGCAGAGATGATTAAAACCGAATAATGTATTTCCACCTTTTAGTGAAATACACTCAACCATATAAATTACATATATCACACTGAACATGTAAATGATTAGACAGGATTAAAGTGATGGTTTAAATAACAGAACAAGCAAATGGTGATAAAGGAAGCAAAAATGATTAAAAACAATATTCTCTAGGTTTCGGCTATTTCTAATGTCTCGAGTGCAAAGAATTAGTGGACTGGTTTCATCAGAGCAGTGCATTATGGGAGGACAGCAGCGATCAGTTACGAGCCGAACTCCACGGTTTCCTCTGTGATGGGCTTGAACTCGTAGTTCCCTCTGCCGTCCATGTGGAGGTAAAACTTCAGGGCACAGAGGAAAACATAAGAATATCAATCAGTTACAAGAAGTACGACATATTTAAATGTTGAAAAGACTAAAGTGTGTCATGTTTTAACAAGAACAAACAGATACAGCAGCCCCGGAAATGTTGAATTTAAGAGAAAGGAAAGATAAGAATATATTTACAATGACATTTCCACACAAAGTATACAAAAAAACGATAGAAATAGACAAAATATGAAGAAATTATAAACTTAAGACTGCTGTTTTTACAGTTGGATTTTGATTCCCTATTTTATTGTAAAAATTCAAGTTTTTACAATAAAAAAAGTTTTCCCATAACTTCTAAAAGAAATACTATGCACAATATGGAATAAGAAATAGAAAAGATAACCTTTGTAACGCTGACTTTACAGTTTCAGTTTGATACCACTGTATAAATAAACGGTTTGAACAATATAGATTTGCTATATAATTTCATTTTCAAAGTGTGATATATAAAATGACTGACTTCGGGGAGAGAAGAGTAAAGGAGTCTGTGGCGATAAAAAGATTTCATTTTAAGTGGTAAAAACAAATGGAACGCAGCTCTTACCTCGTGGTGCTTCCACAGAGACTTTCTGTGGGACACTGTGAACAAGGTGATGCCCACCTGTGGAGCAAAGGACACACAACTAGTACAGAGATCCACACCTGTTCATTTAGAAACCTTTCACTGCAACATGAATGAGCCACTGGGTGTTGCTCAATGTCGAGGAAGGATGCTCCAGAGCCAATATTTCAAGGATGCTACGTCATCGAGTGCCGCCGAAGGACTGTTCCAATCTCCAGCATACTTGGAATTCCACCGAGGCCGCGCCCTTNTATTTCGTTGCGGGAAATTTTGAGGCTGCACATGTGTAGACTCCGGTCTTAAAATCCCCATAATGCTTTGCGCACGGACCAATTTCCAAAATCTTTGGCAGAAAATGTAAGGCTGGGCCTCTCATGTGACGCACACTGCACACTTGCTAGCCTGTTCCATTCTTCGCGGCTAAAAGGTATTCTTGCCTCGCTTCTGAAGGAACTCACTCGGAGGTACATGTGCTACCAAGCAAGCCTCCTCGACATTGAGAAACACCCACTGCTTTAACAGAGTGGTGCAGGAATGAGGATATCTGTATATTAGCTATCATTTTAGCAGCATTAAAAAAATCAACATCCCTGCATCCCCCACTATACCGAGACATTGTTGTTTCCTAGAGATGTAGAGAGTGAGTGAGTGAGTGAGTGAGTGAGTGAGTGAGTGAGTGAGTGAGTGAGTGAGTGAGTGTGAGTGTGTGTGTGTGTGTGGTGTGTTGTTGGTGCGTACCGTCCTGCAGTGGCTGTAGATAAAGTCCTCCACATCCACACTCACTGCACTGGTGCACTCATCCAGGATGGCAAACTGGGGCTTGTGGTAGAACAGCCTGGCCATCTGCAAACAGAAACACAGTCAATACTGAGGAGGAAGTATAAAACGCTATATATATCTGTTTTATTGTGTTGCACTGTTGGAGGAGCTTGTGACCTAAGACTTTCATTGTCATAACTACACTGTAGCTATGCACACATATAAAAGCCTTGAAACGTTGCATCATTCTCCGTACTGATAGATCAAATAGGCCGTTTGATTCACTCCTTAAAGCTAATGTGTAATTATATATCTCACAGGATGACTATCATAGATTTGTGTGTTGAGCCATGCTTTGTGCTCTCTCCCTTTAACTTACTATGTCATCCTGTACCTTGTCTGTATACAAATATTAAAATTAGTTAAACAAAACAATAAATTCAGCCGCAAACCGACTATGTGTGAGTTTGATCGGCCCTACCACCTGAGCAGGGTGATCAGATAGAAAATAAATGGACGACGGCGTGTTTTCAGTAATTTAAAATCATGTTTCCTTAGATAGTGAGTCCTTACAGCCATCCTCTGCTTCTCCCCTCCACTGAGCACGTCCATCCAGTCCTGCACACAGTCCCAGCTGCCCTCCCGGTCCAGGATGTGGCCCAGCTGCACGTTGTCCAGGTACTCCTTCAGCACCTACACACATGGGTGAGAAGGTGTGTGTTACTATAAGCACACACTGACAGCAGGAGTGAGTGTGTGAAGTGTGTGGGGTCCCACCTGATCAGAGATGCCTTTCCTCTGCTGGTCTTCATACGTGTCAGGATAAATGACCTGGTCCCTCAGAGAGCCCAGAGTCATGTAGGGTCTCTGCAGAAACACAACATGTAGTTTTTTTTATTCAGTCTGAGATGCAAAACTGGAACTAAGAGAGGCACTACTCCTAAACATGCGATATAATTATACCGTTAAACAAAACAAAAGTTTTAAAATTCAATAAGCAATTTATTGTATTTTAGGACTACATTTGTTGTACTATCTTGTTTATAGCAGGGCTATATTGCTATTTAAATATTCTAAAATGACATTGCATATTGTCATTTCCATATATACTGCATGTTGGTAACAATGTAAATATTAGCTAACATGCACATAGAGATAGCGGTACATAAATGTGTTTTTTTATTATTATTTTAAGTGTAATTATAGATTATATCTTTTATAAATTATCTTTATAATATGTTAAATGATGTCAGGGTATATGCAGGAATCCTGAAGTCAAATATGAAACCTTTTAAGACCTTTTTTAAGACCCTTTCCATACATTTTAAGAGCTCATCACCACTTTGAGTTTTAACCGGTTACCTTGGCGACACGCTTTACCTCACATTNCAAGAAGTATTGGAGGAGCTACATTCAGTGTTTTCCCAACAGTGTTCTCTGCTCTTTCTGTAAAAAAGGGTCAACCTGAGCGTGTTTCCTGTTTCCTGTGTCCAGAGGCTCCAGGAGGCGATCAGCAACCCTCAGAGTTCGATACCCCATGACTCTCTGGGTGGGGGGGGCTGCCGTTGACACCAGCTGTCCTCAAGGGGCCCGGGAGCGCGGCGCCGTGTCACGCGCGAGAGGACTACAGGCGGAGGCTTTGCGGAGGAAAGCCAGCCTGCTGAGGGAGCACTGTTACAGAGCCACGCCTGGAGACCTGTCATCAGGGAGCCACGAGGCCGAGCCTGCCGCAGAGCGGGGGTCCAGGACCGCTGAGGAAGCCCACCTGCCCCTGACGTTCACTGAGTGAGCTGACGACGCCCGACACACACGTTTACTATGTTAAAGATCTGTAACGATATCAATCCTCTTTGTCAGCAATGTTCAATGCTCCAGCTTATCTGAGATTTAAAGTGGCGACCTTATCATGCAAAATGCACTAGCTGCCATGGTTCTTTTTTACGCTTATACATATAGATGTGTCGGGTGTCAGGGAACTCACGCAGCGTCAGGAAAAATAAAACCCTCTCTCTTTCCCTCCGCCTACCCAAATCTGTCTAAAAACGGGGGAACAACGGAGCTGATCCAGATTTGCCGCTCCAATAGACGTAATATCTGGAATGTAGGCCGGGGCTTTACGCCCACGGGCAATCAGAAACGTTGTTGCTATCAGAAACAATGCAGATGCTGTTTTTTGGACGGTAATATGGTCTGTGTTTACATTAGGCAGTCGCTAACACCCAGAGCCTACCTGTACTGCGAGAGTTTGGTGTAAAAACTTCTGAGGAAATAAAAAAAGGAAAACTCACCTTTCTGTACTGGTAACTGATTGAGAGGGATAAGGAGTTGAGCTCTCAAACTGCTTTCAGAGTAATAATTCCTTGGACACGTGGTTCATGGAATGTCATGATATTGGTGTTATAATCACGGAGACCCATTAAGCTATGACTCTTAGCAGATGCAGATCTCTTGCCCTCTGCAGGCTCACTGCTGCCTGTGCTGCTCAAAAGGCGGCGTCGGGCCAGCAGCCTACGGACCCAGAATCAGCACTTCTCTAACCGGGCGCTGGAATAGGAGGGATTATGAAGGCCGGACTTGTCTAAGCTGCCATGATCCTGTTCGGTATTTGACGCCAAACGCATCACTACGACATGGTTCTTTATATATTTGTTATATATCTGAGACGCCTTATAGATAATGTCTTAAAAATAGCGATGATAGGAGACATCTTTAATTACCCGCTCAGGTAACGGCCCGTCTGTTGGGCTGATAAAGGAACTGCCGCCGGTCTGACTGCTCACGTCACCCGCTACTAAGGTGGCACGTTGCTTGGACTGCGGGTCGGATGAGCGCCATGTCTCGAGCAGGCAGGAAAGGAGGTCTGGTTGGTGTTCTTCAGAACTCAGCACGGTGCTGGCTTCTCCGGTTGGAGACGCTGGTGCTGCTGGACCGCATCATGTACCTGCAGGAGCAACGGTGAGGACCTGCCTCTAAGGCTGCATGTCTGCTCATAGAGTTCTTTTATGGGAGGAAGCACGACGGTCACATGACTTCACCCACGCTAAGCTAAAGGAGGTCATGTCTGGGCTATAAAAGGAACTACATGACTACAATAACATTTCATACAGTGTCGGTTGGCAGCGCTTTCTGAAAAGTTGTAAATTATGTTTCAATACAGGCGCCTTTATCTATTTGTAGTATGTGCATTTTAATTAACCTGAATCTTCCCTCTTCCTGCAAGGTGTGGAACAGTCGGGCTGGTTCCTCTCTTCGACCCAAACTTTCTCCCAGAAACTTGGTGCTGGTGGCTCTGAAGGCTCGAGGACATGGAGGAGCAAAAAGGAAATCCTAACAAACTGTATACATTTCTCTTTTTGGGAAAAGTCACGCTTACTTTCTGAGAATGCGAACCAAGATTACAAAAAAGTCTAGTTCTCATTTAAACACAAACCCACAAGTCTTACTGTTTTTATATTTTAGTCTCTGTTTTTCCAATTAAACTGGCCCTGTTAGCACATTTTTCAGGTTTCATTTTACTATGTCTCTACTGGGACATTCTCCATGCTTTAATGTTCAAAAAGCTCTTTATTGTTCTCCTACTGCCTGTGCTGCAGCACCTCTTTTCACCCTCTGTCTGAAACCAGAGCCCAGTCTGCTCTGATTGGTTAGCTGGCCGGCTCTGTTGTGATTGCTCAACAGCTTAGAGATGTCCCGCCCCTTAGCCTATCACGTACAATGTGTCGGAGCGCTAGCCAATAGGATTATTCCATAGTGTTTGGGAGAGAAACTCCCTCTGGAGGAAACACAGAGATTTTAGCCTTTGGAGACCATTAACATGCACTAAAACCTATAACACACTACAGGAGAGGGAACACCCCAAAAAGCAGGATAACAAATTGCCTTTATCCTCAGGCGTCCTCACGACTTAAAGCTCGGACTTAATTCTGAAACGAAAACATAAATCTGGTAAGATAAACAAACACACGTTAACAACACAATGTCTTTATTATGGAAATAAAAACCAGAGAGGACTTGACGCCTAGTTCTTTTTTTTTGCATTGCAACATTTTTACACAGAATTTCTCAATGTTATTGGTGTTGAAATACTTTCCATGCAGAAATGTGATGTGCCAGCCTTTGTGCAACTCTTTATTGCCCCCCAGGTTCAGAAAGCACTCGATCACAACCAGATGTTCTCCAGAACGCTGCTCTGAGACCAGTTTAGCTTTCATTACGTGTGGGGCATCTCATTGATTTGTGACCTCAACAGGGGTCCAGCGCAGAGACTCCATTCGTGGACTCCTACTCCACCCCCTGAGCAGAGAAGAAGAAACGACTAAACCTCAGAAGTCTTTGTGAAGCAGCGCACAGTTGTGAGAGCTTTCATAGAGCCATGGAGTGTTTGTTTTTAGTGTTTTTGGGTTCGCTGCTGGTTCCTCTGCGGGCACTGAGCAGGTCAAACTGCAAGCCCATGACCTCCACCTTTTGTCAGGGTTTAGGGTACTCCACCACCCAACATCCGACAGGAGTGACGGGGTACACCCTGAGGGAGATCGGTCAGATCGTGGAGACTTCGTGCTCTCCGAACGTGGCCGTGCTCATGTGCCGGGTCGTGGTGCCGGAGTGCGGCTCGGAGGAGGACGCTCGGATGAAGCCGTGCCGAGCGCTGTGTGAGAAGGTGAGGACGGACTGCGAAGCTCCGCTGAAAGCCAAAAGGATCAGCTGGCCGTCGAGGCTCCGCTGCGACACTCTGCCCGAGAACAACTGCGCGCAGGTCAGTGTGAAAACATTCTTCTGTTTGCATCTTATATCATATTCCATGTACCAGACTCTTCTTGCACTATTTCTATTCTATTGTATCTGTTTTATTTGTTCTATGTCCTATATATTCATGTTGCGCTGCTGGAGGAGCCTGTGACCTAAGATTTCCATTGACATGTCTACACTGTAGCTAATGTGCATATGACAATGAAGTGGTTTTATGGACAGCGCTGATTTGTTCTGTTCCTGTAGGGTCAGGTCTCCAGCCCCGCTCAAACATCGTCGGCTACATGTGAGGAGATCAGCGTGGCTCTGTGCCGGGACCAGACGTACACCGAGACTGTCCTGCCGAACATCCTGGGCCACGCCTCTCAGGAGGAGGCCGGCCTGGAGATAAACAAGTATTCCCCTCTCATCCAAGTGGGCTGCTCCGCTCACCTGAAGCCTTTCCTGTGCTCCGTCTACACTCCGAAGTGTGTGTCTGGCGCTCGTCGGCCTCCCTGCAGGACGCTCTGCGAGAAGGCCAGGTCGGGCTGTGAGTCCCTGATGAACAAATACGACATCTATTGGCCAGAAGCCCTGCGATGTGAAGCCTTCACCACTGAGAGCTGTGAGAACGTAAGTCTCCTCTTCCTCGTTTTCTACTTTCAGGTTCATATCAGTATGTAGTGTCTCTACTTTAAAGAGTCCTCTCCTGCTGATGTTCAGGTGTATATCAGTATGTAGTGTCTCTACTTTAAAGAGTCCTCTCCTGCTGATGTTCAGGTGTATATCAGTATGTAGTGTCTCTACTTTAAAGAGTCCTCTCCTGCTGATGTTCAGGTGTATATCAGTATGTAGTGTCTCTACTTTAAAGAGTCCTCTCCTGCTGATGTTCAGGTGTATATCAGTGTGTAGTGTCTCTACTTTAAAGAGTCCTCTCCTGCTGGTTTTTTCGAGGTCGGCCCTCCTACTCGCTTTTTACACTGATCTTCTCCGTCAGGTATGTCTCGATTATAATTGTAATTTGGGTAAGACCGGCACACTGTGTTTGGATGTTAGGTGTTACGTATTCGGACGACTGTTCTTCGTTTTTGCTTCGCGGAAACCGTGGACTTCTTACATAAAGTTCGTGGTCGGTGTTCACTGAAGAAGAAAAAAATTCTTCTCCCGGTTTTTTTAACTTTTTCGGGTGGCTGTACAAAAGGCAAACACTGCAACAAAAAAATAGAGATTGTTCACTTAACGCCAATACACGACGAAAACAGGCTAAAAACTTTTCACGTTTTTTTTTGTCCCTTTTTTTCAAAAAAGAAGAAATCAAAGCACGAAAACTACGAAAAACTTTTTTAGAAAAAGAGCAGCGTTCGTCTTTTTTTTGTTTTTTTTTTTTCTTTTTTTCTTTTTTTTTTTTTTTTTTTTTTTTCTTTTTTTTTTTTTTTTTTTTTTTTTTTTTTTTTTTTTTTTTGTTTTTTTTTTTTTTTTTCCCGCTCCGGAAGGAAAGGGAGACCACCTTGTGGGCGACAAACAAAGTTGTGGCATCCGGGGCCGAAGTGGCACCCGAAGAGCAACATTTGCGTCGATATGTTATGCGGGACCGAAGGTTTTGATCTTGCATTTGGACACGATTGAACAAGATATTGTGAGTGACAACTTCTTTATGTCAGCAGGAAAGGGTCGGCGAAAATGGATTCATTTTTACTTGTGCGAGCATCCTCAAAACAAGTTTTTGCATCTCTTTGAAGTGTAAGAAATCCCCACTCGTTGCGGCGAATACGTTTAGGTTTAAGTCAGTCGCGAAAGGTGACTTTTGCAGGAGGGAGAGCGCTCGATTGGTACAAGTTGGAATGAGCGAGTAGGGAGGTTTCGAGCCGGCGAGTAAACGGGGATTACCAAAAACTCATTATTTTATACAACACGGCCTATCCAAAAATCAGGCAGTCTACTTTGTGGATCGAAGAGATTGACAAAGCATTTAGACGGCCACTTTTCTACTTACTTTTCACACAAACACCGAACGTAAAATGAAAACAATAAATCGGTGCAGCTGTAGTTCTCCTTTCAAGACCTCCTTGCTGCCGGACATTAGTTGTTTTGGGTTTTTTCGGAGAAGAAGACATTTGACTCCGGACGGAGCGGTAGTTGCGACACAAAACAACGAGTACAAAAACTGCAACATTATCCTGGGTTTGTGGAATTTCATTGTTGAAAATTGGGGTAGGCAGGACATTATCCGGAGCGACGCAAAACGTGCGTGTTGCTTCCGTGCAAACAATTAGACAAAAAAAGACTGTAAAAAAGTGGCCTCGTTTTTCAGGAGGCAGAGCGCACCACCTCGCTTCGCAAACCCACATTCGGGAGGGATCCAAAAACATCATCTCCGTCCTTCTAAATTTATCTTTCAAATCGATTCAACGACCCACAAAAATTGGAAGTGTGTACACGTCCTTTTTACCCGTTACTGTCACGTCGCGAGCAGGAGTTCACAGTTCCGTGCACCTCCCACTCACCTTCCTTTTCTGGACTTTTCAGTGGTGAAGTTTGAGGTCCCCGTTCCTTTTCCATCTCTTCTGTGAAGATCCAGTCACCCAACATTCTATACACACTACCTCCGGTTCGCGCTTAATAGTTAATCAGAATAAATGTCTTAACTGTCTCCGCCGCTCCAGATGTTACACTTTACTCCAAAACTTTTAGGCCGCAGTTTCCTTCTCGTGCGTCTGACCGAAACGGTAGGAATAGCTAATACATCGTTTACAATTACCACATGAGGTAACACGGTTGACGACAGTCATGTTGCAGTAGTTGTAAAATTGTTTTTGACAGCTACCAAGAAAACAAAATTTAAAATAACAAAAAAATGCCACGACTGTATTAATTACACTATACTCTTTTTCATAGTATTTTCTAAATTCCGAAATAATCATTAAACAAAAAAATCGTCCAAATTTATGTGTCTTTCTTTGTCAGACGATGAGACATTTCTTAAAATGACAAACAAACCTTTTATCTTCTTCATAAAAATAAAAAACTTCAAAAAACCAAAAGTGCAATTGGGTACGACTTCGAACGGTAACGTTGAAGTCTTTACAGAATGATGATTAAACATAAGCAATTTTGGAGGAGAACAAAACTTAATCCGAAAAGTAAACAAAACAAAAAAAAAAGATCAACTCTAACTGCCAAAAAGTTCCGTTCAATGAAATTACAGAGGATATAGATCGACATGATCTCTAGAGACTTCTCCCCATATTGTTATGTCTTGTTTGCTGACTGTACTAAGCACCCGCTCTCTCTCTCTCGCGCTCTCATTATACATGTGGTTGTCACAAGAGCGACTAGTAGTCATTTAGATTGGGACTACAGACATAAACAAAAGGTACCTAACCCAAGAGCGAGTACGAACCGTGACTTGTGTTCCGTTTGGTCAGTGTAAGATGATGAGATAAGAACACCGGTTGTATCTATTTCTTTTTGTCGTCGGTTGAGTGAGAAGGGACAAAGCGTAGTGCTCTGCTCAGTCTCATTGAAATCGAGTTAAGGTTTTGTCTCTTATGCAGAACAACTTGTGATCGTTAAAAGGTGGTATTGCTTATTATGTCCAGTCTCTAGAAGAAGTAAAGAAAATCGAAGGGTGACTCTGTTGATACCATATATGGTTCGCCTGTCCAGTTGCTCGTTTCTCTCTCTCGCTCTCTCCGTCCGAGACACGCTTATAGACGCCTAGAAGATACGTCTTTCTTAAATTAACACTTCACTGTCTGTGTCTGTACGTTTGTCTACAATAGTCGTTCATCTTTGGCACTAGAGATTCCTAATACCTACGATACAGAATATACGAGTTTCCACAGACCAAAACTCTTCCTCTTCTGCTCAAAGTGGAAAAGATGACATAATACTCAGCGAGCAAATATAGTGGGCCAATTTTGTGCTTTCGATTAATAAAAACACGTTGACATTTTTGTATCGCCATCGTAGACTTATTCCAAGATATCAAGAAGTGGAGTAGGACGCGTACAGGTGGACTCGTTAGGTGTTAGTATATTGTAGATTAGTGAAGATATCTCCAGATCAACGGGGCGATAGATCTCATCGTGTCGTATATACAACACGCACACTGCTATCCACCAGCTGTATTAGCCACATCACGCCTTCCTCGTTGAAACGCCCTGTAAAGGAGATTCAGCACAAAAAATGATGAACTTAGGTTAAGTTAGTGTTCGTGCAGAGCGCCTGTCTCTAATCGTTTAATTGTATTGGTTAGTTTCGTGCTAAGATCGCCCGAGCCTCTCTAAACTAATGATCTGTCTCCCACTCGTTTTCTGTGCTCAACGTCGCCGTCGGTCTCCGTCCTATACTCATTAGAGTTATTTTTCTCGTTTAACATTCCGGCTCTTGTAAAATCTCTCGTAGACGCACTCTTGGTCTTTCGACTGTGACTTTCCGATAAAAAAGAATATGCTATGATGCAGGTGGTTGCGCAAATTTTTGTAAGTCGTCCTCTCTCGTGAGACAATTTGCATTGTCCTCCCTTGTCTGATGTCAGTTCGAAGAGCGCTATATAGGGTGTGGGACATACTGTAGACGGCGTTCGGTCCGTCTCCTGTACAGAAATTCATCTTACATCTAGTGATGTTACTAGAACCTCATCTAACTCCGCCGTAAGAAGAACACTTAGTACGTCGATACCACTCTTACTTGGCGAACCATTTCATCTCTGTGGGATCTCCTAGAACTATCAGCTCATTGTGATGTAAGTTAAAGTGGTACTACATGTGGACTTGTAGTCGTCCTCTGCTATGAGAAATTTCATCTCTGTGGATGTATGTGCACTATATGTGGACTTGTAGTCGTCCTCTCTCCTGACGCAATTTCATCTCTGTGGATGTATGGACTATATGTGGACTTGTAGTAGTCCTCTCCTGAGAAATTTCTTCATCTTTGTGATGTATGACTATATGTCAG
>NW_011369947.1:12760798-12761658 GCF_000735185.1 Notothenia coriiceps
CTTTATCTTTTGAGTAGTGCAACCTATGTACAACTTTAAATTGTATCAGATTTAATCTAACATTTACTAGGCGCCGGTGAATATTCTTAAGACATGTTTCCCAAAATTCCTCAGTGATCGGCATACCCATTTCTGTCTCCCACTCAGTTCTATATTTTTCTGTGCTTACTTACTTCCTGACTAAGAAGTGTCTGGCATAGGGTTGACACTGCTCCTCTACATCCACGTCTAACATTAATTATCTCTTCAAGTGCCCGATGCTGTGGTATATCTGCAAATGTAGCTACATGAGTCCTCATAAAGCTCCGGATCTGTAGATATGGAAAAAAGTGTGAGGCCGGGAGATCGTATTTGTTCTTCAATTGCTCAAAGGACATCAAGTGGCCCCCCTGGTACAAGTCCTGCAAGCACTCCACTCCCTTCTCCTTCCAGCGAGCAAACGCAGAATCCACGCTGGCCGGTCTAAAGGCGAGGTTGCCACAGATTGGGCTGTCTATGTACATATTTGGGGCTTTCAAGTATGTTTTAATTTGTTTCCATATTTTAAGAGAATTGTGTACCAGAAAGTTCCCTGCATATAGTAATTTATTAGTCTTCACTGGGCTATTCAGAAAGGCTGGGAGAGAAGTTCCGAGACAGGCCGCCCGCTCCATAGAAAGCCAGGCTGGAGTGTCCTCCTCAGTGTCCTCAGTGAGGGTACCACTTCTCCAGAAAGCCAGAATGTTTAAATGTGCTGCCCAGTAATAATATCTAACATTTGGTAGAGCAAACCCTCCCTCATATTTAGCTTTACAAAGGTGTTTCTTGCCAATACGCACTGCTTTATATTGCCAGATGAAGGCGGTTAGAATAGAGTCTAA
>NW_011369947.1:12761671-12761976 GCF_000735185.1 Notothenia coriiceps
CAGCGATGCTTGCTAATGTAAACACAGACCATATTACGTCCAAAACACGTCGCGCATTGTTTCTGATAGCAACGTTTCTGATTGGCCCATGGGCGTAAAGCCCGCTCACATTTCAGATATTACGTCATATCGGACGCAAATCTGGATCAGCTCCGTTGTTCCCCCGTTTTCAGAGATTTGGGTACGGGTTTTGTTTTCTGACACTTTGTGAGTCTCCTGACATCGGGGACACACCGGGGACACACCGGGGACACACCGGGGACACATATTTATGTATAAAAGACATCAAAAAGTGCATGATAGGA
>NW_011369947.1:12762021-12770949 GCF_000735185.1 Notothenia coriiceps
CCACCTTATTTTAGATACTCATTTAACAATTACATGTTTTGAGGAGATTCTCCTACACTGGGAGGCCAATATTCTCCCAGTGGTAAAAGGAGAATTCTCCTTCACCATGTAATTGCTTAAATGAGTTCATAAATAAGGGGCAATGAAATGTAAATAACTGGCTTGTATTGGGTATGGGCTCAGCAAATTAAGAATAACTAATGAGAATAATTGGTTAGACAGGAGGAAGAGGAGAAAAATAAAGTCTAGCTTAGTCTCCAAAAAAGCTATGTTTCCCATTACAACATAATTACACCTGTCAAATACTTCCAAGCTAGGGTATTTTTGCCGGAAATTATCTTTTAGAAAAAGGAATGAAGACAGAATTCATGGAAGCAAGGTGGTTTATTTGCAACAACAGGAAAAAAAAATTGGGTCAACATACTTTAATATAGTCCTGAAAGTCTGATATGTGTGAGAAAGTATACTTGTTGTGGAATCAGAATGGGCAACACAGGTTGGCCATGTTCAGACTATCAATAAGTAAAATTGTAATTAAAATTACGGTCAATGAACCACTGAAAAAGGTTTTCGAGCTATACTCCATCACAATTCCAGTGCGGTTCTAAGTGCGCTAGAATTTGAAAGCACACAACCGGAAAAAATCTTCCACTTCCTTCAGCACTTCCTTACAAAGCCCTCCTCCTAGACACCACAAACGCGCACATGACCAATGAGGGCACGGAGATAAGTTTGTGCACAGATGGAAGGCTGACAGGCAGGTAGGCCATCCAGTTATTTTAGCCGGGCCGGGCCGGCCGTTTTGAACTCTGCTACTAAAAACTGTTTTTTTTTTAACTTCATACGTCAAACGCGTCATATTACGTCACATGGGGGAGCAACTTTCTCGGACTCCTTCTCTGCCCAATCCGCGGTAGTAGTTTGTAGTTGGTTTGAGCGGTTGTGATTTAGTGAGCTGGTATTTTTTCGGTAATTTTACATTGCATTTCACCATTTGTAATCATAGTGAGCTTGTGTTTGTGCAGGTTGCACAAACTCAAGCCTGTCAGGGCATCGAGTCCACAGAGCTAGCGTTCGTTCCTGGGTGCGTTGTGCATCCACCGCATCTATGGCATCCACCTCCCTGCAGCACATACTCCGTCTCCACAGCTTTATCAAGAAACCGTATTACATCTCTCTCCTCCACTCTCCACTCACCTGCTGCAATCAGCTGTGCACCCTCCCCGACTACACACCTGCTTTCCATCAAGCCATTTACAACGGCATATCAACGGAGGCTCCACAACCTTTCTCCGCCAGATCGTCAAGTATCAGCCGTACCTCGCGTCTCCCCTCCGGTCAGCACCGTAGTGTGGAGTTGCATTAGGTAACGCGATATACGGCTGATACTTGCGCATTAGTTTCTGTTATGGATCAGTATCAACAGTCCTAACAGTAACGTTACTATATTATCAATACTACTTTAGTTATAGCCTGATATATAGACCCTCCAGAAAAACGCGATTCTGTGATCGCAGAATTTACCGCATAATCAGCAAAATGGCGCAGATTTCTAAAAGGCCGCATATTTATCAGAAGGCCGCATAATCCCCGCATTTTTCCACACAAAATTGAGAAAAAAAAAAGTTAACTCGTCTTGAAGTGACTTCATCAGCTCGCGCATCACAGAATGTAAACAACAATGTATATAGTGAACGTGTGGAGCTCACACGATAGAGAATCTCTATCGTGTGAGCTCCACACGTTCACTATATACATTGTTGTTTACATTCTGTGATGCGCGAGCTGATGAAGTCACTTCAAGACGAGTTAACTTTTTNAGTTACTCTCATTGGTTAACACTTGACCAGCACCCGCCGTGTTTTACAGTTTGATTGACAGCAAACACACCGCCGTGATGATAGCCTTCCCTGCTTTATCAACAGCCATTGGATAAAGCTGATTTTAGAAAAGCGTTTTAGCCAATCAAAATGAAATATGCGGGACATCGTCTCAATTTAAGGGACGCACCAAAAGTCATGAAAATGCTGTGCAGTCCCACGCAAAGCGGGACATCTGGTCACCCTAGGTGTGAGGAGAACCAGTGGAGAACTGGGCAGCTATCTTGGTGAGTGACCGGCGTTAGCTACAGAATGTTAGCTAACGTCACATCACAACATTGTGAAGTTAGCTATCATATATCAGGCTATAACAAACGTAGCATTGNCAAGCTTCAAAGTTGTATTTATCATCTGAATTTGCCGAAACAAGTTTAATATTCTGAAAGCCAAGACTTTGTTTTAATTGAAATCAGATGAAAACAAACTGTAACGGACCCTGCCGTGTTATTTATGATTACTCTACGCTTACATTCATAATGTCAGCCGGAGGGAGGGGGAGCGGCGCTGCGGAAGAGCAGATTGCCTGTCATCTTCCCTTTACAAGCTTAAAGAATGTATTTATCGTGTGAGTTTGGAAATAAAAGTTTCATATTCTGAAAGCCAAGACTTTGTTTGTTTAAAATCAAACAAAACACCCGAACCCCGAAAAAATACTTTTTTATGCAAATCCACGTTTATTTTGAAATGAGCCGTTGCGACTTCCGACTGATTTCGATAGAGCGGGTCACATATGACATATAACATGTTTAGGCTTCAATAGGTCGCATTTGAACATTACAGATCATCCATGTTTTTACAAACGGGTATGTTTGTTTAAGTAAAAACTAAATGCAAATATCCATGGTGATAAGAGACAGTATACTATTAGTGTGTGTGTGTTTCATAATCACTTGAATAACATGAAGTTAAATGATCTGCAAATCATACATTTGTTTACCACAAAATAGTGAAAGTATGAAAGATTTTATTTCATATGCACCATGGACTTTTAATTTATATCAATCTCTTCCAGACTTAAAGGTTGTAGCCTTTGGTTCAAATACTAACCTCTTCTCGTTGGGGATACTAGTCATGGAGCTTTAAAATAATCAAACCTTTTAGAATTTCTGCAATAAATACAGGTAGCGTTACATCTACAACATTGGGTTGAAACCAGATTAAAATCTGCGTAGGATAATTGTTGATACATGATCTGATTGCCAATTTTCACAATTGCCAATCAGGCTTTTGTGCAACCATTAACATAGTGATATATTAGACTTCTGACATAATATCCTCTTCATCAGCTTGACATAATTTAGTTTTTGCCTACCCTACAGTCGAGACAGTTTGTCTGTCTGTCACCTACTTTGGCTCAAAGATGAACTGATACAATTGTTTTGGGTCCGAGGTCAGGATCAGTATGACCTCAAGTCAGTCCCATTCTTGTGCATCTGATATCTCAGGTGAAAACGGGTCATTAGTATTTTGTAATGATGATGACATTTCTTGACTCTATCCTACCATCAGTTTAAAACAAAAAGATAATCAGTTTACTATCATATATGACAATGAAAAGCTGGTAATGTTTGGCAGAAACAACTGAAAGATTATGAATGATCCGAACGGTTGCTGTTTTTCTTCTGTGGGTTTTCAATCGCTTATGTGTAAGACAAGTTGTTTCAACTCTAGATGTTTCACAGCTCGGTTTTCTGGACTGCATTAGTTTTAATCAGCCTGAGCTTATAAAAGGAAAACTGAGAGAATCTTTAAGCCAAATAGCTGCAATCAGCTGTAATCCATGTTCCTGAGTTCTCTGCACATCCTAAATACCAGCACGTGAGCCCTAAATTAGCAATGCTCAGCTATAGAAAGCTATTCAGAAAGGATTCTGAAGCTGCGTTTTAACTTGCCACAGGTGTGTAGCTTGGATTTAGAGGTGGTTGGAGGTGGAAAAAGAGGAGGAGGGAAAGTGAAGTCAAAAAAGCGCGTCTGTCTCTGGTTTCCCTGAAGCTACATGACCCTGGCTCTTTTGTCCCGCGAGCGCTGACTGACGTCCTGAATGGGGCCCTTTGAAGCAAGCTCCAGTTTTAATTAAGAGGGTTTGCCTCGCCTGGACCACTGATCTGTGAAAGCCACGGGGATAAATATTGAATGGGGTTCACCCGCTGGTTACTGTGCCCGAGGGATAAACAGGTGCTTTGGAGGGCAGGTATTTGCCAGGGCCCCCTACCTGCACGGTGTGGTCATATTGGAAGGAGAGGGTGTTTGGTGTCATGTCTTCCAAGGTATTGACTATTGAAGCCCACCCTTATTGGAATGAATTCCAAGCCCTCGAAAGCTGTGGAATGAGGAGCAAATTGGCGTCCAGTGAGAGGCGCCAGTGATACCTAAGTGATCCGCTGCCTGCGGCCCCTCAGTGCCCTCTATCTAGCCCTCTGGAGTGTGAGATTTCCATCTCTCAGGTGTTGGCAGGGAGCCACGCAACAGAAGCCTACCTGTGAATATTCTGAAGTGTTCAGTGACACCACTGACCTCTGTTCTGTCAATTCAAGTAAGCTTTAGCCGGTGCATACACTTGCACCTGGTAGTGTAGGTATACCATGGAAACTCAGTAAACCTGCAATAAGTAAGCTGAGAACACCTGATGAAACGATGTAAACCACATGAAAGGTAGTAAACCTATCCTTTACAATGTACCTATACATGCTGCGTTAAAAAGGAAGCCTCATCTTATATGTAACTTGAAAGACTAAGTGAGGATATTTTCATTGCAAGTGGCACCAAAGGAGCAACTCCAGTGGAATTGCTAAGCAGCGTGTCGTTGTTGCGTGCGGAGCTGGCGTCCCGTTTGCCCTTTTTGCCAGTTATCTGCATTCCTTTCTAGCGGGTGTCTGCTCTGGGCTGTGGGGCCAGGCTTGAAACCTTGTTGTCCTGGCATCTCGGGAGGCAGGCACGTAAAAGGATACTCTTGTGTCAGCTGTTTCCTGCTGCAGCTTTTGACAAGGGCCTCTATTCATCACCAAGCCCTTCTACACCGCACCAACCCACCCCTTCCTCCCCCCACCTGCCAATGAATAAGTAATTATTGGCCATCTTGGTGCAGGATATTTGGATGGCTCTATTTAATGTGGCAGCAGAAGGTAAGGTGATCGGGCTCAGGGCCCGGGCTACGGAGCGTAACTGTTCCAGAGGAGAAAGGTAACTTGAACTGGTGTTGGGGCCCTGCAGCACCTCTGTTTATTTTTCACATGGACTCAGGGCTCGTTATCCCTCTTAAGTCTGAGAGACAGCTCTCTAAGGGCTCTTTTTGGCCTGCACTCCATCACACATTGTAATATTTGATGGACAAACATGCTTGAAAAATCTGAGAGGCCGGGTAACTCAAGCTACTCATCTGTCATCAGAAGTGCTGCTTTCTAAACCCCATCATAGGTTGCCATACGTGACAACACATACCATTCATTCTTGCGTGAAATCATTCAGTTAAGTTGTTGGAGATGTAGGAATAAACTTCTTTGCCAGCTTGTTCAATATTTAGAAAAATATGGTAATCTCTGAAAAATCTCTTTCCAGATAATCTGACCGGCATACAAAATAAACAGTGTCTTCTTTCGTCCCTTCCTCTCTGTTTTGCAGCCTGTCAAGTGCATTAGCTTGACCCTGTAAAGATGGAGTAGGTTCTCTGTATAGATGTAGGCACAACTATTTCTGAAATTGCCTCGTTGGCCTGTTTAAGAAGGTCAAAGTATATTTTATCAACAGGCCAACACATCAACGTTGTGATTGTCTCGAGTGTCCCAGCACTTCTTTATCCGTTGATGATTCTACTTCTGTTCTAGGCCATACATACTCAAACAATAACGTCAACAAGAACAGTTCATCAAAAATGTTATAAAGTTAATTTGAGCCATTGTCCGCCATCTTTATCTGCCACCATCGCCCCAGAAATTGAAAGTGTCAAAATATCAGATTTCATCTTCAGTTCAGCAACCGTTTTTTACATTCTTTTTATTTTATTTTTATCAAACGACAATGATGAGTGGACATGCCTGTCCTTTACCACTTCTGCATATGGTATGATTTTAGAGGAAAAGACAGAATTTTCTTCTGTGAAGTCATTTCAATCAGCAGACTTTGTCACTGCTAAAAAAGTGGGTAATGTTGTAGATATCCTCTTTCGTCGTATGTGCATTTGAAATGTATCAAATAGAAATATATGCTATATTATTGATTCCCACTTGTTTGTCCTTTTCACAAGGAATGAACATTCATTGATATGAAACAATGACAGATGTTGAACTCTACTAAATATGTGGCTTTTTTATTTATCTTTTTATAAATCATCTTTTATATAAGTGCCACATGGCTACATACAGTAGATACAAAGATACACTACTGTTTGTGTTAATGGTAGCATTTATAATGTTAATATTGATAATGAGGTATTTTTACCAAAGAATCTCAAAATGGTTTCCAATACTGGTTTTGAGACGCCTGTGATTTGATGCTGTCTGAGCCACTGAATGTCCAAAGTTTACACCACTTAAAAGAGCTCAAAACACAAGTAGGATCGGTTTCATAAGCGTCACTGGCTACACTTCACCTGTGAGGGATGGAGGGGGCATCCGAAACATCACTGGACGGCCAATTATGAAGCAGCTAGATTTTCTCAGCCGCCACAATGGTGGCCGATCCTCTTTCATACTCAAAAGGTCATCTGGTGCAGAGTGACAGGACACCTAATGTATGGATGCAGATTCTTTATGCTTCTCCATGTCTTTTTCAATAGAGTATACAAGACAGTCTGTCAAAGCCCTTTCAGGCTGCAGATAATGGTGATGAGTCGCTGATGAGCTTTTTGTTTCACAATACAGTGAAGAGCTAAATGCAGACAAGCAATTACAATAGTAAAAAAATACCAATTTTTAGAAGAACATTTTGAGATCTTAAAGTGAGATTTGAGATTTAAGTAATTTATTAATTCATGTATTATTATTTATTGCCTAAATAAATAAGTAACACTGTTGGTTGGACCTCAGAAATAGGAGGCCAGCTAACCTTATCATTCAATAATTAAACAATGCACCATGTATGTGTTGTTGCCACCATAATATGGATCGGTAGGGTGGTTGGTATTGGATGCATGCCCATTTATTTATTGGCACAATACGGCAGGTCTTGAGTGCACAAACTGTGTGAAACCTCGAAATGTATCTGGTATGTTTCGATCATGCATAAAGGTTGGGTCAAGTGGATTATCATTTGTATTGGAATGTAGGGAGGTGTGTGGTGCAGTGGGTTGTGCGTTGGTGTTCGGATCAGGGGGTCACACAGGTTCAAACCCCACTGCAGTCAGCATGTCGTTGTGTCCCTGAGACACTTCACCCAAAATTGTTCCTGTGGGGATTGCCCACAGTATTGAGTATGTAAGTCACTTTGGATAAAAGCGCCTAACAAGTGACATGTAATGTAATGTGAATTGATCTTATCACTCGTCCAAACACTGCAACTTCTACCAATCACTGTGAAGCAGGACAAGCAGGTGCCATGTGTGTGTTTTAGTGGGATCTTTCAAAAACGTTTTTTGTTTTAAAACTACATTGCATGTTTAAACATATTTAGTGACATTAACAAAATGAACCCCGCGCACCTGATCCTTGGTAAATCAAGCCACATTATCCATGACTTAATTATGATAAAGAAAAAAGGCAGGGAGTAAGCAATGGCACGGCTCACCAGGGTGGCACTACTCTACCCCCGTCCCCCCAGCCCCTTCAACACATACAGGACTGTCTCAGAAAATTAGAATATTGTGATAAAGTTCTTTATTTTCTGTAATGCAATTTAAAAAAACAAAAATGTCATACATTCTGGATTCATTACAAATCAACTGAAATATTGCAAGCCTTTTATTATTTTAATATTGCTGATTATGGCATACAGCTTAAGAAAACTCAAAAATCCTATCTCAAAAAATTAGAATAGTTCCTCAGACCAAGTAAAAAAAAAAGATTTATAACAGCAAAACACAATCAAACATTTGAAAATGTCCATTAATGCACTCAGTACTTGGTTGGGAATCCTTTTGCACGGATTACTGCATCAATGCGGCGTGGCATGGAGGCAATCAGCCTGTGGCATTGCTGAGGTGTTATGGATGCCCAGGATGCTTCAATAGCGGCCTTTAGCTCATTAGCATTGTTGGGTCTGGTGTCTTTCAGCTTCTTCTTCCAATACCCCAATATTCTCTATGGGGTTCCAGGGTCAGGGGAATTTGCAGGCCAATCGAGACAGTAAATGCCATGGTCAGTACACCAGTTAGCTGGTGGTTTTGGCCACTGGGGCTCAGGTGCCAGATCATGCTGGAAAATGAATTCCTCATCTCCATAGAGCTTTTCAGCAGACGGCAAGCATGGTATGCGCTAAAATCTCTTGGTACATCCAGCTGCTTTACTCTGGGCTTTGATAAACAACAGTGGACCAACACCACAGCTGACATGGCTTCCACCAAACCATCGCTGACTGTGGAAATTCCACTGGATTTTCAGCAACTTGGATTTTGCTTTCTCTCCAGCCTTTCTCCAGACTCTGCGCCTTGAACTCCAAATGAAATAACAAACTTGCTTCGTCTGAAAAGAGGACTTTGGACCACTGTGCAACTGTCCAGTGCTTCTTTTCCTTAGCCCAAGTCAGACGCCTCTTCCGTTGTCTTTGAGTTCAGAAGTGGCTGACCAGTGGGAATACGGCCTATTGATAAGCCCATTCCCGCGGACACGTCTTGTGAACAGTGACTTTTGATACCTGGACTCCAGCTCAGTCCAACTGTCTTTGAAGCTCCCCAAATTCTGGAAGCGACTCCTCTTCACAATGCCTGTTAAGGCGCGGTCATCTCTCTTGGTTGTGCACGCGTTTCCTGCCACATTTCCTCCCCTTCCAACAGACTTTTGTGGATGTTGCTTTGAAACTGCACTCTGTGAACAGCTTGCTCTTTTGAGAAATTTCTTTTTGGTGTCTTACCTCCTGATGGAGGTGGTGTCAATGGACGGTCCCCCTCTGGACAGCAGTC
>NW_011369947.1:12771089-12780040 GCF_000735185.1 Notothenia coriiceps
CCACTGTCTTTGAAGCTCCCCCAAATTCTGGAAGCGACTCTTCTTCACAATGCTGTTAAGGCTGCGGTCATCTCTCTTGGTTGTGCAGCGTTTCCTGCCACATTTCCCCCTTCCAACAGACTTTTTGTGGATGTGCTTTGAAACTGCACTCTGTGAACAGCTTGCTCTTTGAGAAATTTCTTTTTGTGTCTTACCCTCCTGATGGAGGGTGTCAATGACGGTCCTCTGGACAGCAGTCAGATCAGCAGTCTTCCCCATACTTGTGATTTAGTTTACTGAACCAAGCTGAGTGTTTTTCAAGGCTCAGGAAACCCTTGCAGGTGTTTCGAGTTAATTAGACGATTCAAGTGATTCGTTGAACACCCTACTAGTATACTTTTTCATGATATTCTAATATTTAGAGATAGGATATTTGAGTTTTCTTAAGCTGTATGCCATAATCAGCAATATTAAAATAATAAAAGGCTTGCAATATTTCAGTTGATTTGTAATGAATCCAGAATGTATGACATTTTTGTTTTTTTAATTGCATTACAGAAAATAAAGAACTTTATCACAATATTCTAATTTTCTGAGACAGTCCTGTATGTGACCCGCTCTATCGAAATCACTTGGAATTCGCAAAGGCTCATTTCAAAATAAACGTGGATTTGCATAAAAAACTAGTTTTTCGGGGATCGGGTGTTTTGTTTGATTTTAAACAAACAAAGTCTTGGCTTTCAGAATATGAAACTTTTATTTCCAAAATCACACGATAAATACATTTTTCAAGCTTGTAAAGGGAAGATGACAGCTCTCACTCGACACTCTGCTCTTCCTCGGCACAGCTCCTCCTCCCTCCGCTGAAATTATGAATGTAAGGCGTATAGTAATCATAGATAACACGGCAGGGTCCGTTACAGTTTGTTTTCATCTGATTTCAAATAAACAAAGTTTTGGCTTTCAGAATATTAAACTTGTTTCGGCAAATTCAGATGATAAATACAACTTTGAAGTTTATAACGCCATAATTACAAGCGGAGAACGGAGTAACTTAACGTCACAGCAGGCATAACAACAGCCGGTGTTTCTCGTGAGTGTTTTCCCCGGGAAACAAACGCAATCCACACAAACGCAAAAATACACAAACACACACACACATACATACAGACTCGCGAGCTTCCCCCAGACCAGTAATCCAAACGAAAATATCTTCCCTGCCTAGTATTTTGATCATTTGCTAATAATCAATCAGATCGATGGATTCCAGAGAAGAGAAAACTTTGAAGGCCTTTTTCTCAAAATGATGACTCGGTGACAGTCATTATATAATGTGACATATTTTGCTTAATATTTGGAGTACAAAAACAATCCTGATATCATTAGAAAGCTAGGAATATCCTCTTTCCAGCAGTGTATACAACTCAACATGTGTCTTCGGGTCAATGCGACTGATTTCGATAGAGCATGTCACATATGATTTATCACCTTATCTCCCCTCAGATGGTTGCAGGGGTTTCACTAATTGAAGGTGTTGATTAGTATATGATAAAAAATAAAGAATTTGGAAGGGAAGGAGTTTGCCTAATAAGAAATTAACATTTCATCAGCAAAATTGACAGTCCCTGGTATTGTGCAAACGAGCTCATGGATTAAGATTTAATTAGAGATGTTTAAAACTAGCTGCGTACTACCTCTCACTATTTGTTCCTCTTTTTTCTCTTTCCAGTCCCCTGAACCCTGCATCCTGTGCCCGTGTGCGTCAACCAAAGAAGCTGTGAAGGACAAAGCCAAAGATGGCAAAAAGAAGGTTCCTAAGATCTTCTTTGGGACTCGCACTCATAAGCAGATAACTCAGATCGCCCATGAGCTGAAGCGCACGGTTTACTCCGGCGTGGCCATGACCATCTTATCCAGCAGAAATCAGACATGTGTCCATCCAGAAGTGGTGCCTCACTCCAACCGCAATGAACGCTGCAGGGATCTACTGGAGGCTAAAGATGTGAGCATGAACACTTGCATACACACAAACATTCACATGACCGTATCTCTATTACATCGTTTTTTAACTGTTAAATGTGCCCCTTACTACTTAGCTAATGTCAAACCTCATGTTTATTTGATATGCTTATGTGAAAAGAGAAACATCTCAAATGCTGGTATCGGCCCCCCAAAAAAGTTCAGGCCATAGTTTTGTCATGTGACATTTATCCCATAACGGTCACAACCTGTATGCCTTTCATAGTAAGGCCATTTCAACCCCCCGTTTTTTTTTGCACCCCTTTGCTTCACTAAAAACTTGTTCTTGACCTGAATTGGACTCTATTGAACTACAATTAACCTGCATTCAGCTGGTTATGACACACACTTTCTACAAGGAATGAAACATTAATCTACTGGTGAACATTAAACAAACTCAACATTGTATTCCAACTCTTTGATCCCAGCTGATTTCTCAAAAAATGACTGAACACCTGTAACATAAACCCACAGGTTACTACCACTACCAGAAAAAAACTCCTTCAACAATGTAGCCTCTGAGCAGCAATTATGCTGCTACAATATTCACAATTGTCCCAACCATTTTTTTTTTAAAACACAAAAATGTCAGGAAGCATTGATTGAGCTTTTTTTTAGAGACACGAGACAGTTGTTGTCCCCTTACTGACCTCTAGTTGAGGCTCCTACTGCAGTAAGGACAATTATGCTGTCATTGGAGGTGTTTGCCTCCTATGGCAATTGTCTCACTTTGTCATATGAAATGGCTGGCCCGAGTCATAACCTCTAACTGGAGTGGGTGTGACTGATGCTCTGTGTCTTCATAACCTCAGGGTCTAGTCTGGTCAGCATCGGGTTACCTTTGTATAGACACACAGTGATTAAAACACAGAAAACCACATCGTTCAGATAACGGCGACTTCAGTCAAAACACCTGCACTCTGTTTTAACCTGTCCCCACTTTTCTAAATGTGGCTGCCTGGCTGTTAATCTCCCCAACTCCGCTTTCACTGAGCGGACAGGTTTCAGCCTCAGCAAAGTATCCAGGCTAAGCACACCATTGTGAGAGCATTTAATTCAGAGATAATTATTGTGTCTGGAGGTTAACGGGTCCACGGATGTACAGTATTTGTGTTGACAGTGTCACCTCGAGCTGTTAAATCATAAAAGAACAGGGTGGGACATCTGAAGCGGACACCTCTCTGTTGACAGTGTAATTGGGGCTTGGTACATGAGAAGCCTCTTCTTCACACTAATTCTACTTCACTATATGAGTGTCCGGGCATGTAATGCACTACAATGGTTGGAACACCTGATCACAGCTAGTTAGGCCTTGGCACGTCAGTTCTTCTATGCAAAAACTCAAATGGAAGACTTTTCACACATCAAGGGGATGAAAGATTTTTCTCCCTGCAGTGACAGCAGCAGCCTATAAAACTCTGTGACCATTGTTCCTTAACAGGTTCATTTGAACAATGCAATTTACTCAACTTTACTTTACTCGAGAGTGTTTTAGTTTTGTTCTGTTGGCTGAACCTGTGGCGCTCCTCTGCAACACTGGAGACTTTTTAAAGTTGATTATAAGTTGGCACGACTCTATATGTAGGGCTGCATTCCCCATTCCTGAAAAACACTTGCTTCGTGGGAATGAGCTCCTGTAACAAGTTCCTCCTTCTGCATCAGCAATACTGCTGGAGGAGGGGGACAGTATTTGGTTAATGCGACCTCTGTTCTTACGATCTGAATACCTTAATGGTAAGATCAAGTCAGAAATTTGACTTGCATCACATCAGCTCCATTTGCAACATATTTCTTTATTTTATTTTTTTTAAATCGTGAGTAGGTCCTTATGACCTACTCACCAAATTCTAAGAAGTCTGCTGTTGCTCGACCGACAGTTGGCATAAAATGATAACTTCAGCTGATGTAAAGAAGTGCATAGCATATAACATAAATACATCTACAAAAAGATTATAAAAAAAGTAAATATATAAAAAATGTTCCAAATGTAGCTTTAAGGACAAAAATAAAAATCCCATTATTGGCACGTTTTATTTATTTTGAAGCAAAAGTATTAACACTTTGAAAAACCCAGAGGTCAGACAGTCATCTTTTTTGTGATGTGATGACACATCTTCTTGACAATTTACTATTCACTTTGATGCAGTGTTTCCGCCAGACCAGGGCTGAGAGGGCGTCCACCCCGAGAGCGGGGTCTGTCTTTTTACTTTAGTGAGCCGGTTTACCACGGAGCCTCAGTTTCGCTGCTGCGAGGCTCCGGCGCTCGCAGCTCACGCGTGTGCTCCACTAAAACCCCCCCCGCTCATCGTGTGCAAATCAAGCACGTTCCGTGTTGTCCTGTAGCAGGCACCTTCGATGTCGGGGAAGCGATCTTCAATACACCGAAAATAATTCCACCAGACTCCTTTGCCCCTCCAACAGAGGGATGTCCTTGTCCTTTTTCCTTTTCGTAATTTCAAGCGATAAAAACTCTCGATCTTCTCTCGAGTTATTAATATTTTTGGACGTCCTCGGCTCGAGTTCAGGGCGTCCCGAGCTGAATAAGGCCGCCAAATGACGGCAAGACGGCCCCCTGGCGGAAACGCTGCTTTGATGCAACCCTTAAAAGTGCCTGGAGGTGGCATTCAGGGTCACTTCTTGAGTAGACTCTAACTTTAGTTCCAGGAACTCATTCCTAAAGCTGAGATCCATGGATTTGTGGACCAGTGACAATACCTTTGTTGTGTAATGTTAAGTTAAAGTAAAAAAATAAATAGTATGTAATATGTGTCTCGTCAAACTAAACGTTTTCTGACCCATGGCATGCTGCAATGTAAATTACAGGGTAAATCATGCCGCTACTACCACGGTGTCCAAAGGATGCGGGATCAGTGTTCACTGCAGCGGGTCCACGGACTCTCTGAAGCCTGGGACATTGAGGACATAGTGGCACTGGGTAAACGCCTTCGCTCATGCCCCTACTACGCTGCACGAGAACTCATGCAGGATGCCTCCATCGTCTTCTGTCCATATAACTACCTGCTGGACCCAATGATCAGAGAGAGTGTAAGTAGAGTGTGGAAGACAGGGTGATAATTATGTAGGACCGTTGGGGGAAAAAAGGTGCAAAGGAAGGGAACAACAGGAAGTTTACTTCTTTCTTCTTCCTCTCTTGCTTTGAATCTTAATTTTTCCAGATGGAGATTGACCTGACTGGTCAGATTGTGATTCTGGACGAGGCCCACAACATCGAGGACTGTGCAAGGGAGAGTTCTAGCTTTAATCTAGACCACAGCAGTCTGCTGGCATGTAGGGACGAGCTTGACGGCATGGTCAACATCAACATCAGACGATCCCAGCACGAGCCACTCAGGAACTTCTGCTATAGCTTGATCAAGTTAGTATCTTCATGTTGCTTATGTCTGCTTTTATATTTTTGACAAGACATTTGCTGAATATGTCTTTTGTCCATGCTGTAGCTGGATCCAGGAGAGCCAAGGCTTGATGTCTGAACGAGGATATGAGACTGCCAGTAAAGTCTGGAATGGGAAGGATGTACTGGGCATCTTTCACAACCTTGGCATCACTGCTGACACCTTCAGCCTTCTGAAGGTACACCAAAATATCTTTGCTTTATCTGTTGTTGAGCTGTCATGAGGACCAAAACTGAACAACTGAAAATCTCGTATTATGACATCCATAATCTCTTCATGTTTGAGCTTCTCCACAACCTTACATTGCTATTATTCGATTCAGTTCAAATGCTCACATTAAGCCTCAAGCACTGTCGAATACTCCAGAATATCTAAAACCAAATATCTCTTCCACTGTCTTTCCTTGTGACAGAAAAACCTGGCAGCAGTTTTAGAGAAGGAGGAGCGTGTTGGTGTGGTCAATGGAAAAGAGGATATGGTTCAGCTCCCAACAATTAGCTCAGCCTCCTCCATTGTCCTCAAAAACCTCTTCATGGTGCTAGGCTTCATGTTCTCTTCTGAGGACAACTGCAGGTCAGAAGCAAACCAAAGAAGTCAGCTAAACCAAAATCATGCTTCACATTAACAGTTGTACAGGTTATGGAAGGACCACTCAGTTTTCTTTGTGTCTGTAGCTTTGCTGAAGACTACCGGGTAGCTCTGCAGAAGAGCTACGCTTGGACGAACCAGGTCCCACCTGATGTCCCTGATGCCCATGGCTTTTTTGTTCGGCCTCGCCAAAGACAACGCCTGAGTGCCCGAGTCAAGGCAGAAGTCCTAACACTCAGCTTCTGGTGCCTCAACCCTGCTGTGGTGAGAGCTTTGAGATTGCACACTGATTTATTACTCAAATGGGTTGTGTAGTAATGAGACATTTTTCTACGCCAACACCAAAGTTAGCATTGCAAGGGCTCTTGACTAAAAGCCAATCGAAATGTTCAGGATCAGTGGAAACAAGCATTTATGATACTTACACATTTGGTTCATCAGGATAATCTCCACAAATGAACACCTCTTTTATAATAGTTGAAGCCCAAATGGATTTGTAAGAACTAAAGCTATGCTAATGTACAAACTACATAACAGTCGCATGACTTAACGTCAATACCGCTAAGCTAAAGGCTTTCAGACAAGACAATGGAGCCCCAAAGTACTAAAATGAAACCCTTTCACGGGTTTAGGAATCATTCCTACACCACCCTGTCAAGGCTACCTGCAAAATGCTAGTTAAATATGTAATTAAAACAAATGTTAAAGCCTTTATATTTTCTAGCTCTTCAATTCCTACCTATCCTCTATTATTGTATATTTTGATATGTTTATGGCATACTTGTCAGCAGAACCACCTCTTGGAGATTTACAGTATTGTCTATCTGCGTCTCCCAGGCTTTCTCTGACTTGAGAAAGTCTGTGCACAGCATTGTGCTGACATCAGGAACCCTTTCACCAATGGGCTCGTTCTCCTCTGAACTTGGAGTGAAGTTCACCATCCAGCTGGAGGCCAACCATGTTATCAACAAGTCCCAGGTCAGTAGGTTTACCGATGACACTGAGCCACTTGCCACCTTGCAGTGGATATGTTTTGGGACTGTTCCAAAAAAAAATGTAACTGCTTGATTCATGGATGTCTAGCTTAATCATATAACTATCTGATGTCATAAACCTCCATCCTCATGAGTCATTGATATCCCTAAGCATCCCTAAAGCTCCATTTTAGAAAACGCTGTATGATTATCTCCACTTGTCTCAGTAAACTTGATATCCAGGTCTTAAAAGGGTCCTATGCTTTTTTGGATTTTCCCTTTCCTGCATTGTGTTGTATAGGTTTCTGTGCATGATGATAGTCTGGAAATCCCAAGGTTTCTGGCAAGCAGAAACTTTTACAATTGATGCTGCACATCTGTCACAGTGCCAGTTTTGTCCAGCAGATGTCACAGTTTAACCATTGTATTGCAATGTACTGTATCTAATTCCTGGAGATATTGTTGTTTTGTCCCTTAATAATCTCTGGATGTATGTATTATGTGAATTATATTGGTGATATGACATTTACACTGCTAAAACTCTCTATTCAGGTTTGGGTGGGCACTATTGGTTCAGGACCCCAAGGCAGAAAGCTCCTCGCCACCTTCCAACACACTGAAACGTACGCCTTCCAGGATGAGGTGGGGGCGCTGCTGCTCAATGTCTGCCAGGTCGTGGCCAAGGGTGTCCTCTGCTTTCTGCCATCTTATAAGGTAAATATGTAAATACACCACTAAGACACACTCTACTAAAACAGGGAACATATGCTATAGGCACTAAGTACAGATCACGTTCACACCGGAATAAGTCCCTGAGGGAGGATTAGGCAAATTAAGCCGCTGACGTCACTTCTTCTGCTTTGGGTTTACTGGCAGGCCGCAAACAACTTCAAGGCGTATACTGCCATCCAAAGTCCCCCAGCCAATCAGAAATAGGAACCTTTTCTCCCACGAAAGTACCTGCTCTCTAGCAAAAAGGGGTAAAAAGGTTCTCATTAAGTAATTTTAGTTCCGGATTTTTTTGGTGTGAACGCAACATTTCGGAACTATATCGGAACTAAAGTGGGAAAAGTACTGCGGTGTGAACGCGAGACTGCCAAGGCACACNNNNAAAAAGGTTCTCATTAAGTAATTTTAGTTCCGGATTTTTTTGGTGTGAACGCAACATTTCGGAACTATATCGGAACTAAAGTGGGAAAAGTACTGCGGTGTGAACGCGCCTTATGAAATAACTGGTCCGATAGGAATCAATGTGTCACATGGGCCACTTTTAGATAGTGTTAATACATCTCACCACTACATGTTCTGGCATTGCATTGGTTTGCTATTTTTGGTGTGCAGCACATGTATAGAAAATGTAAATATTATTATAAAATATTTTGTAATTTGCAGTTCCAAGCTGTTTGAGAACCTTTGTGAAACAATAATTTTATTAGGAGTTAATAAGACAAACAATCCAACAAAAGGGATTTGTATAAAACACTCAAAATAAATGATTGTGCCAGGTTATTTAGACTAACTTATAGGGATGTAAAGATACCAAAAACTCACGGTATGATAATATCGCGATAAAAAGCCCACGGTACGATATTTATCGCGATATTGAAAAATAAAGGAAAAGAAATGTGATTTTTTTTTTTTTTCTTCTTTATTAAATANTGTGCCAGGTTATTTAGACTAACTTATAGGGTTGTAAAGATACCAAAAACTCACGGTATGATAATATCGCGATAAAAAGCCCACGGTACAATATTTATCGCGATATTGAAAAATAAAGGGAAACAAATGTGCTTTTTTTTTTTTACTTGAATTATTTTTTCTTTATTAAATGATAAATCTGATTTTTACAACATTTTAGTAGGATAGTAGTATTTTAAAGTGTCATATAATAATCAGACACTGCAATATAATAAATCAAGTTTCACTTTAGTTTTTCAAGTACCGTAATTTTCGGACTATAAGCCGCGCCTTTTTTCCC
>NW_011369947.1:12780077-12790485 GCF_000735185.1 Notothenia coriiceps
TTGTGTGTGTGTGTGTGTGTGTGTGTGTGTGTGTGTGTGTGTGTGTGTGTGTGTGTGTGTGTGTGTTCAGATGTTCTAGATGCCACTGTGTTTAAGGACTCTTGCCTCCAGGTGTTATTTCCCCTTATCAGAGGCAGCACGGACTGTCTGTACCTCAACATCTGGGTTCCTCACAACGGCTCAGGTAAACAAAGTGTCCTCCATATTAGATCCAATCAACAACTTTAAAGGTCCCCTATTATACTTTTTTTCATCAATACATTATAGTTCTCAGATATATACAGAACATGTCTCTGATTGGCTGAAACACCAAACAGATCATTGCAGCATTACCCATAATCCCCTCTGTTTCAGCCCTGTTTCAAAAGTGCTGATTCTCTGTCTGTTACTTTAGATGAAAATAAGGAGCCCCTCCCCACGCCCCTCTGAGAGAGATTTGGTTAAAAAGAACACAATGGTGCTCTAGGAGGAGATTCAGGTGATAATATGGGGTGGGGGTTCCTTGGTTGGTGATTGACTAATGGTTACACAAGACAACAAATCGTTATGACATCATAAAGGGGCCAACATCTGATCAACTCGTTTTCACTCATGTAGATGTATGAAACACATGAACAAGTGGATTTTGCATAATAGGTGACCTTTAATGCTCTCTGTGTTTCAGTGTCCTCTGATATGCCGGTCATGGTCTGGATCTATGGTGGCGCCTTCATGATTGGAAGCTCTATGGGTACTCAGTTCCTGCAGTACACTCAGTTCAGCGGGCAGGAGCTAGCCGACAGAGGGAATGTGATCGTGGTTTCAATCGGATACCGGGTCGGCTCTCTGGGCTTCCTGAGCACTGGAGAACCAGAACTTGCTGGTGGGTGAAGTAATTATTCAGAGCCAAAGAGATGGTGGCCTCCTTGCCAGATTTGTACTATTTAAGGACTTATACCATGATCCAGGGGAATAAAGTACATTTACTCAAGCACAAAATAATGTTCTACTTTTACTTGAATGCAGGACTTTTACTGTAACAGAGTATTCCTACACTCTGGTACTTCTACTTTACCTCAATTACACAATCTGAGTACATTTCCATCTCTGCCGGGATGGAGTAAAACATTTGATTTCTCTCAGGAAACTACGGTCTTTGGGACCAGCAGGCTGCCATCGCCTGGGTGCACAGGAACATCCGTAAATTCGGAGGGGACCCCGAGACCATCACAATTTTCGGGGAGTCTGCAGGCGGAGCCAGTGTCAGCCTCCAGGTACTCATTGTGTGAGCTGATAGATATACAGAGGTGGGAAGTAGTGGAGTACAAATACTTAGTTTCTGTACTTAAGTACATGTTTCTGGTAAGTACTTTACTCCACTACTTATTTTTCTGACAACTTTTTACTTTGAGTTCTTACATTTTGAACACAAATACCTGTACTTTCTACTTCTTACATGTTGAACACAAATACCTGTACTTTTTACTTCTTACATGTTGAACACAAATACCTGTACTTTCTACTTCTCACATTTTCCAAACAGGCTGGTTCCTTTAGTTTGAATGTGTGTTTGGTGGCGTGATCATTATTATTTAGAGTCATTGCGTGCCTATTGATTTGAACACGATCCGTGTATCCATCATTTCCTGGTCTTCTCTAAAGAAGAGGGACCAATGAAAACGTTGTCATGTTGCCGTTGTTCAGCATGGAAACATTCATTAGCTAACAATGACATTATTGTTCTATTAATATAAAGGGAGGTCAGGTACTCTTTAAAACAGCTGCTAGTTATGGGTACTTTTTACTGAAGTACATTTCAAAGCCTCTTTACTTTGACTTGAGTAAAGAAGTTTAGTCAGTACTTCTACTTTTACCAGAGTATTTTTANTGCTTGGTACTGATGTTGCTGGGACAGAGATATGCTTTGTCCATGGGTGACAGCAGTGGGTAAAACTGTGCATTGTCTCTCCACCACCAAAAAGGTGAGGCTTATTGACAGGGTGAGATATAAATATACTGTTGGTACTTGTCAATGTCTCTAGGTATGTAAATGTAGCCCTGTAAATCCGATGTCCTTTTGTGTTATCTGTTGTTTTATGTTCATGTTGTAACCTACTTGCTACCACGTTGGACAGGTCTCCCTTGAAAAAGAGTTTAATGATCTCAATAGGACCATGTGGTTAAATAAAGTTAAAAAAATATATATATATTTAAAAAAAAAATTTATTTACATTTTTTTTTTTTTATCGCGGTAGATTTTGTCCGTCTCACGACGGTATTGAGACATTTATTTACCGCGTTATTCGATATATCGTTACATCTCTACTAGCTTATGATTCTGTCTCTATCTAACAACCTCATCATATTCCTTTTGGTTTGGTTTTTCGTCTTTGTTTTGCAGGAATAGAGACAAAGTGTTTCTCACATAGCAAAAGCGCATATTCATTAATATGAATGAGGTGTAAATGTGTCGGACCTTGGTATTGTGGTGTTCCACATTAAAAGCAAACATTTAAAAAGCAATAAAGATACATTTAGGATATATAGATAAATGAGATGAAAAATTATAAAAATGTGTAATAAAGCCATTATAACGCATCAATACAGAATGCAATACAAAACGGTACTAAGTGTCCTAAAAATCAGCATTCTCAGCAATGTGTTTGCTATTGTGCGGCATTGCATACATATGACAGAAGATATTTTAAGCATTTTTTTCTGATCAGAGTGTGTACAGAAGTATTTTTCAGAATATTGTTTCATGCTAAGTTAGTAATTAGGTTTGTTTTAGAAATGTGCTTTGTTGTATAACGATCCATAAATGAACATTATTAAAGGTTGTAAAAAAGGAGCAAATAAATAACTCTTTTTTAAACTATTTCAAAAATAATAATGAAAAAATAAGAGAAATGTTTCAAAAATATATAAAATAAGCAAAAAAATGAAAACGATAAGAGACGGACACATTTTTCTAAAGGCCAAAAATATGGGTGGTACATCAGAATCTATGGTGGTTGAGCTTAACAGTTATTAAATAGACCGTGATGAATAGACAAATATACAGAAGTGTGCAAGATTTACAGTATTGAAAATTAGAAATGGATCACAGGATGATTGTGATCTTTAAAGATGATTGGTGATTTCATAATTTATACAAAATATATACTGTTGCCATTTTCTTGATTGAGGTGTCACTGCCCCTCATGCTACCTACATCTTTATACTCTCAGAATAATGAATGACATGTATTGAAGTGGTTGTGTATGTTTGCAGTTAAAACCTACATTTCCACATCCTACCACTGGGAGGAGCTAAAGACCATAACTTTGAGTCATGTCCTGTGTTTTTGTTGTTTGAAGGTATTTCTATTAACTCGGCTTACACAACATTAACCCTTTTTTTATAAAGCCTAAACTAGATTCCGATAGATCGCACTGCTCAGAAGCAGCTATTGTTGGTGTCGTATGGTACAATAGATCACCATTACTAATCAATGGAGGTACTTGTCAAGTACTTGTTCAATGCTGTCATCCTCTTGGAAGTGTATCCTCTTACAGTTAATGAGGGCGCTTCTTAGAGCGCACTCATAGACACTTTGTCCCCCTTTGTTTGTTATGCGTTTTTCTTCATGAATAATGAATATCCACTGTGGCTCAGTTGTCATATTAGCTTACTCAGGGACAAGTGGATTTCATCTTTCATTGTGTTTGTCCACATTGCACATGTGACCGGTAACTTTGATCAATTAGCAATGTTTGTCAATGAGCATACATACTGCTGAAAATATTTTACAATTGAGTGAAAAGTCATTACGAAAAAAAGATTTATTTTTAGTGCCAGAAGGCGCCTTTATTTGAGATGCAGTGTTGAAAGGGGGAGACTTTGCCTAAAATGTTCGGCCGGCTCTGGAGTCTAACCCACTTACTTGGCAGCTGACCGCCGGCTCTATCCACTGAACTATCTACTATCTGGCGGCCTAATAACCCATTTTTTAACCCATTGTCAGCAAATGGATTATGCATCGGATTATAAAACTATATTTAAACTAAAAATGCCTCTCCTCTCCCAATCTGCATTTGAATCAATTTTAGAGGTACCTTTTTAAACAAGCCTTAAAAGTTTTGTATAGCCAAGCATTTAATCACCACCATTATAGCATATTGTCCAGATAAGTCTTTACGTTTTGAAACTCTTAGGTTTTTGAAAGTCGTGTATAATGGTTACTGTGATATAGAATATGTAAAGTTGTGGAAATTAGCCAATAGCTAAATCTGGTTTAAATCATCTCTTCTGTCTTTGAGATGAACTTTTATGCATGGTCCTAAAGACATCATAAAAATGGTTGCTTTCTCCAGTAATTCACAGAAAATTAAAGAAAGAGTATAGAAATCTGAAAAATCTAATATTTTGAATGAGCCACACATTTTGTTGTGCTTTCCAATATATGAATATGGTTAATATACATTTAACATCTTACTATTTCTAAATGGATTGGTTAAGTAACATTTTTGTCAGCAGTGTACGGAAGTCCCCTTTTCCTAAAGCTCTGTCAATGCCTCATTACTTTAGTTTTAAGGATTTTGAACTTCTGAAGTGAACTTCTCTCATGCTGTTACAACTGGAAGTACTGTCGTAGAGACCAGGCTTCAATAACAAACTGTTTTGCTGTGATAAATGAATCTCATGTAAACAGGACACATTTTCCATAAAACTGTGGACCTTCAGTTGTGTTTTGCCCTTGGCAAGTATAGTTTTTGCCTTTGGCATATTTGTGGGGTTTGTGTTCAACTTGTATTTCCACGCGTCACATTCAGTGATCATTGGTTTGATTCCACTTCGCTCTATTCCTCTGGCCTTGTTTCCCTGCTATCCAGTTGCATTTCTGATGAATCCAAACAGTGAGGGAAAGCTAAGACTCGAGTTGTTTTCTCATTTTACCTTCTTTTTTGTCAGCCTGTGCTGCGAGCCGAGGAGCGATTATGAGCTGTGGGATGTTTTTTTATTATTGATAGCCATGTAGGAGTCTCCTATCTCTCTCTCTATGCTGATGCATAAATATTTAATCTGCAGTCAGCTCTTAAAGATGAGGAGATATGAAGGGCTGGGGTATTAATTGGAGCCCGTGGAGGCCTTGTTGGTGCCGCTGAGTCCCGTCTTCCCTCTGGTGTGTGTGTGTGTGTGTGTGTAGGAGCATCGTGATGCCAGTGGCTCAGCAGTTCAGTCCAGATGTGGTTCTGGTGTCGGCGGGCTTCGATGCAGTCGAGGGTCATCAGTCTCCTCTGGGGGGGTACAACGTCTCCGCCAAGTGTGAGTACACCTGACAGGAGTGTGTGTTTTAAAGTATGTGTGTGTGTTACCTGACAACATTGTAAAAAAAAAAGTACAATTGTGAGAAAAACGTTTACCTGACAGGTGTGTGTGTTCCTGTGGTTGTTTGTATACATCTACCTGTGTTTGTGTGTTACCTGACAGGTGTGTGTTCCTGTGGTTGTTTATATACATCTACCTGTGTTTGTGTGTTACCTGACTGAGTGTGTGTGTGTTCCTGTGGTTAAGTGTGGTGCTACCTAACAGGTGTGTGTATTGTGTGTTCCAGGTTTTGGTCAGCTGACCCAGCTGCTGATGGGTCTGGCGGGGGGGCGGGTGGTGATGGCTCTGGAGGGGGGTCACGACCTCACAGCCATCTGTGACGCCTCAGAGTCCTGTGTGTCCGCGCTGCTGGGAGACCAGGTGAGAGGAGAACACCTGTAGTACCTGTTCCTGAGACTCACCTGATACTAAACTCTACGCTCAGACTTTCTGTTTCCACACACACTCTCTCTGTTGACACACTCTCTCTCTCTTTCTCTCTCTCTCTCTCTCTCTCTCTCTCTCTCAGAGTGACTCTGTGTTCCCGTGGCCTCAGGAGAAACCCTGTCCAAAAGCCTGGGAATCATTGGAGAGAGTCATAGAGATCCAGAGTGAGACACACACACACACACACACACACACACACACACACACACACACACACACACACACACACACACACACACACACACACAGGGGTCCTTTCTCATTTCTTTAATCCCCCTCCTCGACTCCTCGACTCCTCTGTCCTCCAGTAGTGACCCGGAAATGAATTTCAGCGCGCCATGTTGAAGGACATCTCATTTCTCTAAATGCACTTAGAGGACCGAGGATCGAGCGTCGAGGAGGCTCTCTGGAGGAGCTCTAACNTAATTGGAGCCCGTGGAGGCCTTGTTGGTGCCGCTGAGTCCCGTCTTCCCTCTGGTGTGTGTGTGTGTGTGTGTGTGTGTGTGTGTGTGTGTGTGTGTGTGTGTGTGTGTGTGTGTGTGTGTGTGTGTGTGTGTGTGTGTGTGTGTGCGCGCAACACAGAGTACAGGTCATCTTCAGACATCTCTGTTCAGTGTGTCGTCTAAGTGATGACTATCAGTAGTGGTGTAGCGGAGCGCAGTTGATCTGTGATCCATGCAGATCTCCCTCACGGTTTAATTACACAGCCACCATCACTGTGTGAAGTAAAGTTCTGCTGCCGATCGAAGGCGTAGGTACATTATAGTCCAAAAGTATTTTGGTGCTGCATAGATATCCCGGGCTACAAATCGTACTCTACATACTTAATAAAATATCTTTGTTTGTTACAGATCCTTTTTAAAAATCACAACATGATCATTTTAAATGATAATGAGAATAAGGAATCATCGATCCCTCCAACAATGTGAATCATATTGCAATAGCAATATTCATCAAGATTATCACAATTAATTATTTTTTCCTAATCATGCAGCCCTGAAATTAAAGTTTAAAGGTGAAAAAATGTATGTATATGTACAAGATGGGGAATAACGACCGGTTTAACTGCCTAAAACTAGCTCATACTAGCTTAAAATACACAACTAAAACAATTAAGGAAACGATTAAAAAAATGTCTAAGCGCATTTTTATAAAATAAATATGCCAAAATGTGTTTCCCAATCTTTGAGTGGTATATTTTTATGCAAATAACCACTATAGATGTAATAATATGAAGGTAAAATAATAACATCAAGCATTTTTTCAAAGATTTTTTCGTTCGGCCACCAGTTTCTTTATTTCAAATACAGTTAAAAGGGAGAGATAGAGGAGAGGACATGCGTAACAGGTCGAATTGAAACCCCTTAGTACATTGGCCACCTTCAGCTGATCTTTCCAGTGGCCCTATGTTAAGCATTTCTCATTGGTTTTACCTGACTTTGATGCTTGGGAAATTACTTTTAGTATCAGTGGTGTGCCTCCAAAAGCACATTTTAGTTTGTTTTTGCGAAAAATAATCCTGGCTGTGACTCCAAAACGAAATACGATTTGAACCCTGAGTTCAGAGATGTGAGATGTGTTGCACTCCTTACTATCAGCCTCTTACACACAGCTGGATCAGGGATAGAGAGAGAGAGAGCTCGGATGCACAGGCCTGCAGGGTCAAAGGGTTTTACCCCTCTGCCTTCACACACACATACATAAACACATAAAGTCAAAAGAACCCCCTTCTAAGATGCATTGGCACTAATAAGTGCAATATATATTTTTAATAGGAGGTAGAATGACTACACAAGTAGTAATAAAATGAATCTTAATTGTTGTCAACAATGCCTTTTCGGGACGGTGTTGTGAAATTAGCTGTAACTAATGTTGTCTTTTCGCAGCAATAGCGTTGGCACACTGCAGTCACAATAATTCAAAGAGAGAATGTTGCGCATATACACAGCTCAATAAATGTATTTTTTAAGATACAGACACAAAATATATGCTTGTAATCACGGTCACACGCACACACTTTCCCACAGAGCCTGCACCAGTGCTGTGGTTTTGTAGCACTTTAGCCTCAATAGCACCCCAGTTAATGCCCATTAAAACCACAGCGGGCCCTGCCGTCTGGTCCCAGCCGCCAAAAGAAAGGGCCCGGTGCTCCACTGGATAAGGGGACTGATGGTTTGTTAAAAAAAAAAGGGAAAAAAAGCATGGTTTTGCAGAGGTGAAAAGAAGTCGGGGAATACAAGATGCTTTTAAAGGAGATTGAGACAAGGGCCATTAGGTGATGTCGCCTCGCTGTCTGTGTGAAGACGCACCCAGCGCTGGCGCCTGGGCTCCGCTGAGCGTGTGTCAAGTCAAAGTCAAATCAGACTGCAGGGCGAACACCCGCCAGCACACACTCCGCTCTTAGGGATCCGGAGCACCAATCACACAGCTCCTTAAGTACTGGTATCTCAAAGGGAGGCTGTTTCTGTCTCAGTTTGGGAGCATATTAGATTCATGGGTCAATTTACCCAGTGTAGCATATCCCTACTGATTCTTTTTAGAGCTGAGGTGATGTTTTATTTGAGTTTTTACAGTGGAAACTTTAGGATTACTGCTGTGTGACCAAGGGGGAGCTTTTTATTTTTAGGTTTAGAGTTTCAGGCTTAACAGGTCAAATCTAGCCTAAGACATCTCCCTTCTTTTACCTCTTTTAACCAGACTTCAGAGCGTTACACGTATAATTAAACGTAATGTGGAAACTTTAGAGATGAATGTTTATATTGGAAGAAATGTATGGCTGCCCCCATTGATTAGTTGGTTATTAGTCACCTAACTATTTATTTTCTTAGTTTTAATAATACAAAAAGGAAGCTTATCTCCGCTACCTAGGTCAAAGATGTGCTTGGAAAATGCGTGCTTTTCCGACCAAAGACATGTCATTACCGTCCAAAATCAACAGAAAAAGGAGAAAAACAGATTTTCTTGTATAATTTTGCCAATAGTAATAACATTTTTTATTTTCAATTAATTTGATTGACACCCTATTACACTTTGCCAAGTTATCTCACTGTTATCTAGGGGTGTAACGATTCACAGAATTCACGGTTCTTGACTTACCTCTGTTTGGGGGTCACGGTTCGGTACGGGTTCGGTACAACAAGAAAAAACAAAAAAAAGTCCCAAATGCATAATTCCAGGTTTGTTGTTATTTATTTTTGAACAGTAGGGCAAGTTTCAGTATAAAAATTACATTTTGAATAATTAACTGTATTACACAGTTAAAAACAAACCACAAACAGTACCACACACTTAGATGGCCATATTATCTATAATGGCTGATGTCAAACTAAAAGGTTTCATCAAGCTGCAAAACTAAAAAGAATGTCTTGAAAATATTACAAAATAAATAATAAGAAAGTGTTTCCAGGGCGCTAAGCCGTTGAAATATATATGTCAATAGCTTCCGTTATAAATTCTTTATTATCCTGCCGGCTTATTTTGGCCGTCTTCTTCTCCCACATTCCACATTGCAGAAACTCCGTTCAAGCATCAAAACGTTCAGCTCGGTCGGGAATCGATTGCTATTACTTTTCTCATTCATAACTTTCATAATTCCAGAGATACAGTGGGGCAAAAAAGTATTTAGTCAGCCACCAATTGTGCAAGTTCTCCCACTTAAAAAGATGAGAGAGGCCTGTAATTTTCATCCTAGGTATACTTCAACTATGAGAGAGAAAATGAGAAAAAAAAATCCAGAAAATCACATTGTCTGATTTTTAAAGAATTTATTAGCAAATTATGGTGGAAAATAAGTATTTGGTCAATAACAAAAGAACAATATTTCTGGCTCTTACAGACCTGTAACTTCTTCTTTAAGAGCCTCCTCTGTCCTCCACTTGTTAACTGTATTAATGGCACCTGTTTGAACCTCGTTATCAGTATAAAAGACACCTGTCCACAACCTCAAACAGTCACACTCCAAACTCCACTATGGCCAAGACCAAAGAGCTGTCAAAGGACACCAGAAACAAAATTGTAGACCTGCACCAGGCTGGGAAGACTGAATCTGCAATAGGTAAGCAGCTTGGTGTGAAGAAATCGTCTCCATGAGTGTTTTTTATTGGTTAAGTGGTCCTTGGTATGAAAAAGTTTGAGAAACACTGCGCTAGTGGATTGTCAAAGGGGGAGCCTCGTTGCGGGGAAATTATACAGATGGCTAGTCCGCCCCTGAAAATGTCTATGCAAACGTTATTATGAGTAATAATTTGAAAATAAAAATTATAAAAAAAATTAATCCTTTTTTTTGTATAATTTTTAATTTTTAATTTATTTTCCATTTTTATTTTGTAATCATCTTGCGACCCCCCACTCATGTGATTTTCTGGATTTTTTTTTTCTCATTTTGTCTTTCATAGTTGAGGTATACCTAGGATGAAAATTACAGGCCTCTCATCTTTTTAAGTGGGAGAACCTGCACAATTGGTGGCTGACTAAATACTTTTTTCCCCCACTGTATATCCCATAATTGATCACATTTTTAACATGGAAGTCAATGGAGAAACTCTTCAGACTTGAACAATCTTCATGCAACTTCAATTGCTAACTGCTCCTTCATACTTTCACTCAGAAACCTCATTCCAACTTTAAAATGTTA
>NW_011369947.1:12790516-12816495 GCF_000735185.1 Notothenia coriiceps
CCTGCCATAATTCCCAAACCCTACATTCCTGAGACATAGTAATTTTTCATGACAAACGTAGGAATACATCTCGTAGCTTGAAAAATGACAAATAATTAAGCAAAAATAATTCAACAAAATGCCTCTTGAGGGCATGAAGTGACAAAAACTTTTAGCGTGTCTCCATTAAAGCCCATCATACCTTTAGTTAATTTGCCAAAAAGGCCACATTATTGACCCGAAAGTACACAAAAAGCACACTTCAGATACTCAAGGTCCTTGAGATGCTTGAGTATCTGAAGTGTGCTTTTTGTGTACTTTCGGGTCAATAATGTGGCCTTTTTGGCAAATTAACTAAAGGTATGATGGGCTTNTGTTTGATTCTTTTACTAACTCTGCTTCTGTAATCATACCGAAGCAGACTCTGAACAATGTGATTTGGAAAACCCTTTTAGTTTTTCTCCTTTTACTATTGATGTTGTTCAAACCAGCTGGCCCGGACAACGTAGAACCTTTCTTTTTAAAGATAGCTGCAGATTTTATTGCACCTCAGTCAGCTTATGTCCTGCCTTTACTAAAAAGAGGGGAGGCCACCTTATTCAATACTTATAGACCCATCTCTAAATTGCCAGTTCTGGCAAATGTTATTGAACGCCTAGTGAGTGAACAGGTAAAGGAGTTTTTATGTAATAATGACATCCTATGTAAACATCAGTCAGGTTTCAGAAAGCAACATAGCACCATCACTGCGACAATGAAACTAAGTAGTGAATGATATCGCGGGTATCTTAGACAACTAGCAATTCCTGAAGAAATTGCTAGTGGGAATGCTTTATGCTGAAAAGCTGACGCTGAATTGCTATGCTGAAATGTAATGTGTAAGAAGAAAGTGAAGAATTTAGATTGAAATGATATATGAACACTGGGGGCTTGAATGTGTGATGAGAGAAGAAAAGAAAGTAAAAAAGCACCAGAATATTTCAACAGCAAACTATTGAACTAACTTGATGGCAAATGATCTGTCGCCATGGCTACCGTATTTGATGACACCCCATAATACGCTTAGATATGTTGATGGCTGCATCGTTACCAAACCTGTCAAGTTTTGGGATGTTTTGAGCATTTTCAGTTATGAGAAAACCGTGTTTCATAGCGAGCATTGTGTTGCCATGGCAACGGCATTGGAAGAAATCTCAAAACTGTCGCGTAGATGTCTTCACGGCTGGACTGTTAGCACATATGTGAAGTTTTAGCACTTTGGCAATTTTCATAGGAGTTATAGCAATATCGTGTTTTATTGCAAGGGATGAGTTGCCATGGCAACAGCTTTTGAGGAAGACTCACTAATGGCACATAGACATGTTGAGGGCTGGACCATTAACTGTCATCTGAAGTTTGGTGGTGTTTTGACCATTTTCATATCAGTTACGACAACATCGTGTTTTTTGGCGAGGGATGCGTTTCCATGGAAACAGCCTATGGTGAGATCTCAGATTTGGCGTAGAGCTGTTGAGGCATGGACCGGTGGTATACAAGCGAAGTTTGGGGACGATCGGACCGTGTCCATTGGAGTTACAGCGACATCGTGTTTCATGGCGAGGGATGCGTTTCCATGGAAACGGCATATGATGACACCCCATAATTGACATAGAGCTGTTGAGGGCCAGACCATTAACCATTATCTGAAGTCTGTTGCTGTTTTATGGCGAAAGATGAGTTGCCATAGTAACACCACATTACGTAACATCAGATTTGATGTAGAGCTGTGTTAACCATTATCTGAAGTCTGCTGCTCTGAGCATGTCAGTTGGAGTTATGATATCATCGTGTTCCATGACACAGGTGTTTATATTTGAGCTAACGACGTGTCCAGAGATCAAAGGTTTCCATGGTGATGTGCAGTAATCAGTGAGAGGAGGTTGCTGTGGTGGGGAAAGATGAGGTTGAATTTACAATGGGGTTTAATGACATGTTACAGACATGTTGAAAGTTGTTGTCACTTCATGCCCTCAAGAGGCATTTTGTTTAANTAAAAGGAGAAAAACTAAAAGGGTTTTCCAAATCACATTGTTCAGAGTCTGCTTCGGTATGATTACAGAAGCAGAGTTAGTAAAAGAATCAAACAGAGAGCCACAGGACACAAAATGCTCATTAAAACAATTTAACATAGTGGCCCTGTCCGATATAGTGCCAGATGCTGTGGTAAGGCAAGGAGGTAGCTCATTACGGATTTCACCGGTGGATATCGATTTTATGGCTTTCCAACATTTTCTAGGATTATTCCGTTTTTTTGTGGTAATTGATAGATAATATTTAGGCTTAGCACTTTTGATTTGCGATGTGAAGCTATTCCTTGCTTCCAAAAAAGAAACCATTCTACCTCTGAGCCTGATTGCCTAGCCTTTGCCCAGGCCTTGTTTCTCTCATGTAGGAGACTAGATAATTCAGCAGAAAACCAAGGATTGTCTCGTTCCTTAACTCTAAATGTACGCAGGGGTGCATGTCTATCTATAATTTCCATAAAACCAACATCAAAATAAGACCATGCAGTTTCAACATCAGCACACTGATCGATATTACCCCAATCAAAGCCAAACAGATCATGAACAAAACCCTGCTCCACAAAATGTTTTGTGACTCTTTTTATTATAATGCGAGGTTTACCCTTTTGGACCTTTGTGTCCCTAATTGTTGCTACAGCATAGTGGTCACTCACATCATTTGCAAATACTCCCACAGATGAGTATTTATGGGGAACATTAGTTAAAATTAGATCAATTAAGGAAATTCAAATATGGTCTGAAAAATCTACTGAATTTTTGGGAAAAAATTGAATGACCAATTATCTAAGAGTGACCCCAGTTAGTAACAGTTGCACATGTTAAAAATATACCAAATATTTAATTGGTTATTTTTATAATGTTGAAATTCTAAATCAACATATGAATCCTGTTTTAATTTTGCATTTTTTTATCGTGTTTAAATAGAGTATGTTTGCTAATATGTAGATAAAGATTATAAGTATTTGTAGTATTAGATTCCAGTGGTGGCAGCTTTGGATTGCTTCTGACTTGTTTGATCCACATATTTCAAATAAATCCAGAGCATTGCAGAGTCTAAAAGTAAAAAAAAAAAAAAAAGAGATAGTTGTAATCATTTCCAAAATTCTCCACAGGTTTTTACCCAATTAAATATTCTGCAGTTATTTACATTTGTTAATGTTTAGCCTTTACCTATAATTAATGATGATGACAATGTATTCTATATATAACCAGTATTAACGGGGAAGTCTAACATTGATCTAACTTGCACTATAAATTAGCTCATATACAGCAATGGTGTCTAGTAGGCCTAACTCGCATAAAGAGATTTTATAGCTTTCCACACAGACATAAAAGCCAGTGTCACTGTGTGCGGTGACATTACATATCACCTCAGGCCTTCTACTGATAATGTATGCATCATAAAGACAGAGCTGCAGAGCTTCAAAGACACTGAAGGACAGATCTTTCTCTGATACTTCACACCAGTTTATTTGGTCACCATTTTCCTTAACATCCAGCAGGTGGCGCTCTATGATAAGTGATGAAAGGAAGCACAGATGAATGTTTCTTTCCATAGCACAGTACAATTCCCACTGCTTCATAATGAGTGTAAATTATTTGTATATTTTGAGCTGTTAATTGATATGTAACAGTAACCAAGGCCCATAGTTTCATCATGAAAAGTCTTCGGTTGATTACTTGCTTAAATGTTTTCTCTGAAATATCTAAGTAAATATGTGCTGATTTGCATACATTTCTGTAGCACAAACCTGAAAATGTGATGAGGTCAAATTCTTATTTTGTGTTATTTACTCCCCTTATTGTCGTGCTGTGCTGTTTTCACATCTTCACAGCTCACCGGGGGCTACCAAGGTGAAAAGAATGGTTCCTCTGTAACCTCTGTGTGCCTCTGCTTATTCACAATATGCCCTATTCCCTCCCAGTCCTCCTCTTCAGGCCTGGTAGCCATTCAGACTCGTTTTTTACAATGTTGCTGGAACGGCTCCACAGTCGTCGTCCTTTTCCCTTTCATCTTAATAGATGGGCTTCTGCCTAGTCGCTGTAGAAAAAGAAAAAAAAACAACCCTATCGGCCACGACACGGCCTCTCAATTGTCAATCTGATCGATGTGTGCAGCCTGGATCTAGGCCATTGCATTAGTTTTGGAGGCTCCTAGCCACTCACCATGGATACACATCGCTGCCCACATCTTGTTGCTGTTGTGGTGTAATTGTTTTGTTATTGCTGCTCAGACTATATAACACAGTGTCCATTTAAATGTTCACATGCGACGGTCTGCTTAATGTCCATGACATTTGTTTAATGTCATTGTGACCAGAGACACAGTGGAGCATCCAGCTATAAACAATCCACCTTTATTGGGAAATAGCTTTTAGTGTTTTCTAGTATACTTCGCAACTAGATTTCAGTACAGCTGAAATTATATGTATATTAATGGCTAAAACTACTTTGTTTGTCATTTTTTAGCCAAAACATTTCATGATTCCACCATCACATGTGAAGTTTTGCTGCTCTCCTTTTGAATTACATGTAGCCTATAACAATGAGGTTTTACTGCCGGATAGCCAAAACAAACGGATTGTTATTAGTAATTTTACTCAAGCGAGGTATCCAAATACATCCTCTGTCTGTTGTCATGCCTTTTTTTAACGTTCTATTAAATACATTTCACAATTTCCTATCCATTTAACAACCACCAATGGCTTTCAGAGTTGAGAAGGCTGTTAGAAGAAGGAATTCTAATGACCTCAAACACAGGGGGAAAAAAGGCTGACTGTCCTTAGGAGGCACCATGATGTTTTATATTGATGGCATGTTGTATCTCAGCAGAGGCCAGAAGCCTGGGCCGCCATGCCAGTCCTAATGAATCCTGAGCTGAGAGTGGCGGCGGCAGCAGCAGGACTGCATTCTTCAGGAGCCAGCACTTCCCCTAATCTGCCCCGGAGATGGAGCAACAGTTGGCCCGGCTGGTGGGGAAGAGAGGGGAGGAGGATGGGGGGGGGGGCTCCCTGGTGACACAAGCATGATGTGTTTGTAAAAACACCGGGAATGTTGGAATTGGATATACTCACACTCCAGCCCTCCCTTAAGCGGGCTTGTGTAGAGACTGATTTTGGCAGATATGTTCATTTTCTCAGCGACGGACACAAAACACTACCTTACCTGCCACATTTCTTTTTTTCCCCCATGTTTGATGCTTTCATCCCTCTGGTGTGTGCTTATGTTGGAGAACGCAAAACCAAGAAAAGAGGGGAAGAAACTAAGAGGCACAGGACTAGGAAATGCATTACAGATGTGTGCAGCTATGTAGCCACTTGTGGAAGCCTAGACATTTTTTGTTGGCTCTAAGAAGAACATAACTCTGTCATAAAGGGTTGAAGAGTTTCATATGCAACATAGAACAGCTAAAATTTGTTTTTAAGTGCATGCCATTGCCTGACTGTATAGGTGATTAGCAGACTGATTGTGCGACATACTCTGGTCAATAGGCAACGGTTTATCCAGTTATACAGCTGACACAGCCTGTGCATTCTTTAAAGAGGAGAGCAGACCCACAGGAATGAATTCCTCTCTGCTGGTCTCCACTTTCAATTGATTGCTTTAATTTGGCCTATAATGAGTAGGATGCCTCCTGTCTGCAATTAGTATTTGTGTGTGTGACTGTGTGTACTTGTGGGCTGTGTTTAATTACTGCAGTGGATGGATGCTGTAGCCCAGCAGGAGCCTGCAGAATGGGAGGATCCACTGACACCTCAACCCACTGGGTGTCAGGGCCAAGACTTACTTAATGCCTTCCTGTCGAGAAGTCACAAGCCTCCTTTTTACCTTAATACCTTGAATCACACTGTTTAACCTGGTAAAGCAGGGTTCTAAAGTTTGTGAGGGGAAATGAGGACATGTTTTAGTTGAAAATTCAACCCAACTTAACCTTATTGCATGAAATGATTTGACATCAGCCAAATATCTGGAAAATGTTTATCAAAATGGAAAGGAAGAATTTGAGAGGGGGAGGTGCATCCTGGTTCTCTTGGCTACATACCCTCGCAGTATTTTTGTACTGCCTTACATTTATTCAATAGCTATAGTCATTAGTTATTTGGGATTATTTGATTTGTCATAACACATCAAAAAAATATGTTGTTTAAGATTAAATTAGTAGTTTCCAACATTATTTTTGCATGTTTTTGCTTCAAAGAAAGCTCTTAATGGGGACCATTGTCACATGGCAGATGTCGAGCTATTGAGCAATTAGCAAATATATAACACAAAAGATGGTTTTGATAGATTGTTTAAATTCTGTGAAGCAGAACTTAGAATTTTTTCTTTCTTTATTCACCCTATAAGATTTATATTTTTACACTTTAGATGCAACCTGACCAACAGGTTGAAGAACAGGGGACTAAATTAACCCTATCTTTAAGCAAAGTCAATCTAAAATGCTGATTATGCATCGATACCTCAGTATTAATGATTTCAATGGAAAGTACTTTTATATACGAGTCAAAGGGGCCAGTTTCTGCAAGATGATGACTTTTTTGTGAAATGACATCGTTTTATGAAATTGAACAACCTTTACTTGTAATGTGTTATCTTAAAATGGTTGCCTCTTTACTTCTTCCACCACTTCCATATCAACGTTTGTCATGTCCTGGTCCAACTACATATTTCCTTAACCCTCCCTCTTCCTTTATGACAAAACAAGTTCAAGAAGGTCAGGATGGCCACAAAAGATCATTAAATATTATATATAAATATTTTATATTGGGGGTAAATATTCTAATTCTATTTTACAACATATAACAGAAATCAATATGTATGAATACATTTGAATCAGACCTTAGGAGACATATTCACACAATGATAATGCAGACATAATTTCTAATAAAGATCCTGTATCTGTTAATGTGATTATGTGCTCAATTTCAAGTGCATGTGACAGAACAGGAGGGAATTTATGGACACCAACAATGATACCATTTTAAAACCTGGATCCAGACATCCAGATGGTCGGCTACCAAAGGAGCTCATGTCCTCAGCATTATGAAAACAAAATTCCCCACCCATACACTCCCTCCCTCTGTCTCTCATCTGTCTCCCTCTCCCTCTGTGTTAGTTTAATAAAAACATGCTTGCTCATCAGCAGAGGATGTGTTTTTTCTTTGTTGGCGATAGCAGCAGCAGCTCCCTGGGGCATGCTGGTGGAGGTGGGGGTGGTCGTGGTGATCTTGGTTTGGTGTGTGCCGCCGTTGTCAGTCTGTAGTGAATGCAAATAAGGCTGTGTTCTTTCTCACACACTCTCTGCCTTTACCCTGTCACCAAATCTATCTCTTAATATCTACCACACCCTCCCTCACTGTCTCTCCTCCCATCTACTTCAAGGTCCTGAGGGGGCACACATCCTCTTCCACCTTTGTTTAAACCATAATAACAAGGTGCCCTCAGCTGTCTCACACACACACAGCAAAAATGGTGGCTTTATTATTATACTATACACATGCAGATTACTTGTGAGTGGCACCTGATTGTGATCATGCAAGTCATGGTTGGTTTTTGACACAACTCCTCACAAGGTTGTAGAGCTGTCTTCATATACATAATACTTGATTGTGAAGTGTATGCATGACTCTTTAACTTGTTGTCATTGGATCCAAGACAGCAGGCAGTAGTTCTAGTTCATCAGGTGGAAATAGAGTAGCGTTTTAAAAAGGTTTAAAGGCCAAAGATTAATGCGGGAAAATCTTAAAACAGGGTTAAATATCCTAATTCTGGGAATTGAAAAGAACAATGGTTTAAAGGGCAAAGACTGATATTCTAGTATTTTTTATGTTTATTCTATTATCTTTGCTTTTTAATGACTTTTTTAAAATGCCATTTCATAATGTGTTTCAACTGCACTATTTCTTATTACTCTTAATGTCTTTCATTTTTGTAAAGCACTTTGAATTGCCTTGTGTTGAAAGGTGCTATATAAATAAACTTCCCTTGCATAGCGTCCACTCACAATAGAGAGAATAGGATTTTACCTTAGATTGAGTCTTTGATTGAATTTGAATGATCATATTAGCTGAAAGCAAGTAGACCTCTCAAGCATGAATAGTATCTTAAAAAGCATATTCAACTTTGGATGATTGTTTATGCCTCATTAATGAGCGACTGTGATTATTTGTTCAGAAATCTCCTGTAAGCTTAACCTCCACCTCAACTTAATTATCTTCGAGCTGTTTCATGCTAATTCGAAGTGTGAAGCAGGCTTCTTAATGACGTTGTGTGTTTGAAGCGCTTCCACCAGTAGGATGGATTCCATTTGTTGTTCTCAGTCATTAAGCAGATAATCTTGAGTTGATTGCCAAAAGCTAATTACAATAGCCAATGCTGGTGTGTTTCCATGCAGTGTGGAATGAAACCATACAGGTACAGCTGAAGAGCTTTTAGCGGAGTGGCCCTGCTGTTACTCTCATCACATTGTCTTTATGATCCTCATAAATATGACTTATTGTTTCCAGAAGAAAGGGAAACCATATAGCTTTGTATTCACTGCAGCTCATCAGCAGTTACTTCAATGATCTTGCATCCCAATGCAAGATCATTTTGCCCAAGGAGACTAAAGTAAGAAGCATTCAAAAAATAATTCTCAATGGTTTCTCTAACTATCTGCAAACCTTGTGATTTGAGCCCTTAGATTGAGGCAGAATATGCTTTATGCTTCACAAGAAGTTGAGTCGGCTACAAAATACAAAGTATGTTCCTCCACGTCTCAAATTATTCTATTGGCGGTGACCTGCAGAGAACTCCTCAAGAAACATCACAGCTGAATATACTTTATAACTGATGGACAGGATATAAGCACAGAAGAAGATTGAATGGCCAGCCATTGTGCGTTAATCTCAGTCATGTTGTGACGTCTGATAAAAATGTAAATGACCATTGAGTCAGTTCTTTCAAGGCTTCGAGAATCTAACATGTGATCATGGTTCATTTTTAAGTGTATGCATGTTATTTCACTGTTGCTGGAGGATTATCTTGGTCAATTTAAAGGAATATTTGAACCACAAAATTAAAATATGTTCATTAATAACTCAAGCCATGTTTCCTTGAATTTGTAATCTTTCTTTTATTTAGCATGCCTCCATGGTGAATAATGATTCCAAACTACTTGTAGTGGGGGTCAAGCAATGTTTTCCTTACGAATTCAAGGTAACACAAGGTGATTTATAGATAGACAAATGTCAATCTTATCTCGAAGGGCACCGAGCCTTCGCGGCAGCTGGCCCTAGGCTCTGGAACACTCTGCCCCTCCATCTGAGGTCGGCCCAGACCCTAGGTTTTTTTTTAATCTACTCTTAAAACACACTTCTTCTCCCTGGCCTTTTAGTCAGAGCGGAGCACGACTCCTGACATTTCCCTGTGTGTGATTTTTTACATGTGCTGTTGTATTTGTTGTAAAGTGTTTGTACAGCACTTTGGCTCGACCAAAAATCATTTAAAAAATGTGCTATATAAATAAAACTTGATGTTCAGATAATAACACATCTATGAGGCAAGACTTTTTTTTGTGGTTGTTCTCATGTTTTTTTTTTTTAATCCTCTTCTTTTGTTCCGTTCACACTCACCCTGAGAGGCGGGTCATCTCTCGGCCGGCCAGTACGATCCTGCCCAGAGCCTGGGACAGTCTGAGGAGCATCCTGCCGCTCTGGTAGTAATCCTACAGAGGTCCAACAGCAGCACGTTACACCAAATATGAATGTATTAAAGCCTATCTAATACATCTATATATGTGTTGTTCTGCTCGGGAGTGTTTCTGCATCATTTGATAAGGCTTTGTATTATTGTCTACTTCATTAAAGTGTGTTTATGCAGCTGGATGAACTGACTGGTTAGACAAGTATTGCCATGTAAAGCCACTCATCTATCACAGCATTACTCTCCACAGGGCGACTGTGGCTGCGAGGGAGTGCGTCGTCTTTCAACCAGAAGGTTGTGGGTTCGATCCCAGCCCATGCAGTCAACATGTTGATGTATCCTTGAGCAAGATACTTAACCCTGAGTTGCTCCTGAAGGCATGGCCACCGGTGTGTGAATGTTAGGTCCTAGAGTAAGGTACACTGCTCTGTGTGAATGGGTGAATGGGTGAAGACATGTCGTATGTACAGCGCTTTGAGGGGTCTTAAAGACTGGATAAAGCGCTATATAAGTACAGTCCATTTACATGTTTGCTTGTCACAAAATATCAATATATTGCCACTGATAACTATGTGAATAGCAAGTCAATGTGCATTATTTTACTAGTGTGAGTGAGTGAGTGTGAGTGTGAGTGTTTTCTCTGACCTCCAGCAGCTCAGAGTGTGTGCTGGTCAGATGTCGGGAGTGTCCCGGGGTGAGGAATGGACGGCTCACCACCAGGTAGCCCACAACAGTGGCCAGATCTGAGGGAGAGAACAGCATGTAGAAATATATATATAGATATACATATAAACCGATTGAAGGACACATATTGTGCTCATTTTCAGAGCCATGAACAAATTGTGATTTTCATGACCCCTTAATGATAACTGCACTTTTAAAAATGAACTACAAACAATTGTTTTAAATATATTGTCTTTTTCTTCATCATCTCTTCATATGAATCTGATTCACTGTTGCTGTCTTTTCACAGTGACTTAATCTCCATGAGATATTTCTGCTTACACTTGGCAATCATGCTGTCCACAAATCCCATGGAGAAGCGGAAGAAGATAAAGTTATGCAAGTGGTCCACCTGGAAGAAAATATAAAAATGGTCAATATTCTAAAGTCGGGGAAAATAAACAAGGACTTTTTTCTAAACACGGACTCAAACATCCAAAGTGGAAATGGAAGCTAGTGCCTGAATCGAGCATGAATGATAAAAGAAACAAAGTGTTACTCACCAGTTTCTTGAAAGTGCTGTGAATGGTCTGCTTCTCCCTCTCGTTCCCGTTGTAGAAGGCGATCTCCTCACTGCAGAGAGGAAGGACATCTCACTGTAGCGTCGAAGCTAACAGCTGTACAGTTATTGGGTTTGCGTAGTTGTTAATGTGTTTACCTGTTAGTGATGAGGCGAGAGTTGACGAAGCGGTACTCTCCTTCGTACCGCTGCTCCGTGACCGTCATCTTTCCCATCGGCCGCCTCATTCGGGTCAGGAACATGCCTGAGACCAGCAGGTAGGTCATCATCACTGTTGGGCCCTGCGGAGAGAATTACAAAATGTAATTCACATGTGCAAAACAACATCTAGATATTTCACAATAAACTAATAGGATCAGGTTGACTCAAAAGAAAGAAATTAACAATAATTTAATAATCTAATCATTTAAACTAAAGGAGGGAAGGGAGGTGGAAACAACTTCCTGTTTAGCAGTACAACAAGGTTAGATTGGATGTTTTAACACGCTTACCTGAGCCCCGATGGCAGTTGTCAGCTTGTAGATGTACAGACAGATATCCAACAGAGGCTGCAGGACGGACAGAAGGTTTAAAAATAATACCGACATATTTTCCTACAACTTTATGCCTCTCATTCATGGGGTATCATCATCATCATCATCATCATCATCATCATCATCATGCATGAGTTGCTCAAGGACTTCCAACCTGCATTCAGTTTAGTGTCTGCAGGGTTGATCTGGTACAATGCCCTCAATGCCACAGGAAGGTATGGTCAATGCCTCCATGTAACCTCGATGGAGCTTCAGTAAATATCTAATGTGCAAATATACCCCTGATAGTGGGAGTTGAATGTGTCTTTGATGGACATATGGAGAAAAGGTCATTCTAACAAAAACATCTGAAATGTCCAGGAGTCCAAGAGATGTGAAACTGATGTTCACTTTTTCTTAAAAAGCATGAAACCTGGTGCACTTTCACAGTTTGTATAAATATGACATATGAAAAGTTAAGGTATATAGAGGATGACCAGTATTAATACGTAGCAAAACTCTGAACATTAGCATAACATATGAATACACTAGAGGTATAGACTGTATAATATAGATGCTATAGACAGTAGTATAAATATGAATAAGCTATAGACCAGTATACACACTATGTATGTGAGTACATTTGAGTAAACTGTAGAATAAACAACCAGGATGGATAGTTGTAAAATGTCAGTAACTGTGTCACCAGGTGTGTAGGGGGGGGGGGGGGGGGGGGTCTTACAAATGTGTAACATGAATGAAGACTTAGATCATTAGCACAGCGTGGTACCTTGCTGAGGTTTGAGTAAAGGTCCACCACACTGTTGCAGAACTTCTCCACGTCCTGTGTCAGCAGCTGGTCTGGATTGGCTATCCGGTTGTCCAGGTTTCCCATTTTGTAGTAGGTGAAGCCCCTGAAGAGACAGAAAACAAGGTCAGCAGTCAGAGAAAGCACAACGTACACTAGTGACATAACAGCAGGCCAGCCACATAACCTCCAGATGTGTGTGAAAGGTCAAAAACATGAGGCAAGGTTTATTATAATGCCTGCTTGTCCCTTCTTGCACCACCTATAGAATATGGCATCATACTGCAGTTATCTACTAAATTGCATTTGACTGATAAAACTTCAGGGCCAATCTGACTGTCTGAAAGGAGGGTTAAATGTGTGGTTTATCTACTACATGGAACCAGAGAATATTCTCTGATGCATGACGTAAAAGATCTCCGTGTTTCCTCAGTACTTACTGCAGGTACTGGTCGTATAAGTTCTTGGTGAGCCTTTCGCGGAACCTCAGCTTCAGCTCGAATAGACCCAACTTCAGGAAGTTGTTCACCAAGGCTATCTGAAATGAGCCAGTCACACAAAACACACGTGTATCCATCTCTCATTGTGAGCTGTTGGCTAAAGCACAGCTGGGACAGGGTCTATACTGTTCATGCTGATAGCTTTTATATATATTTAATTAGAAGCAGAGCATAGGGAATGAAGGAAACATGCAAAACCAGAATATTAGTATTATTATGAGCAAACTCACAATTTAAAGAATTCGGCTGGAGATAATCTATATTTTTCTAAATATCAACAAATCTGATTAAAGTATTGTATTTGTATCTAAAGTCTCATCCCAGCAAATACCTCCTTTTTGAGAAGTGACTTCCATTTAAGAAATAAAAACTGGAAAAATGCAAAACAATAATGTTTTAAGAGCTAAAGGCATAGTGCTCAGAAATATATAATAAATATGGAAGTTAAAAAGTATTACGAGACCATCTAAAATCATTGACATCATGATGTTTGTTGACAGTTAAAAATATATAGAATACAGCCAGCCTTTTCACTTAACATTGAGGGGAAAGGTATATTTGCTCACGTTTAAATCAAATTAATGATCATGCAAAATGACAGGGGTTTTTTTAGTGTGTGAAATGATTGAATGAGATAATCACCAGGAAGTTAGTGAATACACAGGAAGACAGAAATGTCAGTGTTTGCCATGTCAGGTCTCCTCTGTGAAAAAATTAAACTGCCAAAAATGTGCAACAGTATGAAAATAATTATATATATAGAAATTAAGATCGCCCTTAGGAGTGTGACAAGTTAAACAAAACTTACAGCTGGCATGAATTTGATAAAGTTGAACAAGTAGGTCTTGAACTCTTTTGGCGAGCGGCCGATAATGGCACTGCAACCACAACATGCACAGAGATGAGCAAACAGGAGGGTCAGAGGGACAAACACCGGGCCCGATACACTTCACTCTGCTTTTTGAACAAAGCTGCTCTGCTGGACCGCTTCAAAAAAATAAATAAAAATAAAATAACAGTGGAGTCCTGACACCGGAGAGCTCAGGAATACCATTCAGTTCATGCTAGTTCTGTGCATATTCACTTTTTGGACCATAGTGAGGACAGCTGTGGGGTCAAAAATCCTCTTACATGAACCCTTCTCATTAAATCAGTAAATTGTCAGCTGTGAAAATAATATTATAGTAAAGAGAATATTCATTTATTGTGAGAAAAAGTCCAAATTATACAACTTTTTCAAATTAATTGATATAAAGTCTGTTTTAGACTTGGAATCGATTAATGATATATATTCTGTATTCTGCTAGGAAGGCATTTGTAATAGACAGAAGGGATTCTCCAATTAGCAATCATTATTTAATATTTAAGTTATTCCTGATTTGGTTACTCATCTGTCCTGTTACAGATATATTCAGTTTGTTAAAATACCGAACACACAAAGTGAATGGAACTCCATGAGAAAGCTACTGTATGCTAAATGCATTAATAATCCACAGGGGGGGGGGCGAGTGTTATGGCTTGAAGGGAAATGAAGCCCTCAGACAGTGAGTGATGGGGAAGCACAACACAACACTCTTACAAAGCAAAAACAGCACTTCTACAAAGTACATGTTGTGTTTACCGCGGGTATGACTTTAATGTAGGAATAAAAGTGCTTCTTGAACAGAGCGCTGTCTCTGCTTATAATACCGCTGTGGAGAAGCAAAACAAAGTTATCAGCTCCTGCAATAGAGGGGGGGTAAGGATGTATGTTTGTAGGCTGACCAGGAAGTAAGCAACGTTCCTTCAACTAAAGGCTAGTGGGATGTTACCATTGGATGTTTGAATATTTCAGAAAATAAGCTCTGTGGCAAACACACATTTATGATACTTAACACCACTTTGTTTTTTGTAAATGCAACTGCAAGAAGTAAAAGCTAAGGTTAGGCTATAAACAAGCTGGTCACATGACTTCACACCACCGCTAAGCTAAAGATGGCAAATGTTTGGCATGATTACGCACGTAGTTTCATTTGTTAACAATCACCATTTTTAAATTCACCAGTGGGGTATTTACTAATGTCGTACAAGAGCATTTGATAATATCTTCAGCTTGTGTTAACCACAGACCTTATTTCAGGCTTCTAGCCAAAATGGAAAAGTTCAAAAAACCATCGACTTTGAGACGAGGGAACCTGAAATGGTAATAAGCTAACAGATTTCCGGGTTCATTCCTGAACCACTGTACAGAAAAAGCTATGGAAATATATGAACAATAGCTTTTTAAACACTTTACAATGGGAATTAAGGAGATAAACTGCTTATATTTCTCCTGTCACTCAGCTGTGGATTTATTTAACATTCACATAGCTTCTAGAATCTAGACAGTGACAACATGATATACCCAATATGTTTTTATGGTACTGAATTGTAAAATCTCTGTTTCAAACTTGTAATAAGAGTCAGACCTTTCGATCATGGTGCCGTTCTGGATCATCCACACGTCACAGTAGGTCCTGGCCACCAACATGGCGGCGATTAAGGCGAGGTAGCCAGTCTTTGGGGAAGACAACAAGCACAGATAATAGTTGGTAAACCCCGTACATCACAAAACCCTTAATCGTGCTGCACTTCACTCCGCTCATATCTGCTGAACTGATCGGATAAGACTGGACCAGGGGAAACATGTGGCGGTGGCCTTGACTTATGGAGCCGATATATATGTGTGCCAAAGGTGCACCAGTCATAATGACACTTGGATTGATGTTGAACTCTCGCCAAATTAGAAAAATGCTACTAGTGGCTGCTAGTGCACCACTTTTTGTTATCACTATCTATTATAATGCTGCTACTTATTTGATATCTTGCATCTGTACGTTTGATATTTAGTTCAGTCAAATATGTCCCCTTTGCTGTCACAATGTAAATGTCCCCGCTTTGGGACTAATAAAGGTTTTCTAAATTCGTATTTACCCTAGCATCGTATAAAATGTTTTAAAAATCTAACTTCTAGGTAGGCTTGAAGGTGAAGCTTCCGGCATTATAACAACAAATCTCATCTGAAATCACCTGCTCTATTTTGTGGATTCATCTCACATCCCAAAAGTAAAATCCCTGAGGCAAACAGCGTGCAATGGACAAACCGTGACTGTCACGCGAGAAAAGAAAAAGGCCCGTTCAAGATTTAGGACTTTCTGATTTTGCTAAAAAGCTTCTAAGAAAACCAGTTGGGTTTTTAGTGTTTCATTTGTGGAATTGGTTTACACATCTATGGTAAAGACTTTACGAGCTGAACAGCAGGTCGATGTCATACCTCCATGCTGAAGAATTGGGGTACCATGATACGCAGAATCTGGAAAATTCTGCCGAAGAAAACTTTGTCCACAGCGGCTCGGTCTTTTTTGCCATCTTTCTGAATGAAGAGACATAACAAAGGGTGGGCTGTGATACAACTACAGGTTGCCATTGATGACAAAATGTATGGACACTTTTCCAGACACACATGACAATGTTTTAGACCTACCTCGTTCTGTACTACTTCTGAGCCTCCTTTTTTACTGCAAAGAGAAACATAATTAATCAGACGATATGTGTGTGAGCGTCATTGAAAGGGCACAAACACATGTGAGTGAAACTACACACAGCCCTGAAAATGTTTTCACACTTTTCCACAGGTAGCAACAACAAAGGCAGCAAGGAGACGAATGAGATAAGCAAAGCAAATTTCAAATGTGACGAAGTTGCACAACTGTATGTGTATAACCAGATTTGTACTTAATGTGTAAATGAATATCTAATTACGTACTAAAATAAGTGAATGAGTTAAGGAATGTGTGTGTGTGTGTGTGTGTGTGTGTGTGTGTGTGTGTGTGTGTGTGTGTGTGTGTGTGTGTGTGTGTGTGTGTGTGTGTGTAGATTCAGTCTTAATGCAGGAACACAGTGTCCCTTTACTACATCAACAATGATCCATGTCTAGTAGGTACAATGTTAGTATGTTTGGTAAGGAATAAGCTTTTGCCCTGTAGACGATTTCAGACCAAAAAACAGTGAAAAAGTAGTTCTATGTTTTATTTATTTTGTATAACATAACAGATCATTTAACCAGTTCCTCTGTCTGTTTCCAGTTCTATTAATGCTTGCATTGAAGTTCATATCGTTTTTACATAACTTCAGGGACAGTTGTGTCATTGAACGCCTCCTTGATCAATCCTGGATTCCTCTGTTAAACTCAGGCTATTTCTACTGGCATTTTCTTTCTTTTTTAAAAGTTGTGTTTAATATATTTTATGCCGGAAAAGGGTTGCATATCACAATTCTAAACTTTTTTTTTTTTTACTGTAACAGGAACGTTTTCTACTACGATACACTTAAACTAATATTTAGTAATGAACTTTGGCGCACCGATTCTCTCCGGGCGACATAATCCCTTCTTAGAGCAACGTGAGGACAAAGAATAACAAAGGAAACCTTTAAATCTCAACACAGAGACGTGATAATTGAGAAATAACAAAGTAATGCGAAGTTACACACATCGGCAGTTAATGGGTGTTTGCATGGGAATCTTGTAAAGTGAGTTTTTGCAGAACAATGACTCGGTTGTGCTGGTTTTAGAGCCGCTCGGATCAGTGAGCAAAGCGGCCAAAGTGCGCAGGAAAGAGCCGACTGCTCATTGAAAAACATGGAAGTCAATCCAGGAGTTTTCCCCTGGCAGGTCACCTGTCAGAATGGAGGGGCTAGCAGCTGCTAATTAGCATCCTGACAACCGCGCCACAAACTCACCTGAAAACCTCTATTTCTGCGTTTAAAACCAACACTAACATTATTTACTGCTCCTACTCACCCGTTCCGTTTCTGCGTCCCTCTTCTGCGCTTCAGCAGGTATAAAACTAGCAGGATACCGCCCGCTATGGAGGAGTTTTTCCCTGTCACATATTTACTGAACGCCGCCATGTTTCTGACACTACGACCGGTTTGGTTTGCTAGAGTTCGCTACAGTTCATCTTCATCTTCTTCTCTTGGATTGAAAGCTGCATAGCAAACAGCTGTAAAATGCATACTGCCACCACGTGTACAGGAGTGGGTAACACACTATTCACCTAATTTATATATAAACCAGGGGTGTCCAAACTTTTTTCACCGAGGCCGGCCACATACAGAAAAAGAAGGGCTGGGCCACTCACTAGAGGTATTTTGCCTCATAAGTTAAGTTATAAGTTGGAAAAGTCAATCCAATGTACGTAAATTATTCTTGATACTTGAAAATGCTGTAAGAAAAAATCAGCCTCTATCACAGCTCTCCAGAGGGTGTCATTTATTTAGTTGGCAGCTCATTTCTTAAAACCCTTTAAGGCCCACTGTTGTAATTTTACAACATTACTTAAAACTATCCTAAAAAAGTCAGTAAATGTTCTAGTTTTTTTTCAAGACTACATTTACATAGTCAAAAGGTCATTTTGTTCAGCCTCACAATGCTATTGGGTATTAAATGTGTTTATAGGTCCTGCCCTCTGGCCATACACTCAAACAACTTCTGAATCTTCNNNATGTATGAGAAGAGTCCCGAGTAGACTAGATGAATGGACGTAAGAGGCAAAGTATCACCATTTACTAAGTAATTCTATTTACGTTCAAATGCAATTGTAGGACGGTATTGTAGGTATTTTTAATCTACCATCCGTTTAATTGCATGCATCGTAGCATGCTTCTAAGTCACCATATCATGAGTTTCTTGGCATGTAATCAATCGTCTTAGAAGATAATATCATACAGTTCACTACATTAAATTAAGAAATGATTTATTCACAAGACAGCCAAACTCCATATTACTTGAACCCCCAGATAGATGAAGCAAGACGTCAGGAGTTGTGATTGTCTTTTCTTTGCGATGCAATTGCAACAGTATGTAAAGTACGCATTCGTTAGATATCTGGAGGAAACGCATGTTCCTTAGATTTACTTGCAGTACTGCGTCATTATTTAGTCTTCATTAACGTATAGTTTCTAGTTAGAAACCACTAGTACGTTTGTTTGGGGTTAGGGCATCAAATGATCCAATGAGCCGTCATACACGTTGTATTGAAGAATACCATTTGTGGGATTTAAATAATGGATGTGATGAAGACTGCAGGGGAGGAGAGAGTCCCGCAGAGGTGCGTAACCTCGTGGCCAGGGTATTATAAGATAATAGGACATAAAGTTAAACAGTTAGAAATTAGAACGTAATTATCACAAAAGCGAGAGATGATTGAGCGTGTGGAGTCTGCAATCTCATAGTTACTTAGCGGCAGTGAGAAGAGCAGCGAGGAGGGTTCGAGAATCACTGTGTAATGTGTTGCGCGAGAGCCAGTGTATTCTATTAGGGCCCTTGTCAAGCCAAGAGCAGATCAAGAGCGGACAGAAAGAAGGACAAGAGCAGTGAGAAAGCATGTAAAGTCACAGAGCGAGAGGATAAGCACATGGAATAGACCACGCAGTACCAGGAATAACCACGGGTACAGTGAATACAAGTTGATGTGAGATAGAATGTCAATTTAGAAAGTGAGCCCGGCAAAAAAAAAGTCTCAACATTAAAATGAGCAGCGACCTGAAGATTTCTGAGGCGAGTAAGAAGGTGCGGGCGGTAAATAAAGGAGTGTTGATGAAGATGCAGGGAGAAGAGGCCTCGGGTTATTCTTACGCTTAGGCCGACGGTCGCGGGATGGAGCAGAGAGCAAGGCAGGAGGCGACAGGATGCCATGGAGCCAGAAAGTCGCGCGGCGGGTCGGCCGAAGGCATGTCGCGCGAGAGGGCTGCTGCGAGCACCCAGAGGCCTTGCGCAAGGAGGGCCCTGGAGGAGGAAGAGAAAGAGGAGGGAGGGCAGAGAGAGGAAGAGAGAGAGGGAAGAAGGAGAGAGAGAGGAGGGGAGGAAGGAACGGGCACGCAAATGAAATGGAGGACTGGGGCGTGAAGAGAAGAAATGGCAGGTTCAGCGTAAAAGAATACAGAAAGTCAAAGAAAGTGATGTTAAGATCCTGGAAAGCAATGTACTAGGCATGGAGAAAAGAACAGGAGAGTGGTGCCAGGAGATCGAAGAAGGTCAACGACTGTTTACTATCCGTTTGCATTCAGAATCAGCAGTCAGTAACTCATAGGATTCAAGTAAGTAAAATGCCTCAAATATTTTTTTTGTGATTATTACAATGTGTAGAACATGTACATGTTTAGTTATTGTGGAATACATTCATCAAATTTGATTTTGAGCAGCTTATGTCTTTGTTGTAATATTACAACACTGGGTCAGTGTGGTAGTCAAAATAGCATGAGCACTTGTCATGGAGATTGCCCTTCTTATATGTTCACATATGGAAATAAAACACTAATAGAAATATAATGTATTTGATAATTCACTATAACTAAGTTCTAAATGTGTCCTCTGTTAAGATTTTGAATTAAGACCAGAATTGAATAAATTAATACATTATTTCTGATAAAAGTATGTGAAATTATATCTGTAGCAATATTTTAAACTCAGCTTGTATCTTATCAGTTAATTTGTTACAAAAATACATTTAACTCTTCTCTGGTTCTGCAGAAACAGTTTCTGAAATGTGTTGGGACACTTGGATGTATCCCTTTTAGTATGATAATTAGCCTGTTATCATGAGCCAGACAGCATTGTGTGACTTGTTGAACTGGTTTACCTGCATGTGTGGGTGTAGGTATTCCTTTTATTATGATAATAGGCTAAATAGGTAGTATTGTGTGACTCAAGTATTCAATGTAAATATGACTCAGATACTTGTTGCATCGGGACACCTGGAAGGGGGTGGTGCATGCATTCCTTTTAGTATGATAATAGGCTAAGCCAGACAGAATGAACACTTGTCCCACCACCCTATCTTTCTTCAGGTAATCCATTACAATATAATAAGCATATGTGTTATTGATACTATGTATTAATTACTTTTTCCATTCAGAATGCCACCAGCAAAGAGAGGTCCTGGATTCAGTGTGCAGGATGTGATTGCTGCCATCCAAAACGGAGAAAGTGAGTTTGAGATGGAATCAGAGGACGTGACTTTGATGTGTACCAAGGCAGTGTCAATGGGATACGAGCCAAGTCTGAACTTGGATTGTCAGGTGATGTTGTGATGAAGCTTGCCTCCACGCTTCCAGAAGGTCAGAACTACAAGATCTATGCAGACAACTACTTCACCTGTGTCCCATTGGTAGTGAAGCTCCTTGATCCTGGGATTCATTATGTGGGAACAGCCAGGCAGGTGCGCTTACCAACTGTAACCTTGAAGAGGAGAAGAGCTTGAAGAAAAAAGAGAGAGGAAGCTTTGACATCCGAGTGGAGGCCAACCACAACATCTGTGCTGTCAAATAGTATGACAGCAGAGCGGTCACACTTGTGTCATCCTTTGCTGGACCCTGTGCAGAGAATTCAACGCTGGGACAAAGCCAACAAAACCTACGTAGAAGTTGAGAGATCTTACATTGTGGGTACTTACAACAATTAAATGGGAGGTATGGATTTGTTGGACTCGTTTACGGCCAAATACAAGTTCCCCATGAAATCCTGACGCTGGTACGTGCATCTTCTGGCACACCATCATCCTTGCTGTGATCAACGCCTGGTTCCTCTACAAGCGGGAGTGCAAAGCTCTAAAGATGCCAAAGCAGGAGATCCTGAACAGGAGACAGCTTCAGGCAGATCTACCATCCTCTCTCATCCTGGTAGGAATGCATTTCTGCTATTTGCCGTTTGTAATATTTTTTTATATTTCACTGTAATATTTTTGACTTGTATCCTAATGTATTTTTGACATGTATCTTGATTGATTATGTTATAATCAGGTGAACACAACTCCTCTGAAAACACCAAAGAGAGGTCAACCATCTTCAGGCAACGGGAGCCCAGCAGCGACAGTGACATCAAGGAGCCTGTTGAATGCTCAGAAGAGACCAACCTCAGGTGATGGGAGTCCACCAAACGGGGCCCCATCCAAGAGATCACAACCTCCACTGGATGTACGCAAGGACCTAATGGCACATTTTCCAGTGAAGAAAAAGAGAGGACGGTGCAGACACTGCAGTAAAGGGTTCAAACACACAATGCACCAAGTATGACGTCCATCTCTGCTTTTCCGACGATAGGAACTGTTTTTAGGACATTGTATTCATATTTAATAAATGACTATTCATAAAAAATATGACTGATGTGTGATTATTATTAATGCTATATAGCCTACTGATATAGGGCTAAGTAAGCAATCAATCCTGCAAATGAACCCTTAGTTGTTCAACATATTTATTCAGACAATGTGTGTAGAAATACAGAAATTCTGCTCCCACCCATGCCCAACGTTGCAATATTACATTTTCCTAAAAACTTACCAAAACGTAAAACATGTGAAAACTCTTTCATTTCTGCTCCAGAGGCTCCCTAAAACAACATCTGAAAGGTCAAAAAAAAAAATTATAATGTCTTTCTATATTTGGGCATTACAGGGTTAAGATCACTCTTGGCAGCGTCAGAATCAAACAAAACAACAGCCAGCTCTTGGCTGATTTCACAAGTGCATTTTGTCAGCAGTCTAATAACACACTGCTGATGTACATACACAGCAACCCTCTGAATCTGGTGTGAGACAATCACGTCAGTTTACAGCATGAATCAAGAAAGCACACTACTGACCACCAGATAAGTGCATCCCTGTAATGTTCAGCTTTCAATCAGCAACTTCTGACAAAAGAATACAGCAAAAGAGAAAATAGCTACATGCAATGAGCAATGCAGGAACAAAAATAACAAATGTGATTTTCTTCCAGGCAACCTTAGACTAATAATTTTCATTTCAGATAAGTAGCAGTATAGACTATTCATCCAAATGAATACAGAATGTATTTGTGTATGTGCTATAAGGCTGCAATCAATTTTAGAGTGTATTATGATCAGAAAGGTTCATATTCATATCTAAGAAAATGTTCTGCACAACATGAACCCAATGCTACTGAGTAGCAGCGTGCCTTTTGGCAAGATTGAACCCAGTTGGAAATGCACCATAGTTCTTACAGCGTATTCATCAACCAACTGTGCACAGATGAGGTTTCCTGCCTCTGGTGGGTTTTGTGCAGTTCAAACACATTACTTTGATTTAAATCAAGGTTGTATTTTAAAATTGCATAAAAGAGTGATTTACACAATCATTTTAAAACTGTAGCTGTCAGGAAAGTACAAAAAAGTGTAAATGGATACTGATTAGAATACAAGCTGCTCCCCAGTCTTACGTCATTTTGCACATTTATGAGGTTTTCATCCCTGCACATGTGGGCGGGTGTGAAAATGGATAGCAAGTAAGTGTTAATGTAGCAGCTATAGTCAATGACACGCTGCTGTCTCCCTTGAGGGGTTAAAGTGTCATAATCACCCCGCGCTTGTTTGACTGGCCTTGAGGATGTTAAAAATGAGGGCGCTTGGCAATGGAGGTGACATGAAACTTCTTTAAAAATGATGGGGAAACTTTGATAAGTTCTCAACAGGGACATGAACTGTCAGGAAGACAGATACCTCAAGTGAAGCAGGGACCTTTCATTAATGTAACACAATCCCTCTACCATCTGTTTAAGCTGACATCGAGAGGCCTGTTTGGAGCGCTGGTGAGCCTTGTGTGTCAACCACCCTACGGCATTGCTCATCATTGAAAGTCCTACAGTAAGACTGTCGTGGTGATTAATCCTGTGTCTAGTGCATGTACAGTACGAGCATACTTTCCTAATAATATCTATTTTTTCATTAGTTTTTAAGAATTGTTATTTTTTAGGGAAATAACTGTGCAACGGTTAGATAAAAGAACAATGTCTGAATGTTTAAGTTTGTCTAGCTGTAGAGTAAATTACAATTTCACTAGCTTTATCAGATTTGTCAAAGACATTGTTCTGATATAAAGTTTTCATAGTGGGATGTTTTATTTATTTTTTGAATGATCTTACATAAAATATAGTAACAGATTACAAAGATGTATTGGTCATATTTTTGACTATGTGTTTATTTAAAACAAAGGTGGCTTTTGAAAGCAGTTTGGTGTTGCAACTTTTATTTTCCCATCCTGTTCTTGGTGATGATACTTTTTATTTTGTGTACTATACACTGTAGAGATACTATATTTTGTGATCTTTGTATATGTATTAGGAAATATTTATTTATATTGTATCACAAACAGGATTGAATTGTGGATTGGAGAAGATTAAAGCTGTGTATAAACATAGTGAATATTTACAGAGACAAGTGAAATGACACACACAGTTAATTCCTTACTTGCTAATTATTGAAGTTTCTATAAAACTATAGGATGTCACCAGACTTTCCTTAATATCCTTGACACATGATCAAATAATATCTCATCACCATGTAAACCTCAAATGAATAATTGACTTATTTTTAAATACTTTTTTTCAAACAATTATTTTCCATGTTGTATGTCATTTTTTACTATAGCTTAAGTTATAGTACTGTGTAACCCTGTTTTCTTTAAAAGCAAAACTGTTTATAATGTAGACATTTTTATTATGGCATCAAGAACATTATTATAGCAGAAAAAAAAGATATAGTGAAGTGATGAAGTCCCGCTTTCCCTGTATATTGCATTTGGCGTTTCTTCACTGTGCTCAAACCTGTTAACGCCGCCCTGACTCACAATTTCATCACAAAAGCATTAAGCCAACCCGCTGGTTCCCGCTCAACACTTATAGGTATATCAGCACATTTGCCAATGTTCGTGCTCTTTTTACCATTACCTCATAGCTGCCAGCTCACCCTTTGTTGAGGTTGAGACTCTGAATCATAGATATGCTCTGAATTCCTTAAAAACTCTGTAAATTTGACTAACTTCGAAAAAGTGTAAAATATTTATGTTTTAAAACTGCATTGTGTTCTGCAAAGTCATTCCAGTTATAAGAAGATGAGCACCTCTGCCTAAAAAAAACTACTGGTGGGATACAGTGCAGAACTGCCAGGGCCGTCCCTGACCAACTTGAGGCCCCACGCAAAGTTATATGATGAGGCCCTCTGTTTCGCGAGCGTCGACGGGGGGGGGTTGGGTGCTAGTGGGGCCTCGCAGCGGCGAAACCACACTAATTGCGCCGCATAAGCGCATAGGTGCGCCACATTTGCGGCTCAGTTGAGGCCACTCCGCGAGATGAGGCCCCCTCCGCAAGTTGAGGCCCCCTCCGCGAGATGAGGCCCCCTCCGCGAGATGAGGCCCCCTCCGCGAGATGATGCCCCCTCCGCGAGGTGAGGCCCCCTCCGCGAGGTGAGGCCTGTAGGGAGGGACGGCCCTGAGAACTGTATTGGTATTCCAGCTACAACCGCCTGCCCTATCGCCAGTTCTTCCCTTTATAAGCCTTCTCCACTGCAATTCTTCTGTGTCAAACTACAAATACATATCTCTTCCCAGCACACTATACTTGATCAAGATCGTGTTGTACCTTGATACCCCTTAATCAGTATTCATGGCAAAGAGCACATTTTCAAAACAAAGCCACTGCAGCTGACAATAAATCTCCTCCAAAGCAACTTTAAAGCTCACTGGAGTAGGCCAAAAGAGAAGCTAATTTTTCATAATCAGTGACAGTTGCACTGATGTCAGAGCTTAAGTCATCATTGGGCACAAGCACAACTATCTTAAGAAGAGTCCAACTGAGTGACAAGGGTCTAAATGGAAGAAGGATGGGGAGGGAGAAAGAAACCAGGAATGTGTGTGACAGGGCAAGAGAGTGAAAAAAGAAGTAGAGCCTTTAAAGTAGGAGTGTAGACACTAATTACATTTGAGTGGAAATCTTAAAGTGAAACTCTATTCTAAAGGCATGTCTAATAAAAGACGCCTCTCCTTGAACATGTTGCCTCTTTATTTTTCATTAAGGTCAATTAAATTGGTGGTCATACGTGACTGAGAGAGATGTTCAGTAGAGCAAACATAACTGTGACAGGTGTGAATTGACCATGCATTGATGGCAGGGCCGGCCCTACACTTTTGGGGGCCCTAAGCAAGCTTTGGCTTGGGGGCCCCCCTCACTCTAGTGCGTTCTCACTACACACAACACAGAACCAACTTTTGTCTTATGATGTTAGTATAAGCACACATATTGTATAAATAAGCATGTAAACACCGTTGACCTAACCTCTTTAGGGGGCGTCGGGGCATGCTCTCCCGGAAATCATATATTTTTTAA
>NW_011369947.1:12816540-12832622 GCF_000735185.1 Notothenia coriiceps
AACGGAGAAGTGCGGTGAGAACTGGAATCTCTGAATCGATCTGTGATTTTGCTGCCCTCGCAAGTGCACAGGGTGTCGATGGGAACTTGGATTGTCAGTGAATGTTGTGATGAAGCTTGCCTCCACGCTGCCAGAAGGGTCAGAACTACAAGATCTATCGGCAAACAAAATTGTGTCCCCATTGGTCTAGTGAAGCTCCTTGATCGTGGGATTCATTATGTGGGAACAGCCAGGCAGGTGCGCTTACCCAACTGTAACCTTGAAGAGGAGAAGAGCTTGAAGAAAAAAGGGAGACAAAGCTTTGACATCCGAGTGGAGGCCAACCACAACATGTGCTGTCAAATGGTATGACAGCAGAGTGGTCACACTTGTGTCCTCCTTTGCTGGACCAGACCCATGAAGTCCCGACGCTGGTACGTGTATCTTCTGGCGCACCATCATTCTTGCTGTGATCAACGCCAGCCTAGCACCGACGGTGACATCAAGGAGCCCGTTGAATGCTCAGAAGAGACCATCCTCAGGTGATGGGAGTCCACCAAACGGGGCCCCATCCAAGAGATCACAGCCACCACTGGATGTACGCAAGGACCTAATGGCACATTTTCCAGTGAAGACAAAGAGAGGACGCTGCAGACACTGCAGTAAAGGGTACACAAACACACAATGCACCAAATGTGACGTCCGTCTCTGCTTTTCTGACGATAGGAACTGTTTTTTGGGACTACCATATTCATATTTAATAAATGACTATTCATAAAAAATATGACTGATGTGTGATTATTATTCATGCTAGGGGGGGGGGGGGGGGGACAGAAGCATAATTGTTATGGTATACTGATATAAGCAAGTAAGCAATCAATCCTGCAAATCAACCCTTAGTTGTTCAATATATTTATTCAGACAATGTGAGTAGAAATACAGGAATTCTGTTCCCACCTACAGTAAGCCCAACGTTGCAATATTACAACATTTCCCTAAAAACTTACCAAAATGTGAAAACTCTCATTTCTGCTCCAGAGGCTCCCTACAACAACATCTGAAAGGTCAAAAAAATAAATTCTAATGTTTTTCTATATTTGGGCTTTACAGGGTTAAAACAGAAGCTTCAGATGACTTATAATGAGAGGAAATATGAAGGGTATATTTCAAGCCTGTTATGTGAATTTGTTATTGGGCTTTTTTTCTTATCAACTTAAATTTGTTAGAATATGTTTTCAACTTTAATTGACTGAATTTATTTGAAAATTGGGCTATTAACACACGAATACTGTTGAATATATTTGAACATATATATTTAAGAAGCACAATATAAGACAAGAAGAAGTTTATCATACTTAAGTCAGTACTTTTAGTTTGGACACCCCTGATCTAAACAATGACATCTCAGCTTCTAAGGCCTTTTCATATCTTCCCTTCCAGCCAACTGTGATTTTACAATGCAATACAGTGCATATCAAAAACTTTGACTTTTTTCTCAACTCCAGTTTTCATTGTTACTTTTTGCCATTAAGCCATTTAAACCTGTGTGATCCAATCTAGGTATTAATCATTTTAAAACAGGCTTTTATCAATTCTTCATATATGATAGATGAGAGGTAATATTTAGATGTATGGCATTTTGTTGACACGTATCTCTGTGTCAACGGAAATAAATGTTGGCGTCGGCCATCTATTGAGCGTACGCCATGTTTATAAATGAGGCCCCTGAGCCGACAGAAAATGCTCCATTTTAGTTTAATACACACAGTGAAGCTCACACACACTATTTTATGAACATATAGGTTCATCCTATATGTGGGGAAAAGTCATGACCTCTGGTGTGCAGGACTGGACATATTCTCCTAGACTAGGCTATGGCCTAAACACATTTTGGGGCTTCAGTACCCCCCCCCCTCCCCCCTGTACACAGCTGTGAGAGAAGAAACTGTCTCCCCTCTTTTATCAGTGACACCCATAAACTATAATAGGCTTCTAAACTCATCTAACAAACCACTTGTATTTTGTATGTGATTATACAGTATATAGAACAACATAAAATATACAGAATTTTTATTGTGGGTTATACGAGAATATATTTGATTATATTTGATTATAATTATTCAACCTATATGAAGGCCTCAACAACATTTAGCCTACTCTTTACGACAAGATTCTTCACAACATAAGGGGCACAAACACATGCGAGTGGAACTACACACAGCCCTGCAAATGATTTCACACTGTTATGTTATAATTTCTTTAGATATTTTATCTCATCTATCGATCTAAAAATGTCAGAAATTAGTGGATAATGCTTGTCATTATTTCCGAAATACCAAGCATATCATTTCAACAGTCTAAAGCTCAAAGATATTAACTTCAGGTCAAGATATAAAACAAGGAAAAGCATAAAATCTTCAATGAAAATAGTTACAACTAATGGATCAATCAGGTAATGTTGAAGCTATATTCTGTTGAGGACTTTGATAAAAGAAGCACAATTTTCCCTGATGAAAACCGACACAGCAGTTCAACACTAAAGCTCATCCTTCTGCTCCTTGTGGAAGATCTTTCCATCCGGCTGCTTCCTCCAGCTCAGCTGGATGTTGTCATCCAATCCCTGGGTCTTCTTCATCTGCTGTTTGATCTGAGATTAAAAATACTCCATCATTATCACGCAGAGAAAGAGATTATTTATTTATAGTTGATATAGTGTAGCTGATACAGTATTTATATCTAGTTGTAACGATTTAAGCACATCTGCATGAACCACACACTCTATGAACTTCTCTTCGGTACAAATATTGCGTACACTGTTGTGTATTTTGGAACCATTGTTCATTCTCAAGACTTAAGGAGACCATGAGATCAGTTACTCGACAAGCCCCCAGGAAGTGCGCTGGCCGTTGAATCCGATTTTTGGATTGTCTATAGTGGCCAAACGGTGCTACTACACTTTCCATAACATCATTAGAGTCTAAAAGTTGTAAAAATGTGCGAAAAGTCTGAATCCAGAGTTTTTTTTCTCTCCATTCATTTGGCTAAGCCGAGAACTGGAGATCGGAGGCGGGGCAAGCTATATAAGCAAAAAGCCCTGCAACTCTCCCCCGTGCCCCCACTGGACCTGGACGTTAACACCCCACACACACTCAGACACTCAAATCCAGCACCAGACACTTTTTTACGCTGCTATGGACAGTCTTGCACTACTGTACATTTCTCAAAGATATTGAAGTGACTGCTATTTTGTATATATTGATTGTTGTGCTTTTATTATGTCTTAATGTGTGCATATTAGGGATGGGGGAAATAATCCATACAGCATAGTGTCGCGATACTCTGCGTGGCGATATTATATACGGATACCAAGTATCGATATTTTATTATATAAACTTTTTTTACATTTTTTTTTTATATAAACTGTAGCATATCCCTCCGAAAGATGGTTACAAATCATAACACATTTACATAAACTATTCATATTGCAAATACATATTTTAACCAGGAAAGGAAGACGGACATGGATATGAATCATGTGATTTGCAATATCGCAATATACCGTATCGCAATACTTAGCATATCGTAGAATCGCAATACTATGGTATTGTGGCTTAAGTATTGCGATAGTATCAAATCCTGGGGAGCCTGGTGATTCCCTCCCCTAGTGCATATGTATAAATGTGTCTTTTGATTGTGTAAATATAGGTATATACATATTTTATATATATTCATCTTGAGATCAATATTGTTTCATCTGGTTTAAAAGTAACTGTAACTTGAACAAATGTTTTACCTTCACCAACATGTCATTCTGCACAGCCTCGTCGCTCAGATTCAGATTGGAGCCTGTGTACTGCAACCTCACTTTGATCACTTGCTTTGAAACAACTTTAAAAAAAGAAAAGAAAAATGCATCAGTCAAAACATTTACTGTTGCTTCTTTCTGAGCATGTTTTTTCCTGCAGAATCTCTTTTTCAATAATATCCATAAGAACACACCACTCAATAACATCATGACTTTTAAATGTTTTTGTCCGGAATGTTCATAACTTGTTTTTGTAAAATGATGTTTGCACATTTGATGTTAACATAAACCTTTATCTGTACTATATGAGTCACGGGTTACCCTTTAGGAGTTTGTAGCAAATGAAGGGTCTCTTATCTTCACATCCGCAGTCCTCCCATCTTCCAGAGTTGTTGAAGTGTGCAACCACACACAGCTCATTGCCATCTATGTTGTTGGGTTCAGATGCTGACCAGTGACTAAAGGAGTATTTCCTTCCATCGGACCACTTCCAGGAGTCTCTGTAAAGGCCAATCCAGACGATACCTCCAGCAGGGACCAGGTTTTGTACCTGCTGGTTCTCTGCCATGTTCCTCACACTGGCCAGGTCAGTGTAGCTTGCTCTGCAGTAGCTCTGGGCCTCAGCCCAGTTCATGAGGTTGTTGACAAAGACAAATGTCACATTCTGCCCTGAAAATGGAGCACAGTGAACCTCTGAGTGGAGACGCCATAAGAGTAATAATGATCATATACATTATATGTAAAGAGCACTTTCAAAGTTAGCTTCGAAAAAAAAGAGTGATTCACTAATTTGTAATATATTTGGGGAGGGAGTTCAAGAGCAGCGATGGAAAAGGCTCTGCCCCCCCCAGGTCTAATCATTCCTACCTTTGACATCCATGCAGACTGCCTTATGGGGTACTGCACATTTCTCATCATTCCAATTTCCATTGGAAGCCTTCACTGTGCAGTGTTCGATACCCAAATAGTTGTTTGGTTCTGGATAATTCCATGGTCTGAAGACCGTCTCCTCGTTATTGTAGAAGCTTGAGTTTGACATTGACCACCTCCAGCTGTCCCTGTCATCATACAGCCCGATCCAGGCTCGCTGAAAGCAAGAGTTCCATGTATTGTAAAATATCAGACACTGAGCTGTGGCATAGCTCACTAGACAGAGCTAGTAGCCCAACTACTTGGGCTCTGACCATGCTGTGAAGGACAGAATCCAGCATGTGGACCTTTTACCCATTAAGTCCCCTAATCCAACCCCGTATCCCATCCGGGGAAATCGGGTTTGAATCCAACCCAGAGACCATTCATGTGTTTCTTACCTTCTATTTCCCCCTTACAAACTCTCTAAATGATCTTAAAAAGATAAAAAGAATCAAACACCAATGTAGCTTTTGAAACTGCTTAATTAAACATTTAATCATGGCTTTGCAGAACTTGAAACAACAAGTTTCATTAAAAAAACCTGAAGGAAAGGGTTCCTTTTTATTTCTGTTTTAAAACTATATTCTGGGGCCCATATGAGCATTGAAACTGGTTTTGCTTTCTGAAATAATTCCTCCTGTTCATACTAAACTCTACTAGATCCCCTAGTAGATCCTCCCTCCCTGACTCTCTGGACCCCCTGCAGTTTGCCTACAGAGCAAACAGGTCCACGTCTGTGGACCTGTTTGCTCTGTAGGCAAACTGCAGGGGGTCCAGAGAGTCAGGGAGGGAGGATCTACTAGGGGATCTAGTAGAGTTTAGTATGAACAGGAGGANAAGACAACTTATTTATGGAAAGAACACTTTTATGAACCACCTATCGACAGCTGGAGAAAATAATAAAAGGAGAACGACTGAAAAAAGAAAGCAAAGACTGAGGACTAAGTACTGACATCTCCTGTAAAAGGACAGTCAGACAAGCTTCGACCGTCGACGACCACGCGACGACACGGCCGGATCAATAATCAACTTTACCCCACGTTCTATCATTGACCGTCCGTGTCCCAACCCAACCTCACCAGTCCGTGCTGGGTGGGAGGTACCGTCTTAAAAAATAAATTACTTGTGGACATTGCACGTTAAACGTTATATCTCGTGTCTTGACAGAGTTTTAGGATACCTAGGATTTCTAAGGAAAGGTTTTTGCAATATCTAAGCATAATCGTAAAAAACTGATCCCTACAATAGGAGTGTTAATTGAATTCGACAGACTAGTAGGTAATGGACATTGAGAACCCAGAGAAAGAGTGAAGGAGACGGAGGAGGACTCAGACGTGTCAGTGGTGTAGTAGATGTAATTCCTCTCGTTATGTGAATACTCATGTGACTTGACCAAACTGTATGTGTGTTAGAAAGTACGAGAGACTTTCTTTCTCTCTCTCCCCCTTAATAATAGGTTTATAAACACAGAATTGAAACAATACAAATAGATGTGAAATTTCGACTGTGGACTATAAAGGGTTAATGGACATTTGAGAACACAGAGAAAGAGAGGAAGAGACGGTAGGGAGGGACTCAGACGTGACATGGTGGGTGTAGTAAGTGTGTCCTCTCGTTATGTGCATACTTGTGTGACTTGACCCAACGTCTTATGTACTAAAAAAAGAAAAAAGACGGTACAAGATGGACCAACCTGACCGATGTGTGTGTGTGTGTGTGTGTGTGTGTGTGTGTGTTGTGTGTGTGTTGTGTCTGTCTGTGGTGTGTGTGTGTGTGTTGTCTTGTCTGTGTGTGTGTGTGTCTGTCTGTTCTGTATGTGTGTGCGTGGTCACACGTCCAATAATCAAGTGTCATCCTCTACCCGATAGTCAATATCTAATAGAAGGATTCAGTAACCTGATACTTAAGTAAGAGTAGAAAATAACAAGTAGAACGCTTCCATCAACATGGAATTCCTAACTTTCGCGACCGGTAGTCAAACAATTTACGTTGTCTATCCTATATTCATGGCGAACTAGAATGAGAGGATCGATAAGTTTGGTATGTCAATACTACAATGATCAGATAGGTTTACTTAATTTAGTCTTTGTATTTCTCACCATACATACTACCTTTTATTACTTTCAGTCTACGAACTTCATTTTACCTAGAATAACATAACTCACCTTTCGTCAAAAAATAAACCATTAAATGACAAGACATTTTCAGAACAGCTTAACCCGTTACAAAATACAAACCACACCTGGGGTCCTTCTGTTCACCAACAGTACGCGTGTCGATTACCCCTAGGATTTACTTTGAGGTTTGAGAATTACCCGAAGCTAGATGGGTCCCATCGAATCGATCAAGTTTGGTGTCGTGGTGAGCCAACTACAATTGATCGATCGATCGGTTGTGCAGTCCGATTGGGCGATCCGATTGTATTTCTCACTGGACAATTAGAGTTTACCGTCGCTTTACTTCTCTTCCACTACTAATATCTTTAACACAATAACAATAACTCACCATCTTCATTTCTGTACAGATTGTATAACAAACAAACTTGTTGAATGACTTTTCCAGACAAGGGTGGTTACTGGTCTGACCAAGCGCCACTAAATGGTGGGTCGGGATGGACGTAGCCTGACGGACCACCCACCCTCCGTCAACTAGTTATGGAACACTCGGCTTTTACGCACCCAGTGTTAGAAACCTTTGAATTTTTGGACGGCCGATAATTCACAGATATAATCGTGAGCTTCAAGAAACGTAACCGCACAATAATCTACAACTAACGTTAATGTATGAATCATAAATGTAGCCCATAACAGCTTGGCCAACATTTTGTGGCTGACGTTAGCTACCTGTTGCTATCAAAAATTAGATGAGTGTAGATGACCCCAATTAATTTGTATCCAGCAGCTATGCCCTTTTGCTATGGCTAGCTAACCTAACCTGCAGGCGGGTTATGGCTAGAAAGGATCCGTCTTGTTTAAAACTCTCGCGAGAGTTTGGCTGAATGTCACATGGCTGAATGTTTACGTTTGGCAGGCAGCCTTTCAGTTCGTTAACATCAGTGGGCCACAGCAACTGATGATGAGAAGCTAAACTATCTATTAATTATGTCAATTACAGGGAGTGTGTTTGTTGAAATAGGGTGTTAGCGGTCTTGCTGGGGTTCAAAGAAGAATGACAACACTGTAGATCACCAACACTATGGTTTATTTTTTATTCACAGGCAAGTCAACGTTGTCGCAGTAAAAGTCCCAAGATAGCTCCTGGTGCAATAAAATGTTCCCTTGCAGTGTTTTACTATTATGTCTGATGTTTCTCTATTAATATTGCTGCTGCATTAATGTGTATGTTGCATCATGTTACTGCTGTAGATGTGTTTCCGAGCCGCTCCGATTACAACGAGAGTTACAACGAGAACGTGACGTCATATTTACACTAGACGGATCCTTTCTAGCCATAACCAGGCTCCATGGACATGTCAGCTCCGAACAGAGGAAAATGCGTACATGAAGCGCTACGTCATTAACGCAAAAAATCGTACACTCGTGGGGGCGCGCTCATATGATTGGCTTAGAATGGAGGAGACATCTGATTGGCTATAGATAGAAGAACTTACAAGTACGAATCGGGTGACCGTCAAGGTAGTCACACACGAATGCACAGCGATCCATGCACAGAAAGCGGGTTGTGTTTGCAGGTTCAGCGGTTTTAAACGGAAAACAAATATGTGAGGATCAACAATACATATGTAAAACTTTTTTCTGTATTTGGATTTTATTTACATGTATATGAAACGGAACACATTTGTGTGTGCATTGAAAAACATGTGTGGTTTTGTGTGTGGGAGACACTGTCATCTCAAAAACATTGATAAGAGTGAAGGGGTAAACTGTGACTTGTAAAGAAATTATTTTCACTAACACTTTGATGTTACATCCCTCAGAGATGTCTATTCTTCTTCTGTTAGAGAAGGGGGAGGTGATCTGACACGTGACAGGGAAATAGTCACACGGATCAGCAGGGGTGGGAGGAAAAAAAGAAGGGGGAGAAGGGAAATTAGTTGTTTTTTTAAAAAGGGTCTATAAAGTATTATTACCTACCTATACAACTTCAAAAGACATACTTAAATGTCATATAACCTTATATTACCACAAAAGAGTTAATAAGTATTATACCCCACTCTTAAAGAACATTACCTTATAGAGGGCATTACATCAACAAAAGGTGACCCAAACAAGTCATACTATCATCATCATTGACTATAATGGCAATAAAACACTAAGCTAAACAAACAAGTCAGAATAGATAAGAGGGTCAAGGGTCATAGAGGTCACGACATCAGGTGTCACATCAAAGGGTTAGGGGCGGGAATAAGGGTTTTATGGGGGTCATAAATCACTGTCTTATCGGGTCATAAATACCAATTTGACAAAAACCCATGTATTTCAACTACTCACGCGTTACAGTAATTAGATACAATTATTATCTAACATTAAATTATTCTCCAACGCAGTAATTTAACGCGATACTGTTGGTTCAGCAGTAATTACATTACAGTTACTAAGCACATATTTATCTTGTTACTTGTTTTACTTTAAGGTCTTCGACTATCAGCATAATGTGAGGACACACAAATAGATCAAACGTCCCGTTTCATTTGCACTACACTCGCAGTTCATGGATGAGGAGAGGGAGCAGAAATGTCAGTCTCATAGCAGAGGTAAAACTGTTGCAGCGAACATCGTGGAGGCAATACTGCACGTTTGGAATCGCCATCAGACAGGAACACATTTGCACATTACCACAACCCGCGTTTAACTGAGCTAAAGAAAACAGAGGTGCATTCATAAACAATAATCTGCCTGAAATTCAAAGGGAAAGTGCCTCTGACAAATTTGCATGAAGTCAAATGATACCCGCATCAAAGGACATTTACAGTATGTGCAACCTCATTTGCTATTTCAACATGTGCAATGTAAATCTACACATTAGACCAAACAGAGAGCGTACAGAGATGGACGTAGTTATTCTGCTCATCATGGCTGCTGCAGGCAAGTGATTTAAACATCTGAACATCTTTTATTATCTTATATTCCTTTATAACATTCGTTTTTTTTAATGCACCTGTTATTATAGATATTTACTAGGGCCGGGACTCGATTAAAAAAATTAATCTAATTAATTAGATGTTTTGTAATTAATTAATCGAAATTAATGGCATTTTTAATCACATATAAATATTTGACCTGAGAACAGAAATATCTTCAATATATCTTTCATAGAATAGTGACCGGTTATGAGGACGTTGATGTAAGAACTTCTCGCCGAACCAAGTTATGGAAAACTGCAATCCAACGATCGAATCCAGTCTAAAACATTCTCGAAAGTTATTTGGGCGAGTGACTTACTATTAACCTTTAACGACAACCTTTAATTTCTCCTCGCCTTTTTACTTGAGTGTACCCACCGATAGGCCTATCTGGTAAACCGTTTAGACGGGACGGGGTAACAAGTCCCTAGAAAGTGTTAGAAGAGCGACGAGGTTCACGCGGTCAGACACATAAAGAGAGAGCGTATGAAATCGGAGGTCACAGGACAAGAAGGCCGGTACGCTTTCACATGGCTGCTTACATGAATCGTGTAACACTACTCTGTCGTGTGCGGGCACAATGCACTCTGTTCTGAATACCATATAGTAATATGCATAATAAGACCAAAGTATATACTATATTCGTACACTGGAAAATTTTAATTTTGTAATGTAGTTTACATATTGTAAGTTAATTTATTACATAAGAAATAGATCCTAATTTGTAAGGAGACTTAGTTAGTAGAGCTCCGGTCGACCGGCAAAAGAGGACTTCCGGTCTCTAAAAGCCGTAACATCAATTCATTAAAATTATTTATTTATTTTTGTAGAAGCGCGCAAATCAAAGCCTTTAAGAAACAACCACACGACGGCCTGGGAAGAGAGGGGGTAAAAAAAAAGTAAGCTCATAAAATGTTTTCTGCACTTTTCACCCGGGGGATTCTACCAATACCACTTTGTCATTCTAACGTGAGGAGACACGACTCTCCTCCGGTCGGCTTTGAAACGAACGGGAACGCGACTTTTTTTTACTCCTAACTTTGTTAGTCTACTCCGAGTGCAGACGGGGAACGGCTTGACACTGAACCAGTCCCGGTACGGCTATCCCCTTCGGTTCTCCGCCGACCCGAGAGGGAAGGAGGTATAGGTTAGTTTGCGTAGGTTGGAATCCACCACGTCACCGTGCGCAGGGTTTTTCGCCTTCATTCGACGCGAGCCAAAGGGAGCTGTTTTATCGTTACCTAAGAGGTATCCTAAAACCTTTTATCGAGCTTATTTTCCAGTCACCTTTTGCTTGCGACAATCCATTTACCGTCAGAAACAAGTCCCAGCCTAATTATAGGTGTACAAGATGGGAATGAAAATATTAAAGCTTAGTATTTAGATTAGCTATCTTCTATCTATCGGCAGTGACGGTGCTGAGAGTGGCGGCATCTTTCATCAGTTCGTTTGGACTTCGTTCACGTTAGATACCTCCCACCTCTAAAACCTCAATAAATTCAGTTTTTATTAACTAATTTGAAGGCCGACGTCGTCGTTGTTGCTTATGTTAGATTGACCTGTCCGACACTACCATATACCTAATCACCCTGATGCTGTACCTCACTGCAAATAAGTTTGTGCAACAAAAGTGTGTAGAGATACTGTTGGTGTTTTTGTAATTGGCAATAGGCCCAAGGTGTGTAGGGTTTTGGGACCACGGTAGAATTTCCCGTGTCAGTTGTGGACCACACCTGTGTATGTATTGGTAAATGGATGGGGGGGAAGTTCTTGGTCGATCACCTAGCGGCCTCCGACAAATCTAATTCGAACATTGTCAGAATAACATCAAAATTCACGTGAACGGCGCCGGACACTCATCCAGGAGCTGGACCGCGATACACACCTGCCTGGACGTAAAATGTTGCCTTTCACTGCACTCGTCTTCCATCTCATCACAGCTAAGAAAATAGACAAAAGTACACTTATAGACGTGAGGTGTTGAGATAGTCCTGAAACTCCATACGTCCCGTCGATGTTTCTCTACCAATGGTACTTTGTGTTTGTTTCATCCTACATCGACATAATTTTCAGGCTCACTCTTTGTTAGCAAACATTAGCTAGAAACGTCTTTAGCCTCTCTTTACGCCTCTCTTTTATAACTGGTGGCCCTCGCTTTGGCCTCTCTCCCGTTTACTTTAGCCGTTCAGAGGGCGCTTTTTTAGCCCTCCAACTGTTTCATACTGGGTGTTGTGGGTTGGTTGGTTGAGTTGGTCTTAGCTCGACCAAAGTCCCGTCCTATTGTGATTCTCAGGTGCAGTGACTTTTTTTATTGGTCGAGTGACCTAAACGTTGAGCTGACATCTTGGTGTAACCTCACATCTTTCTATTTTCCCCGACGTTTCCAATGATGCGTCTAACGTAGCAGACTGCTGCGTTGTATACTCACGGTACGTCTTTCCTGTCACTGTTCTTTTTTGGTTCGTCAATACTAACTAGTACCATACTACACTTTACTTCTCATTTCATCTCTCTTAAATACCTCCTTTCGGCTTACACAACGGGACTGACCCTAGTATCCCTGGCAGCCATTCCGTTAAGTTTATGGAGACACACTGCCGTGGTGAAATAACTNGGTGTTCAAAGACATCTACGGAGGCGTGTGGCGCAGTAGATAGAGCCTTGGTATGGGGATCAGATGGTCACAGGTTCAAACCCCACTGCAGTCAGCATATCGTTGTGTCCCTGGGCAAGACACTTCACCCCAAATGGCTCCTGTGGGGATTGCCCACAGTGTTGAGTATGTAAGTCGCTTTGGATAAAAGCGTCTAACAAGTGACATGTAATGTAATTTAACATCTTCAACAGGTCCCTGCTGTAGTCCCCACTTGTTTTAAACACTCCACCATCGTTCCTGTCCCCAAAAAGACAAAAATCACCAGCCTCAATGACTACCGCCCAGTAGCACTCACCTCCATCATAATGAAGTGCTTTGAGCGGTTAGTCAAAACCTTCATCACCTCCTCACTCTCTGGATCCCCTACAGAGCAAACAGGTCCACAGACGACACCTGACATAGCCCTCCCCATCCACACTGCCGTCTCACACCTGGACCAGAGGAACACATACTGTATGTGAGAATGCTGCTCATTGATTACAGTTCAGCATTCAATACCATTGTGCCCTCCAAGCTGGCCATCAAGCTCAGAGATCTCGGGCTCAACAGCACCCTCTGTGACTGGATCCTGAACTTCCTGACGGGCAGACCCCAGGCAGTGCGGGTGGGAAACATCACATCCTCCACCCTGATCCTCAACACCGGAGCCCCTCAAAGCTGCATGCTCAGCCCTCTCCTCTACTCCCTGTTCACACACAACTACGTGGCCACACACAGCTCCAACACCATCTTGAAGTTTGCTGACGACACGACCGTCATCGGCCAGATCACAGACGGCGACGAGACGGCGTACAGAGAGGAGGTCGAAAACCTGACATCTTGGTGCCAGGATAACAACCTCCATCTCAACGTCAGCAAAACAAAGGAGCTGATTGTGGATTACAGGAAGCAGCAGAGAGAGGGACACGCCCCCATCGCCTTCAATGGGACTACGGTGGAGAGCAGGGACGTTTCTAGCTTTTTGGGGGCCCTATGCAAGATGCTGTTTGGGGGCCCTAGTTTTGACAGTCAGCAGCTTCAGGTTCCTTGGGGTCCACATCACTGAGTGAGGACCTGACATGGACTCATCACTGAGGACCTGACTTGGACTCATCACTGAGGACCTGACGTGGACTCTTCACACCACCACCATCACCAAGAAAGCTCGACAGCGGCTCTTCTTCCTCCGCAGGCTGAGGAGGTTCAACATGGACTCCAGGATACTCTGCAACTTCTACAGGTGCACCATAGAGAGTATCCTGACCTTCTACAGGTGCACCATAGAGAGTATCCTGACTGGCTTCATCACATTGTAAAATGTTACAATCTCTTGAGCTTGTGTTAACCACATAACTTATTTCAGACCAACAACCAAAAACATATTGAAAAAAACATTGACTTCCAGGCGAATAACATGAAGTGCTAATATGCTGACTGATTTCCAAGTTTAGGACTAAATCCTACACCTCTCTATACAGCTTGTACTTCAACCAGTAATAAACATCTGTCATTGCTTCATGTCTCTGGAAATCATTTGTTCTTGTTCAGTTTAAAACAATATATCCTGAGGGGTCTGTTCCCACTGTGCAGCTTTGATTTTACTGTGAGTATATACAGTACCTCTACATCAGGGAGCTTTAAATAGCAGCTCCTCCGAGTCAGCTGAGGTGAAAGACCCATTCTGTTCTCATCAAAGCCTCCTATAGTATAGCGGCTGAAAGCAGCTGCAGGGGGGAGGAAGTGATCGATTCTCTTTCAGCCTATAGTTCAAATGTCTTTCTATCATAAGAGAATACAAATGTTTATATCTTAAATGATCCCATCCGCAATCCTGTGTCCCGTTGTGATTACTCAAGCTTATTTTACTTCTATTTATTTGATTTTCAGCACTTTTTCTCCAGCGGTCATTAAATGCTGTTCAGTTTCTTTAAGCTATTAAAGGGTCACGGGCCCCCAGTGCTTCTCTTGATAACAGCCTTCTTTCTAATTGGGAGCTATTGGATAAAGGTCGAATTGATTTCAGGCGGTGGCAGTAGAATAAAAACGTGGAGAATGGACACTATTAGTCATTTCATTATGCTGTACATCTGTATCTGTATTGTTGGACCCTAAGAACTCAACTGTTGCTGAAGGGGTTTCTCTGAGCCGGTTGATGCCCCACTGAGCTCGCACAGCAGAGAGCCGGAGAAGTTACCAAGTAAGGACTAGTCTTTAATTACAGCCCTGGTACATTTAAAATCGAACTTAATTGGCAATCTGAAACAGTAAACCTCTATCAAGGCGACTCAGGGGCTACAGACACTAAGAACATGCGTGTCTAGCACACAATTTAATATTAATTATAAATCAACTTAAAAGACAGAACTCATTTGGGCAGGGAACGCATTGATCATACTCGGACCAAAAGAAGAACGTTTCCCAGCAATAGTATGGTTTCAATGCAGTTTAGGACCTGAGGAAACTGGACGGCATGAGTGATATTTCTGAAATGAAATGGCATCAAATGATAAACGCTGTACGTCCACATGAAGTCTTTTGATTTTTCTCTTTTAGGAATACCAAATCGACATCATCTTCGCCCAGACGTGGACGGACAGCCGCCTCAGCTACAACAGCACCATGAAGAAATTGACTCTGAACAGCAACATGGTTGGAATGATTTGGCTTCCTGACACCATCTTCAGAAACTCCAAGACTGCAGACTCCCACTGGATCACAATGCCCAACCAGCTGCTCCGGATATGGAACGACGGGAAGATACTCTACACCTTGAGGTACATTTAACTTCTTAATTGTCTAACTTATTCCTGGTAAAGTGAAAGTAAAGTGCTTCAGTGAAGAGTTTGCAATAAAAAGTGGAAGCTTTGGCATAATTGATGTTCTGCAGACGTCACCAAACGAAATATAAGAATGTTAAATTCCACACAACATATGCTGTTACTGACCGTTTGTACAGTGGAATGCTCTGAGAAATATAAGTTACTGTAGTTTAGGACATCGGGTTTGCCCTTCTTTAAAATGTATGGAATGTAGGTTCGACAGTAGTCAAATAGGGCTTTCCACTGTGCACTAACCATACCTCTGCACAACACAACTGATGGTCTCAAACACATTAAGGCCCCGGCCCCACGAGGACGCATACGGCTAAACGCATAGGATTAACGCAAACGCAAATGCAAAAAAGCTTCCGTCCACACGCAATATTCACCGGATAGTGTCTGTCCACACGAGACAGCTCCGTTTAGCTCCAACTGCTGGAGAAGCTGCAGTACAGTACGCCAGTCAACGTGTATTAAAGTTTTAATCTTCCGGACAAAATTATAAAAGTGCCGGTCAAAGGTCTTCTTTGTTATTTATTGAGCTTTAAAACAAATGAATAACGAATCTATAAAATAATAAAATACACGGAGCCTCTCTTTTTCCTCCCTCTCTTCGGACAGCGTCAGTGTCTGTCTCATGCAGCAGCTGGTCCAGTAATGAGTGACCCGACAGTAAAAATAAACATATTTATAACTAGTTTAGGTAGTTTGAGAGGTAATTAAAATAGCTAAGGGTGATGATCTGACTTGAAGTGTGTGTTTTGCTCCGTTCACCGCTGCATCACGGCGGGAGGAGCTGCAGGTGAGCAGAGTTGCGTGTCTCCGTCCTGTCAGCTTAGACTTCACGCG
>NW_011369947.1:12832661-12876859 GCF_000735185.1 Notothenia coriiceps
GGGTAGGGGTTAATTGGATTGCTTTTGAGAGGTGACCCAGGGCTACCCTCTCACACACACTTCAATACGAATGCATGTGTGTTTTAAACGTTGTTATGCTTGTGCTCAAGTGTTTGCGGATGTACGTAACTTTGAGTGTTTGTGTGTGTGAGTTCATATTGGCTTTTATGACTCACTTGGGATGTATTGGGAAGTGTGTGAGGAAGTTTTTGCAACACTACGACAAAGTTAGTTCTACTGCTGCTGGAGTAACTGATGAAGTGTTGAAAGTGAGATTTCCACTTGTTTGTTGAGCTTTTTTGGGAGTACAACCAACTTCAGAGATATCAGTTGGTGCGAACTGGAATAAAACAGATGAATAAATCAATCACGGTTTCTTTTTATAGCCCAATATCACAGATTGCACACTTTTGTCAGGGGACTTTAAAGTTTGTACAGAATACAACACCTTCTGACCTTATAGCCTCACATCACACAAGGAAAAACTTCCATAGAAACCCCTACAGTTAATGGTGGAAAAATTGAAGAAATCTCTGGGAGAGCAACAGAAAAGGATCCCTCTCCCAGGACGGACAGACGTGCAATACATGATGTGTGTAAACCCAAAAGTCTGTGATGATAATGTGAGCAAATATAAAAAAAGATGGATCCAGGAGGTCCTCAAAAATCTTGCCAGTGCTGCTAAAAAATGGAGTATTGCAGAAACAAAGTGGTTTAGCAGTTAACGTGTTAAAAGTGAGATTTCCACCCATTGATTTTGGTGTTTTTTGGAGTATATCAAACTTTACAGGCTATAGATCAAGTTTATCTGGTGCTAAATATAATGAAATGTTTGAACTAATCAATCAAATTGTATTTATATAGCCCAATGTACAGAATATGAAAGCTTGTGCCCCTTTTTTATATTGTTTATTAGGGCCAGGAGTCGCTTAAAAAGAGATGTTATGGATCAATGAATGAAAGAATGATCTGATAAAATAAAAACAGATCTGAGATTATAGTTACATGATCCACATGTTACATTTTGGACGAGTGCAAACAGTAATTGTTTTGTACTTAAAGTTTCCATTTTGATGTTCTACCAAAGTTTCTGTCCACCCAACACTCCAAACACCACAAGATAGAAAAGTATGTTTGACTAACCATCAGAATGATAGAAATGAAAGTGTACGAGGAGGATGTCCAAAAAAAGTGCCGCTTAGAAAATATACCTGGGGCGTGATGAGTAATGCAACACCAAGGTGCAACAACACATTGAACACGTTTAGTTTTTCCCCACCTTCTGTCCTCACGTCACACCGACTCAAGGACACATCTTACTCAAACACACACTATCGTTGGCCACCACAGCGCAAATAAGAGCATTGATCAGCATGCAACCAAACAAGTTCTCAGCGCACCTGTGTGCAGGAACATCATGCCATCACGCTTTCTCTGGTATTTTCCACGAGTGAATTAAAAACTCCTCCTTTTTTAATTACCCACTCCAAAGGTTGGTACAGAGTGCGCCGAAGACGGTTTTCTGACACCAGTAAACACACACAGACGGCACTAGGTGCATCCATCACCACATAATGACCCTCCTGTTCACCGTATCAGATGTCCTAGGCGTTGCAAATTATACCGTCCTGAGTGACAGACTGAAGAAAAAATAACGAACAAACAGGTGGAGGAAGAGAGTTATTAACAGATTAAATGTCTTTAGAAATAATGGAGCGAAAAAAAAAGGTCTCAACTTTAGAAAGGGTGTCAGAAATAACATCGTCCAATTCCGACATATTGTGAAAAAAGAACAATCTATTTGAGATCTATTAAGGTGTGTGTGTGTGTGTGTGTGTGTGTGTGTGTGTGTGTGTGTGTGTGTGTGTGTGTGTGTGTGTGTGTGTGTGTGTGTGTGTGTGTGTGTGTGTGTGTGTGTTGCTTGTCAACTCATATCAACCACAGCTCTCAAATTGGTACCATTTATTTTCCGTGACCATTTTCACAATCTCTCCACATCCATTCTTACAGTTTATAGTTTTAAATTCCTTGTTTCTGGGAACGTTGCCCCGGATCCAGATCCATTTGGATTCTGTTTGGAGGCCACGTCCCAAATCTCTCGCCCACTCTCTGTGACTTCACTGTTTACTGCAGCGTGTAAGAGTATACAGTTTAACAACTCTGCTGTTGTTCAAGCCTTAATCAACACTGTGTTTTGCTTGTGTGGGAATATATAGGCTATTATTTAAGGAGTTTTAAAAGGTTACAGGATGAATGACTATTTCATCACTGAATGTCCTGTTACTTAACAACACTGCTTTTCTTTAGCTTATGCTATTGAGCTGCTTGTTTAAAATCATCTTAAATCTCAATGGGAATATGCTGGTAAATAACAGTTGAATAAAATCAAACAATTTACAAATATCACTCCCTGATAAACCGTAGAAGAGAACAGAGGGACATTTTCCTCTGCACTTAAAGCTTGAAATCTTGTTTTTATTAGTAAGGGACGAAAAACACTGCAACAGGTTACAATAATTTGTGCTGCATAAAGAGTTTCTAGCCAAGGCTAATTTGCGACCCCTGTCCCTGGTTCGACTTTTTTACAGTAAACAATAATATAATAATAATGCATTTATTTTGTTTACGGAAGATATTGCCAAGAGGAAGTAGATAGATGACAAAAAGAAGAGGCCCCAGGACAGAGCCCTGGGGAACACCGGTCGTGACTGGAAGTGGCTGTGATTTGAAGTTTTTGAGTTGGATGAACTGAGAGCGGCCAGAGAGATATTATTTAAACCAGAGGAGGGGTGTGTCAGTGATTCCGATGGAGGTCAGTCTGTCAATGAGGATGCTGTGGGAAATGGTGTCAAAAGCTGCACTAAGATCAAGGAGGATGAGGTTTGTTAATAGTCCGGAGACAGCTGCCATGAGGAGGTTGTTAGTGATTTTCACCAGTGCTGTTTCTGTGCTGTGATGGGGGCGGAAACCAGATTGAAATTGTTCGTAGAGGTTATTGTCAGACAAGTGGGTATGGATCTGGGATGCAACAGTTTTTTCCAGGATTTTTGAGAGAAATGGTAGGTTAGATATGGGACAAACGTTATTAAAGTTGTTGGGTTCTGCGCCAGGTTTCTTCAGTATGGGCATGATGGCGGCTGATTTGAAAAGTGATATACATATAGTATACATATACTGCTTCCAGAAGACCAACCTTTAATCTAACCCACTTAAATATGCATGAACCCTCCCAGTGGGGCTTTAATGGCCCTTAGTTCCTCCCCCTCATCTAAACCAACACCCCTGCCCCCCGTTTGACAAATGAGATAGTGCACCTTGAGCTACCAAGACAACACTTTGCTCAAGGTTCTGTGAAAAAGAACATTGAGGAGGCACGTGTCAAAAATATGTCTCGCTGCTGTTAGCCAGCCTCTGCTGACCCCATGTTCATAATGATGCTGGTAGAGTGTCTGCTCGTGTGATGGCAGTATGTAAATATCACACACACACTCCTGTTATAGAAATTGATACCCTCTATAATGAGAAACTTTGTCTAACCACTATTGCCTGACAGATGCAATTTATATTCGCTGTATATGGTCTTTGACAGTCCAGTTGATGGCCCTACCTCATAACGATCTGCCGATGTATGTACAGCATGTGAACACTGATAGGGATGCACAGATTGTTCAACCAAACATCAGTATGAAGACATAATTACCTGCTTTTTCTGCACTATTAGCTCCATGCACCAGCTCTGTGTCTCATGCCTTGGATGAGAAGATAATAGACTGAGCTGCAACAACGCAGAGATGCTTACAGAATACAGTAGCATTAATAGTTAGTATAGGTAGTTACAATATGTTTGAAGCAGCTATATGAATAAAAAGACAATTTTTCAGGTGAAAGAAGGCTATATTGAAGTTTGTTTCATACATGTGAATGATACAACATAAAAGAGTGTTATCTACAATAAGCCAAATTGTTATTTGAGAAATTTGCATCTGTAATTGCATGAAAAGAAAGAAAGGACAAAACATGGTATGAGGATTTTTGCCCAATTGGTGTGGGACCTTTGACACACATATTAATATTTTAGTTTTTTACACAACTTGATCACACATTTTTGTGACAAAATGTTATGACAAGCAAGAGTTGTAAACTTTATTATATCTCCCAGTTGTTGCTTGACAGACTGTTACATCCATCCTTTTGTCAAATCTATGAAGAGCAAATATTGAATACAAGCATCTTAATTCGTTTTCAAAAATGTCCTTGGTGTATTGTTGGTAGCTATTCTTTGTGTCATAGCTGTTTTGCATGTTGATTTTTTTATTTAGCATTTCTTCAATCCGTTTACTTTAGCAGAGCTAGCGGGTATACCAGTGGTCTGATCTGTAGGTATTAAAAAATCCTATTAACACTGATAAGGCTACTGTTAGGCTAACTAATATGTATTATAATCCTTGTGCTATTGTGTGAAGTATCTAATGTGACGTTTTTTGAATCCAGTTTTATTTTGCTAATGTTTTCAGAATAACATGTGTCCTCTCATATTTTTCTAACACTGAACTTCGTGCCCAATACTCTTTTCACGCTTTCACAATTGCTTCCACTGTAACCTTTAAATGCCAGCACCTTGTCTTCAACCTATGTTTTAATGGTGTTGAACTCACTATGCACCTCCACAATTATTAACTCATGGTTTAACATAACAATTCTGCCGAATGCAACTTTTATATACTTGAATTTCTATCTGTGTATCTGCCAACACATGTATTGTTACAACTTAAGCCATATTGGGTTATAATATATGGCACATGTAGATGTATTGGCCCAGCGCCCCTAAAGCAGCAATGCATGTTTTTAAAGTAAAGGTTGTCACATCTGTTTCTGGCACTGTGTTCAGTATAACCTTGCTTTGATTGGCAGACACCTGTCTAGACATAAAAATGATTATACAATGGATATTGAATCTGTTTCTCTGACTTAAAGTAGGAAGTTATTGTTGTAAAATGTGTGTGAAGCCATTTCCTGTGCTTTGATTTAATAACTTTTTTAAAAGCTTGTTCCTGAATCCATCTGCCCCTCCCTTTTTAATCCTTTACTCCTCCTTCTTTACCTCCCTCTCATGTCCCCAATGACCTTAGAGCATATTGTTGTCTAAAGGCATTTCTGTGATTATTTCCGGTTCAATTGGGAACATATGGATATCCTGGGACTGACAGCAGGGCCACTCAGTTATTGTAAACACGCCAATAATATCAATGATGGGAGGCTAAACAGCAGAGGTCGTTTGGGTTGGCTCTAACATGTCAATAGTGTTTATTTAAGAGACTGAACTGGGCAGCGTACGGCCCACTGTTCCTCCACAGATCCATTTCAATGCATAGATGGAATCAATGTGTGTGAGCTTATGTAATTTGAGTATGTAGTGAGTGGTTTGCCCTTGCTTTTTCAATGTTCGCACTGCCCTCACACGGATCCCCACTAGAATTATAATGGAAAAGCGGGATGGTAACCCTGCTAGAGACAGTATAGGGGACAAGTCTCATTTCACTTGGGAAACAAGGTCATCCACTAACCTTCTGTCTCAGGCCACAAAGCAAATACTCAAAGGGAGAGACCATCATTACTGGCTCCCCATCGGGGGTATCAAGTCTATTCCCAGCAGGAACACAAACACGCAAACACACACACAGACCCTCTGACACACACACACACAGTCGCAGGCATGTCCACACTCCTGTCAATCCCCCCTGACCTCACCTCAATTACCGGGAGACATCTTTGTTTGGGTTGCCGTGCCTAATTAGCATGGTTCACCACAGAGCAAGTGCTCGGTTAAATTCATTTATCAAAGGGGCCTGGGACAATGCTTCATGTCGCACCATTAGGATTGCAATCTCTCTCATCATCTCTCCAGCTCATTTCATGAAGCCATTTGACAGTTCTGAACGAGGGGAGTGGGGCAGGGGGGAGAGCAGCATTATGGAGCGCTGGACGGAAGGTAACAGCATGTTAAGCAGAATGCTAGAGAGGATACGTGTGGATACCGAGCGAAACAGACAAATTGTGTTAGAGACGCAATAAAGAGAGCAGCAGGACCAGAGGAAAATGAGTGACAATGTTTTAGAAAGTGGCAGATGGAAGAAGAGAGAGTTGAATAGATTTGGAGAAAGGCAAATAACTGAAGAAAGGAAGGCAAAGAAAAAACAGGCACAAGGGGATTCATATTGAGGCCAGTTTGAGTCGGGCACTGTAGAGGCAGCCTGAATCTCTCCCTATCACACCTTCCCCCATGAGAACACAGCTTACCAGGTCTTTGTATACACACACTGCCTATAGAGGCCACTGCAGCCTTCTACATGCATCAAATATTCAAAGCATCTTCTGTTCTCAAGACGCACACACACACGTACCCTCCAACACCCTCACACACATTTCCTCACAGCCTCTAAGCCGTAAATGTCAATATAGAAAGCAATGCTGGCACATCTTCCTCTCTGTCGCCGTCTGCTCTATTTTGTTTCCTCCTTTCGGTAAAAGGAAATTGTTTATCTGAATTGCTAGAAGATATTGCGAACCATTTTTCAAAACGTTATCATTTGTTATTTTTCACATGCTGTGCAAATTGATGCATGGGTAAGAGAGAGGCAGGGGGTTAGGGACTGAGGGAGACGACCATCGGGCAATCAATCACCGCAAAGTTCCTCGCAATGACAAGTAGAAGGTCTGTGACACTTTTGACTGACTTGATTGATGTGTTTTTGAAGTGTGGGGGGAGTCAGTGTCAAACTTCCTTTCTGGCAAAGAGCAGATAGATCACACATCACAGCCGGAGCTCGGCTGGAATCAGAGATATACTTTGAACACTTGATGTGGATGTGGTGCACCAGCCAGGTATTCCACTGAAGAAAGGGGTACACTACAGACGGCAGCATAGTGAAACTGGAAATGTACTTCAAAGTTTTATGTTAGAAATGTATAGTAGCACGTAGAAACTGCCGGATGCTAACTTGTATGTTGGACAATTAGAACAAGACGCATTCATTAAAATAAATTGCATTTTATGTAAACAATAGTAAAAATAATTACTTGGTCGATTTGGACAGTTTTGGAGTGGTTTTGGGGGTTATTGGGAATGCTGAATCTATTTCTGACATTCAACTCGTAAAGAGTATAAAACATGGAAATGTTCTGGTTAAAACTGCAATTTTTTAATCCTAAATATGTCAGAAATGGACTCAGCATTCTCAACAACCCCCCAAAACACTTATAAACTCTCCAAATCGGCCATGTAACAATTTCAACTATTGTCCACATAGGCTAAAATAAATAAATACATTAATGCAACTTATGCTAATCGTACAAATTTCCCAACATATGCAAGTTAGCATCCGGCCGTTTTTTATGTGCTGGGGAACATAACTTTACATTTTTAACCTAAGACTTTGGAGTACTCTACATTTCGGGGTTCACAATAGGACTCCATGAGCTGGAAAATAGACTAACAGGAAGAGTTCCATTCTCATTCATCGGGGACATCTGCTAGGGTTCAGTACATTTTACTATGACAATTTCTTATTATATAAAAATGAACTTCCTGTTTCAGACTTTATAGAAGTTGTGTTCATTACAGTATATGAAAAAGCAACCTCTTGTTATTGTGCAGTAGAACCAGGATGTACGGTTTCTCTCATCAGTGTGTTGCACTCTACTGTAGCAAAGAGACTCTTTTGTGACACTCAAATCCTTTCAGCTGCACTATCAGTATACTGTATACATCGCTCAAGAGGAGCTATTCAGCTATATCTTAAAGTTCAGGTTTTTTTAACTTTATATTATTGAACCCACTCCATAGAAAAGTGATTTCTTCTCTTTTTTAAATGTATTGGCATGTTCTTTACTTTGTGTTTGTGTGAGGGGAATATATAGATAACACGTAACAGGACAGTAACTCTCATCAGTAACCTTTCATACCTTCATGTGTCTGGGACTTTGTGATGAAACATAGCTGACACTTTGTACACTGAATCAAGGCTCTGTACGTTGTTGCAGGGTGCATACATATGCAATATTTCACCATCATCAATTAAAGACAGAACACTAGTATGTTTTTTGCTTTGCATTGATTTGTTTTCAAAAAATCCAATCCAATATTAACCTGATCATTAAATAGAAGATCAGTGTCTATTCACATTCCCAAGTACTTGTATGAAGGCACCCTTTTAGAGGTAGGAAAAGTGCCAGAGTGTAGGAATACTCTGTTAAATCCTGCAATCAAGTAAAAAAGTATTGGCATCAAAATATACATAACGTACCAAAAGTAAAAGTACTCATTATGCAGATCGGCCCCCTTCAGAATAATATAATATGTTTGATTATACATATTGATGCATTAAAGCTGGTAAAGGTGCAATTACTTTCTATACTAAGGAAGCTATGTGTTTGTTGTAGGTCTTTTTTTTTAGTCAGTTTATTGAACATGTCAGAAACAAAAACATACAACAATTATATATATATATATATACTCTTTTTCCCCCTTTTTCTTTCTCACGGGGCAAGAAGAAGTTTAAAAAAACTTGTCTGGTCCTACCCCCTCTAGCGTATATTTTTCTTATAAATAAAATATTAGGTCATCGTCATCAGCGACATGTTTGTCTTGTTAATTTGTTTAATTTTTGAAAAACAATCAGAAAGAAATTACTTTTACAATTACAAGAAATAACAACAAATGGGATTTTACAGGTCCTGTTACAGGACCTGTAAAATCCCATTTGTTGTTATTTCTTGTAATTGTAAAAGTAATTTCTTTCTGATTGTTTTTCAAAAATTAAACAAATTAACAAGACAAANCGTTATTTGGAGCTAATTTTCCAAATCTATGGAGAAATTGCATGCTTTTTATCGAAGGAACTGACGTGGTAAAAATGCTAACTTTCTTCCGGTTGTAGGACGCGTCACTGCGGTTCTCTATTCCGTTCTCAGCTCGAACGAGCCTCCTTCTGTCTCTCTGGTAGAAAGGCAGCTCGTCATAACCCATTTCGGAACCATAGTTTTGTGTCAGCATATCTTGGGATGAAAAATAATCATTATTAAAGTAAATTAACTTCCTAAAAAGGTGTAGGGCTGTTTAAATGATGCCTTATGGTGGTCACAGCGAGATGACGAGATTGGACGCGACTTGCCGCCTTCGCGAGAGTTAACTTGTCAACTTGGCGTCAGATTCACGTGCATTCTCGCGGCATCATTCTCGCGTTAGCCCATCGCGGTGAGATCTCGCGCTGCCGTCACTGACGCTGATCAGATAACCAAGAACATCAGCCGTTAACGTGTTAGCCCCACGAGCTCACAGCTCTCTCATATCTGTCATAAACTGGAGAAAAGTTATACAGTACAAACCACAGACTGTCTGTGTCATGGTAATACAGTCGCTGCTTTATTTCGTCTGTATGCATGTGTTGGTGTCGGGACGGAGCAGTCTACATGTTAGATTAGTCTTATCGATCGATTCCGAACACTATTATAAAAAAAACTGTTTTCGTCTGCCTACTTGTGTGAGATGACGCTATAAACACAACTTCAAGCCGCGGTAAACTCAGCGATTATATTCGCTCGCTTTATCCGGGTCCGATGTGAACGTCCATTAGAGTTACTCGTTCCTGCCTTTGATTCTTCAAGGTTGAGGAGATGAGTCAGACTCCCATTGGGTGTTCAGCAATCTCGGTGTACCCGGGTCCCAGGACGGAGGGCTTCTGGGTCAGGTTGCTGCTGGCCAGGTGGTGGTGAGCGATGGTACATGCTCCCCGCGTCCGTATGAGTCCGATACAGCGGCAGACCTCACTGCGACCCTCTCTGCCCTCAGGTTAGGACTGGGGATCTGAAGGAGGTGTCCTCCGGGGGTTTAGGGGTCCTTTATTGGACGTAGGGACACTTAACAATGAAATTTAAACAGAATTAAGCATAGTTATTTGTGAGTTTTAATAAGCAAGTGAAAAGGAAATCTTTTTTTCAATTGAATCCAGAGAACATCGGGGAAACGCATCATTATGATGGCAGGGCGCTCATTTAATCATTCTTGGATCTTGAATACTTGTGATATCAGCAAATAAGTTCAGTTGTCTGAAAGTTCAATATCACAATGTATAAATTATGGGCTATGATTATTGGGTTGACTCGGTCTGAAGACCTGTCCTTTCCCGGACTCTTGGACCTTTGGGGGTGGGGAGGGAACGCTGGAGTGGCCGGCAGCGCGCTGGCCTCCCACGGCATCGCCTCCCTGGCCCTTACTCCTCACACCTAAAGGGAACTGGGAAATGGTGGGTAATGGATTACTTTGAGGGTAAACCCGGTGAGCTTTGTTATGTGGTTAAAGTGTTTGCTCATCTTAGCTCTGTATCTTTGTGTTTGTTTTTCTATGATTGTGTTACGAGGAAAATCATAACCGTTACAGAGAACATAGTGTTCTCTTGTCAGGTTACACGAGATAACATGCGGGATGATGGAATAAGTTCTTTTGCCCGCGATTTCATGCTTTTCCAGAAAGAATAGAGGTCAAAAACACAGACATTGAATTGTAAAGCTTTTCCGACTCTTTCTTTAGTAAAATAAATAGGCTTATTAGACCACTTTATACATGGTGGCTATCGGATGGACTGTTAAGAGCTGAGTGAGATGAACTTGTACCTTTCTGTGAATCCCGTCATTTTGACTTACATTTTGTGGATAAAAGTAGGGGAATTTGTGGGGGCTTTTGATCACTCGACGCGTTTCCTGCTTGCAAGCGCCTATGAGTCCTGGGCCGCATCCTCAGATCCTCGCAGCAGGATCGCCATGTTGGTCGCTCTCCTTCTGGCGCAGGTCCGCCTCAATGAATGCGTGTTTACTCCAAAGTTCTCAGTAAGACCGACTCGTTTACTTTCATTATATTGGACGCAGCTCTTTAAGGGTTTCCTATGGTGTTTTTCAAACATAAACTCTATTTCCCCCTGCTTTTATTGTACTTTTACCAATTGGCACAATAAATTGAATGGTGAGATACCGAAAGGTTACACCCCAGCTTAATTAGTAATGGAAGGTACAAAGTAAGTATTTTCAAGTACTCACAACAGCGTGTGTGTGTGTTGTGTGTGTGTGTGTGGTGTGTGTTGTGTGTGTGCATGTGTGTGTGTGTGTGTGTGGTGTCTTGTGTGTGTGGTTGTGGTGTGTGTTCTTCCCCAGCTCAGCTGTGCAGTGTGGATCAATGGGAGTCATGGCAGCCGATGCGGCCTCTGGAACAAATACTTTCTTCTTTTAACAAGTACGCTTAATCTGCTTTGCAGTTATCTCTATGACTTTCTGTACGTTACCATTTTCAGACCCTATCAATCCACTTTATTTCTATAGCACATTTTAAGAACAGAGGGTTTGCCCATAAGTGGCTTCACAACGTAAACATCAATTTGTAACTAAATATATATTACAAGAATAGCTAAGAGGCACAGCACAAGAATAGATACCAGGCCACCAGCATAAAGGCATGGACAGACAATACGCGTACAAATAGGTTACTGTCCTCAGACTGACTCGAATAGCGAGATAAAAGAGGTGGGTCTTAAACGTGTTGATGGTCTTCTTTGAGCCAGTCCTCAGAACACGTTTTTTCTGTCTGTTCAAATGCAGCATTACGTTGAGATGTTCACTTGGCGGAGGAGGCGGGAAGCGAGGAGAGATCTGCAGGGTGCGATCGCGACCCTCACTAAAGTGGAATCGTCATGTATCCAGCAGACCCCTGAGACACTTTTTTTCTTTTTATCGTTTTTTTTGTCTATAAAAGCTCTTTGTTATGCGTCTTTTTCCTTTAGACAATAGTGAATCTTGAAAAGTGTTAGTTTGCTATTCTCTAGACCATCTTTTATCTGTCAGTTTCTCTTGTGTAGTTAAGTCAGTTAGCCTAGTAGTTGTATCACAGTTGTTTTTAAACTAACAGCTAAGAAGGAAGGTGTATATTATCTTGTGTTCTCTGGATATGAATGTGTGTCGAGTAAAGTCTTCGTAAACATTTCAAAGATAAATAATGCTGAGCAGCGATGATTATCATCTGATGCTGTTTGGTCTCTGAGCAGGTGGGTGATCTGCTAGTTGTCTCTCTCTGGCTCATCGTTCGGTGAGGTATCGTCAGAACTGGCCCTCCTATGTTGTCTTGTCATGATGGACGGAGTCGTAATTTTCAAGAGAGTGTGGGTTTGTTTGTGAATAGAAAGCTTGACTGATTGTCTAATGTGGGTTGACAGGGAGAATTCTTCGAGAAAGGTCTTTTAAATTACTAGACCCCTTGAAGAGGGCAAATATCCGTTTGATTATGTGATTAAACTGCGGGGTTTGTGTTTTATGCGGTGGAAACTGCAGGAATGTTGCTGAATATGCGGAAAGTTTGCGACATATTGGCGGAAAAGAATTATCGATTTTTTATAGAATATGGGCTGTCTTATTTATTCTCTCTCATCACACTATCCTGCCTTTAACGTAAACCCTTTACTATTCAATTCTAATCATCAATGTTACTTATTATTGTAAAGCTAATTGGGCTTATTTTAATCGCACGCACACATCATTGACACTGACCACACACACACACAACATTCATCACAACCACACACACATCACCCACATCATCACTAATAGTTACTCACCTCTCACTCTCACTCCACAACCAGGACACATCAGGCACCTATGCACATCACGTTCTGTGGACTTTCACTGCAGCGACACATCATCCACACACACACACATCACACACACACCACACACACATCTCTCTCGCACACACACACACACACACGCACACGCACACACTTCTCCGCCTCATTCTGTTTTCATTTACTCGTTCGTTATCTGCAGCTTCAATCTTGTAGGCTACTCACCTCGTTTCTTGTAGCCCTCGAAAGGGTTTTGGAGGTTGATGCCTCGTGAACGTGAGTTGTTGGCTTTCTTGTCCGCAGCAGCAGAAAGCATTTTCGAATGTTTGAATGAATCAAAGTGGGTCGTCACCGTCGATTTTCTCTTATGCTCCAACACACAGTTGCACGGGGTGCAGAATAGTTTCCCCCCACTTTTTGCCCGGTCTTTAGTAGAAATGTTCGTCGGTAAATGAGATAGATTAGATATTTTCATTTTAGTGTTTTCTCTATCGTGTGTACTCCACACGTTCACTCTATACAGTGTTGTTTACATTCTGTGACGCGCGAGCTGATGACGTCACGTCAAGACGAGTTAACTTTTTTTTCCCTCAATTTTGTGTGGAAAAATGCGGGGATTATGCGGCCTTTTGATAAATATGCGGCCTTTTAGAAATCTGCGCCATTTTGCTGATTATGCGGTAAATTCCGCGATCGCAGAATCGCGTTTTTCTGGAAGGTCTAAATTCTGATCAGGCATTAGCTCCGCCTCCTCTTTTTTTTTTTTCAAGCTAAGGACCCAAGATCCGCGTTTCTCTAACAGGGCTTCAAAAGAGGGGTTTGAGCAGTATGAGGCATGGCTACAATGGGTGATCTGTCTGGTATTTTAAGCAAAACACTTCACAGACATGTTTTGTATAGGTATGGCCCTACAATATATGTTTCAAATATAGCATAATAGGTCCACTTTAAAATCCAGATAGGAAATGATAAATTATTAAATATGTTCTGGGATTTTGCTGAATTACCGGTATCAACATATTCTCTGGCGACAGGAAATGCATTGTTAATAAAAGCTAAACAAAAACAACAGCACCAAAGTGAAAGATGACATCAGTCGCACTTCCCTCTGATCTATAATGTTTCCCTGATGAGTAAGTGGATAAAAGTCCTGTATGTGAAATAGCTATGGACTCCTTACGTGAGAACAAACATGGTTTGCTTTCTGTTTCACAGAATTATGTGGATTCCCTGAACTGCAAACTGCTTACAGCTCGTAAAGAAGGAAAATGGAGGCATAACAAAAGACAAAAAGTAAGAAAAGCAAGAATAAAACTTGAAAAGCAAGTAAAGAAAGTCTATTAAAATGATACCATAGTTGTTTTTCTCAAATGAGGAGACGGTTACAACTAAAAGCAACTCTTATTTATCTCAGTTTTTAGATGACGACATTCATTTAAACGGTGCAACCAAGGACATAGTGTGTCTTGTCGTGCAGTTACAAAGAATTGTCCTGGCAGGTTGGCAGGGTTTTGCCCATAAAGCACCCTCCTGGCACCCTCCTCCTCCGTCCACAGGGAGGTCGGTGACAGTGACTCTGCAGCCCCTCACCCACAGGGAGGTCGGGGGGTCTGACAGTGACTCTGCAGCCCCTCACCCACAGGGAGGGGACCAGACAGCAACGCTAAACAGAATCCAGCGTTGTCCCTGTGCAGCTGGAACTGCTGAGGTGTGAGATTCCCTGCAGGGAGACAATGCCTGAATAAAGAGCGAGAGGAACTGTGTGGGAGGCCTTTGATGCATTGATGCAACTCTCCCAAATACCCAGGAATGAAAGCAGTTTTAGTTCTGTTTTCAGCCAGTGTTGCTACACATGTTTCACCAGAAGAGTATTAATAAATGATTTGATGAATGACAAACCCGAAGAGTTTTTCTTCATGACAGTCTGCACATTATGAGCCATTCGACGATAGGTTTGGGTTCACTGTTTTCAACATGGCGGCATTTATTTGCTGTTGTTTCAGAGTTTGACTTCCCTTTGCTAATTTCTTCATAAATCAAAGATACAAAGGTTAAATGTGTTTCTTCCTTCACATTGCATGGAAGTGAACAGGAAACCGTGCCCTAATCGTCGGGCTGTACCAATCGCAGCCTCTCAAGCCAAGCGCATTTAAAACAGCTGTATCAGGAACTGACCCTATAGCCTACTTACGAATAATGATGAACAACAGAGAATTTTTATGTCATTAATCCAGCCTTGTATTGATTTCTAAGTTACCCATATAACAGAAACGTGTGTTTTCGTCCAGCAGGTTGGCTGACTGTGCGGAGGATTGAGTCCAATCACAGGAATGCAAACCCAGTATTTACTCCTTATCGGTCATCAAGTGGCTGATTAGCAGCCTCAGTGAGGACGCTGCTGCACAATGCTTAACCACTTCAAAGCTGGAACAGGAACCGTTCTTCAAAGGAACCTCCATTTGATCACCAGTAAGGTGTGGATAGGATTTTTTCAAAAGGAGATTCCTGCACCCTCACTGCATGGACATTGGTTTTGTGCTACTAGATTTGATAAATACCTAAATGTGTTGTGATGCAATTCATTCCGCGGACTGTTGAAGATCAGACGTATCAGAGAAGCACAACGTGGGTTAACTAGAAATGAACTCTCCTTTTCAATGAGCACTTTCCCTTGTTGGATGTGCCTAAAGGAATACTTCCATACATTTTAAATTAGCTACTGTTTCCAAATATGCACGAAACCTTATCTGAGTACACATCTTATACATGTTGGTACTTGTTACATTTATCAAACTCTTCCAACATTTTGCTCCACTCTAAAAGTCAAAATGAGTGCAGCGAGCTACCCAAAGTTTCTGGCTTTAGTAAACAGGAAAACAGGAAGCCTAGGTGACGCCCAGTCTCACAGGCCTTTGTCTTTCAAAACATTTCCCCATAAAAGAATCTAGGAAGAGTTTCCTTGGACCTTCTAACACGAGGAGATGGCACACCGTCAGAGAAACTCCCGGGTCAAATACATTAGAAAATTCTTCACAGCTGTATGTGTTTGATTTGTAGCGACACAACATGGTATCAGTTATGGGTCTAGACATTCTATCAGTGAGTAATAATATTTCAAAATGACAAATTGTTTTGGGACAAGGGAAGTATTAACCTTGATTATTCTTGACTTACTGTTGAAAAGATGGAGGGTAACAACGGAACACATTACTTGTATAGTGATACCCTCAAAGTATTTCCTCTTCTAATGTGTGTCCTTTGACCATTTGTTTTAACAGCAACTCAAAGATGCATTCACAACTCTCAAAAATATGTAAATACCTCAAGTGAATGGAGGTGATTTTCTGTAATGGATAGAAACTTATTTTTTCTAAATGAAACCTTAGTGCACATAGAATACTTTCAGTCACGAAAAACTAATCCAAAGACTACGGCTGTGATGATGGGGAGACCGGACCATATGAGTCATTTTATACACATGTCTCATATATTTGCTGAAGGTTGGGTTTAACTAGGACTTAGGAGTTTATTGTGTTGTAAAACACACAGTATGGGAACTGGGATCAAACATTGAAGTTGAAGTGTTGCCTTAGTATCCAAAACGTCACCTTTAGTTTCAAACGTCCGAAAAGTAACTCATCCATATTCACACACTCATTCATACTGTGCTACTGTATTTGATGATGAGGCATTTTCCAATGAACTCACTTATGTGTAAACCATGACATAGGGGGTCAAAAATGACCGGAAAAGCTGTATTTTGGACACAACTCATGTGTGACTGATTGTAACAGAGACACTTATTCGTACTAGAGATGTTGAATTTGAGTATTCATATTCTGAAAATATGTCCTTGTATGGGGCTCTTCCCCATACAAGGACATATTTTCAGAATATGAATAAAGGCGAATAAAGACAAATGCATAAATTAAAAACCTGTAACCCTGGGTTACGTCATCTTGTTTTACTGACTTCTACAAGTTTCTCTTCAAACTTTAAGATTTTAGATCGTCTTGACTTTGATTCCAACACACCTGATCGAGCCCTTAACGAGCTCCAGCTGCTGATAACGAGCAGCTGTAACACAAAGACAGCTTCAGGAGAGGTGAGGAGGGGATATTGAGTTCTGTATTTATTTGATCAAACTACAGCCAGAATGAATGCAAAAGCAGAGATGGCGTTGGCACAGATTAATGGACTGCAGCTGAGCATAGCTAATGCTTTTCATGGAGTTAAAAAGACTTAATCTCACGTTTGGGATCTAACCATGACTAACACAGTAGCCTTTATGTTCTCGGATCTATTGCCCGCACCTCATTCCTGCCATTTCCGAAGAACGTGTTGATTATTAAAGTAGAAAGTGAAGTGTACGAACACTGGCTGCTCCTTTCTTTCCTTCCAGGGAAAGGCCTGGGAGAGTAATTAAGCCTTGATTGTAGCATCATCTGAAATAATAGATGCAGAGCCCCGATGATCTCATGCCTTTGTGCAAGTCTATAATGCAAACCACAGAGTAGTAATTGCAGTCCAACACTGTTGTTGTTGATAACTGTGTTAGGATTTAGTGCTAGGAAACACCATAAGATATGAAGAGACAGGTAATGTGTTGTATGAGGAATAAAGCCCGCAGTCAACAGTCTGGGGAACTTGAAGCTTTATTTCCACTAGTGGTAATCTTGTCATCCATTACGCATGAGTAGTCAACCAGCGTTGACCATGTTGCTCCATTAGCTAGATAATTACAGGGAGCATAGGAAAAGCTTTTTAAACGAAAAACGGGGGTTTTATTTGTTCTACTCTTTAATTTTCCATGCTTTTAAATGTTTAAAAGTGAGCCAGCGACTCTGAATGAAAGATGAGTCATGTGTGTTATCCTACATGTGTGTGTACGTGCTGGAAGCTCTCACTGTGCTTTTATGAAGTGAAAAGAATTGCATTTGCATTCAGTCCTTCCCGTCAAAGGGGTTCTTTGGTATTAAAGCCACAGTGGACCGTGCGACAAGTGGGCCCCTTTTTTCCAGAGAGGGATGGGGGGAGGGATAATGAAGCTCTGGCACAATGCCACTGCAGGACAGTATTCCCAGCCAGCAGTGAATTACTAAAAGAAAGAGCCACTGTTTTGCTTGTACTGAATATTAATGATCCCTGAACATTTTGCAAAGCATGTAATAACGTGTTTTCTTAACTTCTGAATTGATTAAATCTTCATGTGAAAATCCACTTGCCGAGACATCATGTAACATCAACAGTTTCTATAAACACATTTGTTTTTCCAGTTTCCGTGTGTCTGGATATTTATCATGACTCTAAACAACAGCTTCTATATTTAAACCTCCCCTTCACCCACTGAAGAGGTCTGAGGACATCCTGACTCACACTCTGAGCTGAGTTTCTCAGATCCCTAATGATGTGATCACGAGAGATCTAATAAGGCTACTGGGGGGCCGAGAGTATATATAGTGATGTGGTCAGCATACCACTGCAAAGCATGTCATCCGTCCTTTAAACCGTGACTACACCACCGACGACTTTACTACTGAAGAATGGGAGAAATGTGTCAACAAAGCGTGCAGCCTGCTTGAAAAGATAGATTGGTGCACGTAAAGTCTCTAGTTTCAAGTGAGCACATCATCCTGGAAAAAAAGTGCCATTTATTTATCTCTATTTGTCTAAGCAACTGGATGTGGTCTATATCAAAACTCAAGCACTCCTTGTGTGTTGATAGGTGAAGATAAAGAGAGAATTATAAAAGCTCTTCATCTTAAAATGCAACTTGGCTCGGGTTTATCTGTTGGCTCTTGACTCATAAACCTGTGCCTCGCCTTTAAGTAAACTTTGATCTCAGGCTTTTTGTATAACTCAGAGAATATAAAAGGTGTTGTGAAATGGGCGTGGACAGGATTGATGAGATAGAAATAAAGTTCAAAGCCTGAAGATCATAACCCAATGAGAACTATGTACCTTTTATTATAATTATATGTTCCTAACAGCATAGCCTACACAGTTATTTATGTTGGGTGAAAGTTATGCAGCAATAGTCCCATCGATGTTTGAATTGTTTCAACACAAGAACAGGCATTAAACTCTCCCAGTTTAGTCAGCACTACAAACAGTGAGCACAAACATACATCTACTTGAGAAGAGAATACAAACAAAGTGAGCTGCAAATCCTCCTGCAGAACTAACGGGGGAGGTCCGGGGTTACGCTTCATAACAAAATATATTTTAGATATATGAGGCATTTTGGCGAGTCTGCGTTAGTTTGAAAAAAAGTGTTCTGATTGAATAACTGATATCATGATAACAACTGGCCTGTACCCACCATTGAGGACCCTGAAGTTCAGATATGGTGGGTGTTTGATTAGATTACTTAACAGACTTACGACACAAATATATTTGTATGTGTAGTCATTAAGAAATCTGAAATAATTTGACGTTTTATTTTGTTTTTGTGAAGCCATCTGAACTGCTTTTGTATGACATGGCGTTATAGACATTTCAAACATTTGAAAAATAATTATAATTAACTATAATTTCCATAATAAATATTCGTTAGAGCCAGGATAACACATGTATTTGTTTACATGATATGTAAGATTGGAAAGCGTTTTAACTTGCACGTTATCAGTGTTTAAATCCCCTAATCTTACTCATCTTGCAGACAGACACATTAGTCCATCGCCGAAAATGCCGGATCTGTTACTTTGCATTTAAAGCACGGATAGCTCTGCCTTCAGGTTGAGTTTTGGATGGAAATTGTTGTAATCCAGGAGAAAACCTCTAAAACTGGATGAGCTCAGAGGGACAGGCACGCTCTGTGTCCCCGTCTGTTGACGTCAGCGCCGGCGCTCCTTATATGGACTCGCGCCTCGCTCTTACAGTAGTATAACCAGTGGGTCGTTGTCAGAGTGGACTGAGAACCGAGAGGATTTACACACAACACACACCGAGATCAGAGCCCACAGAAACACACTCTGAACCTGGATTACATTACCGACATGGTGACGATCAGACTCCCAGCAGCTCTCTTTGTGATTTATCTCCTCACACACTCTGCCTCAGGTGAGTCCCATCAGCTCAAACACTATTGTCCTATTATCGGATTACATGCAACTTTAGTAAATAATGTTGAATTATTTTGTCTCTGATTATTCCCAGCATCAACAGCAAGGTTTGATTTCAGTGACTGTAATGTGATGGTATGGGGAGTATGAGAAATTATAGTCGATATTAATAATAAAAATCAAGCTACAATAAAAGAAATATTATACAACATGATCATTTTACGATAGGTCAAATCATAAAATGATATTGTTGCAATAAGAACATGTGTGGCTTTATATTTTTGTCATTCTGTAGAAACATCAAGGCATGCTCTGGCTTTGCAGAATCTTATCTTTTTTTTATTCACTTATTATCTATATACAGATATAGTTTTGCTTAGTCAGAAATGCCTGTTCATATTTTTTTCTTATCACTTTATTGAGTTTTAAGAGGTTTTGCAGAGCATCTGTTCACACTAGGGCTACCTCATGTGCAGTTACCAGAGGCTACTTTCGTTGTTTATATTGAGTTGGGTGTACATTTAACAATATGTGCTGCAATTGAGAGATTGTGAAAAGTAGTTGAGACAGTCAGCTAATATAAATATTGAATATATACGTTACCATTTTAATTTAAGAATACCTGTAACACTTTAATGTCCACGCTCCGTTTGTTACCTTAAATAGTATCAGCATTTTTGCACATCATTGGTTTTGCCACAACATGGAAACTAGAAAAGTTAGGGGATTGTATCTGACCGTGGGACTGTCCCAGCTTCTAAATCTGGGATCCATTCGGATTTTTGGAAACCCTGGGCAGCGTTTAAACCCTCTGTGCAGGAACAACTTTCTCTTGTGGGTCCTTCGATGCTTAACTAACTTGGAGTTTGACCAAGACAAGTTTTAAAGACTGTGTTTGGAAACATGTTATACTGATAGTCAGCAGTTGTCAGTCTATACAAATATATAACATAAAATCTCTTTAGTGGGAGTGGTGTTTTTTCACATTGTAAACCTGGTGAATTAAACATTCTGCTTCTCAGATCATGGTTTGATTTCTCTTTCGAAAGTATGTGTGACTCTTAATGTTTAGACCACATGTCTGAGTGTATGCTGAAATCAGAAACACTGGAGTTTCCTCAGCTTTTTCCTCAGGAAGTACCAGTCGTTTCACTGCACTATTTATGGCATTGTTTGTTGGGATGTGCGGCTTAATCTCATGGGAACAAAATCTAGAAACAGATCAAAAGGAAAGGGTATATAATTGGCTTGACCCCTGCTTGGAAGGAAAACCAAAAGGATCATACTGTAGGATGTTTAAAGTGTTTTTTGCAAGCTGACGAGCTATTACATGTTTCTCATGCCAGGCTCTCTTTAAAGAAAGTCAATAAGTCCTTTGTATGCAATTACGTTTTAAAATCAACATTGTAGCTGTTGATGAGGATGAATTACAGAAGTGTTGATAACTAGGTTTGGTGGTTGTACTAAAAGTTGTGATGATGTCCATTCATTTGTTGATGTATAGAAAGTATTTGGTATTGTATACATCAGTGATGATAAAATACTTTTGGTGTATTGCTTTCTAACTAAATGTGATATAGCATCTAACACGCCCTCTTTCATTTTCAGGCTCCTATCCCCGAGCACAGAATGTCACTTGGAGATCCACCAACTTCAAAACCATTTTGACCTGGGAGCCCAAGCCTTCAGCGGATTACTCCTACACCGTGGAGTTCTCTGCGTAAGTACTGCACCTGCATCCTTTGAGAACATTTCATTTCCAGCTTATTGTATTCCTCTAAAAGACACATTAGGGTTTTCAGTAAATCCGCGAAAGTGCACTCTCCCTGACGTGGCCGCGGAGTAACCTTGAGAGATAAATGGCAGCAGGACACGATAAGAACCAGTTATTGATCTAGTTTGAGATTATACTGGAATGTCGATTTCAAGCCAGAGGAAGTAGAGGCAGCAGCACACAGACATTATTGATTCAACAAGAGAAAAATGAATTATTCAAGAACAGTACAAGGCTACCTTTGTGGCTCACGTTAAAATTGTTGCTGTTAAGTCGTTAGAGAGCACAAAGATCTGCGTCAGAAAACGTTACAGTGTTTAGCCAGAATGCCCTGAGTGGTTTCCGAAAATGATCATTTTAACAATCTATTAAATAGCATGGGCCAAACATGACTACATTGATTATTCTAATGGAAACTTGTGGGACTTGCCATGGGATTATAAATTGTGCTTTGCTGTAAATCAGTTTCAATGGGAACATGTTTGTCTTTGAGTGTGTGCATTTTTGCTACACAGTTGAAAATAGATGTATCACAGGAGCTAAGGTGTGACATTTTGATATTAACACACCAAAATTACATTACATTACATGTTAGACACTTTTATCCAAAGCAACTTACATACATTCAGTACTGTGGACAATCCCCACAGGAGCAATTTGGGGTGAAGTGTCTCAGGGACACAACGACACGCAGAGAGACTCGAACTTGCTATCCCCTGATTCGAAGTCCAGCACACTATCCACTATCCAATGGCAACAACTAAAACACTGCTCCCCTCTATACTTATCTCTGATGAATCATTCTTGTTCTTGATTAATTAAATAATAGTCCTTGTTATAACTTACAGAAACTCATTTTTTCTTGTGTCAGTGCTCCTTTTATTGCTCGTCTGATGTCTGAGACAGTTTGTATCCATCGCTCATGTCATGTGACTGATCATCTGTTTCAGGATTGGCAGGGACAAGGAGAGGAACCCTCACTGTATCCGGTCCACAGCCACAATGTGTGACCTGTCCGTGTCCCTCACTGATCCGAATGCCTGCTACACGGCGGACGTCCTCTCCACCCCCCTGCTGGGGGAGCTCACTGAGCTCACAGAGTTCCCCAACACCGCCTCGCCTCGCTTCTGCCCCTCCAAAGATAGTAGGTTCTTGTTTTTTTGGATTTCCCCTGTGTGCAGCACAGTTCTATCAAACACATTGTTCAGGCACATGTTCGTGCAGGTCAGCAGAGGGAAACAGCTGACACACTGCCAGAGAAGGAAGTGTCAGCGACTCAGTTTCATTAGATTAGTCCCGCTTCTTATATCTACTGTTTGTTGTCGTTGTCGTTGTTGTTGTTAGCACAAATTACAGTGCAGAAGGAGGCAGAAAACCCCTTGGGCATATTTGAAGCCGCCACCTAAATAATGTTACATTTCACAATGAACTCCAATAATAATTCCAGCTTTCCTGCAGTTGTGTGTGCACGCTGCTTCCTGGTTTGATGTAGCATTTCTAGCAACATTTGTTGTTGCAATCTAGAACTTGTTGCTCCTTAATTTATCCACTGATCTAAATGTTTGAGCTCCTTTTAGATCATCTGTTTAGATCATCTTGATATGATTTGTTTGATCCTGTCTGAGTGATGATCACAGATAATAAGGTTCCATACGATGAAATACAATTGTAGAAATGACGGACATACAAACTGACCCCCCTGTCTCTCCACAGCTGAAATAGGCAGACCTGACTTCAAGCTGAAGGTCAGCGAAGACAAAAAGAATACCACTCTGTACGTGTCCGACCCAATCACCGCCCTCTTCAAAGATGGCCACCAGCAGACCATCAGGGACATCTTCTCCGAACAGCTGCAGTATAAAGTCACCTACTGGAGAAATAAGAGCAGTGGCAAGGTGAGGGACAGCAGACATTACAGTGTGCACCTCAAACACACAGTGAAAGGACGATGCAAACTCAATTCTTTCCTATTGTGTGTGTGCAGAAAGTGTTATACTCTAATAGCAATGAGATAGAGGTGAAGGATCTGGACCGAGGGGAGAGCTACTGCTTCAACGTTCAGGCCTACATCCCCAGCAGAGACACGGACAAACAGCTGGGGGAGATGAGCCAGACGCAGTGCTCTAAGGACGACAACGAGTCCATCTTCGAAGGTGAGGTCCTGATTCTCTGAGAGGTTGAAAACAGGAACAATGTGTCACTAACAAGTAGAAACCTGTGTAATAATCACACATCAGCTGTCTGACAGGTACTTGTGTGATTTACTTGCTGACTAAAGGAACTTCAACACGATATATTTGCCTGTAAGCGGTTAGATCCTTGTGCTTCTGTTGCTTCTTGCGCACCGATTGTCATTTTGTACATTGGAGTGATATTCTATAACATGGGGGTCTAATATGCATAATGCATGTATGCACACATTTTGAGTATTTTTCACCACCTTTAAAGTGTCAGTGGAAAGGTGTTTGCTTATCTTTAAGAAGTAGATATTGGTCGGACAATGCAACACTATTGTTGTTCAGATTTGTTCCGTATGGGAATAAACATGAACATTTATTAATTAACATTTTGCATCTGAATGGAATCCAAATGCAAGTTGTGTGAAAATGTTAAACATTAGCTAATAGTGATTGGGTTATTAGTGCAAACTCTCCTCGTTTCAAAACCAAGGTGACAGGAAAATCTCCGTATGCAACATTTTTGTGAAGCGCTGAGATTCTTTTTTGAAATCCAACAGCAACCTCTTGTGGAAGCCATAAGCATTTATATTTGTGTAGGTGGTATATTCCTGAAAGTGCCTTCTGGGTGGTTAGCAGCATTGCTTCAGTTAAATAAAAGACAAACAGACGGCCACCAAGCTTTAAAGACTTATACAAACACATATGTGATGCTGGGACGTTGGGAGGACTCATGTCTCTTTGTTTGGATAATAAGAAATGCAACTCAGCAACACTCCCTCTGAGTGGGAGCTGATCGGTGTGTGTGTGTGTGTGTGTGTGTGTGTGTGTGTGTGTGTGTGTGTGTGTGTGTGTGTGTGTGTGTGTGTGTGAAAAAGCAAAAAGAAATTTCCCATAAAGGCTCCACCCTCAGGACAAAACCTCAACCTTACACAGAGTTTTCCCAAAGACATCTGAAGGAGGGAGTCTTTTATATTATCTGTTTTTCTCTTGTTGCCAACGACTCCCACATTCAGCTCTAATGACAATTCTATTCTAATATAGATATTTTGCGTGAATTGGTTATGGACTGAGAGATATAATATATATACAAATATATATAGAAATATAGAAAGACCAGCCTTTCACTTTAAGACCTTTGGCCTTACTTTTAGAGCGACCTTAAGGACAAAGAATATTGCATCCTATTGGGGGATTTAGACTTTTTTTTCTAGTGTATATTTCATTGCCTATCTTTTAAAGGTTTTTAATGTTAAGCAAAGCTCTTTAAAGTAACGTCTTGTTTTGTCTCCACAGTGTATTCAATCGGTGTGATCGCTGCGGCCATCTTCCTCATCCTGCTGCTGATCGGCTTCATCATCGCCATCACTGTGGTCTGCATCAAGCGTAGGAAGAACGCTCTGCAGAAGGAGAAAGAAGAAGTGCCTCTCAACCGTGTATAGAGACACACACACACACACACACACACACACACACACACACACACACACACACACACACACACACACACACACACACACACACACACACACACACACACACACACACACACACATATACACTGTGGGAACATGCGGTACAACTACACTGCTCTTGTGAGGAGGGCAGATGTAATCCAGATTTCGTGTCAAACACTGGAATCTATCCTTTAGTTTCTATGAAACTGCTTCTGAATATGTTGGACATATTTGATTTCTTTTTCACTTTATGCTGCCGAAAAAGAGACTTTAGAAACACTGTTTCAACACCTACTACTGTACACTCGTCGTCCTGCTGAACTGTAATATTTCATTCCTGGTTTTTATATCTGGTACTGCTGACTGTAGATAAACACTACCAACTGATTTTATTTATTTCATTTTAAGTGTATTTTCCAACTTGAAACTTTTGGGAGACTTTATGGGAAATCAATCTAGATTATATTATTTTTGTATCTGATGCTTAATTTATTTTAACTGTGATTAACATATGTGTACATGATGTGATTTTTAGCTGTTTTATACTTCAGATTGTTGAGGATTATTTTATATTGTGGTGAAATGTTGGAAATCTAATAAATATTTTGCAGAAATGGTGTTTTCATTTGTCTTAAACTAGTCCACTGATGTACAGGCTGCAGGGAAGAAGAACACAAACTAGGGAGGGACCATATATGCTAGGCGTATTGGAGGCGTGTGGCGCAGTGGGTTGTTGGTGTTCGGATCAGGGGGTCACAGGTTCAAACCCCACTGCAGTCAGCATGTCGTTGTGTCCCTGAGACACTTCACCCTAAACTGCTCGTGTGGGGATTGTCCACAGTATTGAGTATGTAAGTTGCTTTGGATAAAAGGGTCTAACAAGTAACATGTAATGTAATATATAGATTTCCAGCCACTCTGCACCAAAGGTTCATGTAGAAAGGAAGAATAATGAAGTTATTGTTCGACTAACCTGTTTTTGTTATGGCCTTCATCAGGGTCATCTTATACATCGATGACATAAAACATTAAAAGATGATTTAAAAAGACAGGCAGCTAAAGTAATCATATTCTATAGGTTATTCTTTCTTGCTTTTATATTCTGATATGTCCAAATTACTTTTGTTTCTCCACAAGGTGCCTTTAAAGAAAGGAAAAGCTGAAAACATTTAAAAAAAACATTTTAATACATTGTAGGTGTTTGAGTGCAACAAGAAACATTCATTTACAGACTTTGATAAGAAGTATTTTCCCATAAAAGGGAACGAATGAAGTCATACTGAAATAATAAATGACACACATTTTGCATTGCTAATTAGAGCATTGTGGAATGCACACAATGCAATGTGTGTCAATATATAAAAAACATAGTGTAATATGTACACACACTACATAAAAAGTAGTACATGACTTTTACAAATACCCTGATTGTCTTTCCTGAGTTTTACTGCAGAACACATTATTGATTTGAGTGTTGTATGTCTGTTAAAAATGGACCTTGAGTCTCTTCAATAAAGCTGATGATTGGTGCAGTCCCTCATGGCGTGCGTTTCTGCAGCTCCGCCTGGTACACACACTTCCCGTCTGTCTGCATGAAGCTGAGCGTCATGTGATGCTCGCTGACCTGGAAGTAAGCCAGCCCCCCCACGGTGTGGTTCACAGGGCTGGAGTACAGCTGCCAGGACGGGGGGAAGCTCCCTTTGTGAGTGGTGGCGGTGTCACTAACCGTCCCACTGCCACTCACTGCATAGGAACTCCCATCATCCTCTCTGATGAACTGTGGGAGGACGACAGTGTCAAAGGTGTAATGTGAATTATGGACACATTTCCACGTACACAGTATCGTTTGTGTACCTGTATGTTGTGGTCGTGGCCGCTCAGGTACACCGTGACGTTGAACTTCTTCAGGAGGGGCCTCAGTCTTTTCACCAGACAGGAAGTGGGTCCATGATGGCCGACGGACCACACGGGATAATGACCGGCCACCACGACATAGTCTGACCTGAGAGAATGGAATATATAGGCACATGTACATTATTTTTCATTTATTTCAGTCGTAATAGTTTCATAATTAGTTTTCTACGTAGGATATATTTTTTTAATATATTATTTATTTTCTTAATTCTTTTTTTCTCCTTTCTGTTTTTCCTTCACGAAAAAAAAAACTGCTTTCGCAATTTTTTGGCAATGACAAAATGTGCCACCGTCTAAATACTCACTGACTAGTTAGTGCCTTTTATAATTATTCTTATTATTCAGTGTCTCACTTGCTGCTGGCCAGTTTATCTGAGATCCAGCCCCACTGCTGCTCTGCGGCTGAGGGGTACTCGGGTCCTGAAGGCTGCGCCTGGTCGTATGTGTTCCCACACAACACCACGGTGTCGATCATCAGGACGCCCACCGACACATTGGTGTGGGGGACAGCGAACTGCAGCTCGTAATACAGACCTGGGTAATTCCTACAGACACAAACAAGTTTTTAAAGTTATATCAAATTATATATTGATAGAAAATATAGGAAGCAGGGTTTTGGGTGCCAAATGTATTGGTGATTTTACAATTTTGCGGCTGATATATCATAAATATTTAGCTCACTTTCACACATTTGATACAGAAATGTATGTGAAACAACCTGGTTTGTGTTATCGCCGCTATGTTTGAATGTAAAAACATGTTAAATAAAAAAAAGAAACAATATTTTGTATTTTGATTCAAGATTGAGATTACATTTGTACATAGGCCTACAGTTGTTTACAATTACATATATGTTTCTGACTGAGGAAGACGAGCCAAATGTGAGGAAAGTGAGCTAAATGTAAAAAAATGAGCTTGGAAAATATCATTAATTTTTGTTTTGAATAAGCGTCCCACAAGAAAATGTAGAAAGAGAATGCAACCCACATTTTAAATTCATTATAATAGAAGGGTGGGAAGACTAATTATAAATTAAGTGCACAGTGGGATGCTTTTCATTCCTGTTTCAAATGAAATAATGTTTTTAGATATTTACCATCGCTTGGATTTGTTGGAGTAAGCGATCTGAGCGGAGATGTTGCCCCTGTGGTCGTGGTTTCCTCCAGTGAGGTACCATGGGATATCCAGCAGAGAGGCCTGGGAGAAAACCCCTTCATATGTGTACTGTGGATGAAACATTTCCATTAGGCCTACATTTCTTTTAAATGTGCTACTGTAGGGCTTCCATTGATATGACTTCTGCCTTATCACATATATGTCTCAACCCCACAGTGTTTGCTCAGTGATCTGACCTTAAAGCGAGGGTCGTCCACACTCTTCACACCGTCGAAGTAGAAGTGATCTCCCAGGCTGAGCACAAAGTCCACCCCATCGTTGCGGGCCAGCCTATCCAGCTCCCCAGCCACAGCCTCCTCATGGGGGGTGTAGTACGGAGGCAGAGGAATACCCCCCCAGTCCCCAAGCACCACGAAACGCAGGGTGGCTGTGGAGAATCACAACACTGCTCTGTCACTTCCTCGTCACAGTTAGAGAGGTTTCAACACATGATTTACCTTCAATATTTGATTGAGTCATACTTCCTGAAAAAATAACATTGAAAGCTTCCTGATTGAGATTAATACATAATATAAGGAAACAGAAGCTGGCAAATCAGGTCTACCAAATTCATGACATTGCACTTCAATTATTTGGCTATATATCTCCATTATGCTGACCTTAATTGTAAATTGTGGGTAAAATAACGACATTATTTCATTGATATTTCCAGGCTTAACCCTGGCTCCTGTGTTACCTGGATCCAGAGTGTGTATTTGAGTCCAGCAGTGTTGTACGTAGAGCACCAGCAGCACACACCTCAGTCTGTCCATTACTTCTATCTGTTTCTGCTCTGTTTAAAAGTGAAACCACACCACACATTGTGACATGTGACTTCCTGCGGCAGGCCAGGCGAGAAAAACAAGATATTGGCTCGTGATCAACAAACTGTATGAGTAGCTCGTTGAATGCACGTGTCTGTAACAGTCACGCAGGTTCTATTGCGCAACATTGACAGCTGGGACAATGTACAGTACAAAACGATGACAAGACCTGTACCGGCAAGTCAGGTGGCTCCATATAATCACAACTGTTCTCTCTGTGAAACTGCTTTTAGTTTGTACACCTGTATATCATATTTATGTTTTTATCTTCATCATTGGCAGTGTATTTTATTACATCACAACAATGATTTTACTCAAATGTACTCACTTTTTTGGATTGCATGAGAGCTCTGGGGATGATTTGGCTCCTGGTTCAAACCTCTGGGTTTTAAGTTATCAAAGAAACAAGCTTAGCAAACGTTAGAGGTGACTGCACTTAGGCAATAACTCTGCAACTCTGATGCAACAAAGACAACAGAACAGCCAGTAACATTTGAAGACAGCAAAATCAATAGTGTTTATTCTGTCCTACACTTCCATATCGTGGGTGTAAACATGAAATGTCTTAGCTATTGTAGCAGTGTGAGGATGTATTTGTGTATTTGTACCTGTGTACTTTTTGTTATGAAGGCATTCCTTTATTCTATATTTGTTTACCAACAAATCTCAACAAATACCAAAATGAACAATGTGTCTGTATCTTATTAGTGATATAAATAACAAACCTTATAGACACTGGACACTTGGTCAATGTAGATTTAAAAAAAAAGGTAATTGGGCATTTATTGGGGACTTTATTCAGAATAACGTCAGTGCTAACATCAGTGCTATTCCTTAAATTCCCTTCCCTCGTTAAAAGTCATCTATTGAGTTAGTTGAACTCAGTCACCTATGTTTGCTAAGACTCCACAGAGGTGTTGTAGATGTGCATTTCTGTTGGGTAACATCACACGAGGTGCTGAAAGGGAACAAGTGTGTTGTATAAGGGCCTTACAAAAGGAACAACTGTGCCTGTACTGTACATTGTGTTTCAGTGTTTTAGGAAAAAAGGAATCGAGAGGTGGCATGAAAAGTTGGATGAAGACAAGACAGACATGCATTGATATCGTACTGTTCCCTGTTATGTAGGTAGCTGGATAGCCATGATAGTGCAACACCTCTAATGCCATACAACTACAGAGATATGGCATTAGAGGTGTTGCACTATCATGGCTATCCAGCTACCTACATAACAGGGAACAGTACGTTGAACTACAAACCCATAAATCACAACTACTGCAGGTTACATGTGGGGTGCCTCAGGGCTCAGTCTTGGGGCCATTACTGTTTATTCTGTATATTAACAATATATGTGAAGTATCAAAAACTATTAAAACCATTCTTTTTGCAGACGACACAAGTCTACTCTGCTGTGGGGACGATTTAGAACAGCTATTGGTCACAATGGAGAAGGAACTGAGCAGGATGAAGATCTGGTTTGACCAAAATAAATTAACATTGAACGCAAGCAAAACCAAACTCATCATATTTGGGAATCGATCGACCAATACAGAGAAGAAACTCACTATAAATGGCGTCCAATTAGAAAGAGTATCGGAAATAAAATTCCTTGGAGTAATCATAGACAATAAATTAAGTTGGAAACCACATATAGGCTATATCAAAGCCAAAATATCCAAATCAATAGCAATTCTGAATAAAGCCAAATACCTAATTAATCAAGCTTCCTTGTTTATGCTGTACTGCTCCTTCATACTTCCATACATGATGTATTGTGTGGAAGTTTGGGGGAACACATATTAAACAAATACACAGCCTATCTTCATCCTGCAAAAAAGAGCCATACGAGTTATACATAAAACTACGTACAGAGAACCAACAAATAGATTGTTCATCAAACTAAAAACACTAAAACTACAAGACCTGGTTGACTATAAAACTATTCAAATTATGTTCAAAGCCGCAAATCAACAATTACCTCATAATATCCAGGGACTTTTCACACGGAGAGAAAGCATGCACATGTTGAGAGGAAACTGCATTTTCAAAAAACCACCCGTACGAACAAATGCCAAACTTCATTGCATCTCATCAAAAGGTGTTAGTCTGTGGAATAACTGTAATGATGCACTGAAATATTGTACAAGTCTATCTAAACTGAAAGTTTTATTTAGGAGCCAAATCATTAATGGTTATGAACAGGACCTGGAAAATCCCATTTGTTGTTATTTCTTGTAATTGTAAAAGTAATTTCTTTCTGATTGTTTTGTCAAAAAGCAAACAAACATGTCGCTGATGACGATGACCTAATATTTAATTTATAAGAAAAATATATGCTAGAGGGGGTAGGACCAGACTGCCAAGGCACACNAGCCACCAAGGAAACGGTAGTTAACTTTAGACAAACTACAACATTTAATGCCTCTTGTGATTGTATTGTTTTATTCCAAAATAATAATAATAATTCCGTCGAATTTGACATACAGCTCATGTGGTTTTTCACTCTTGCACTGCGACCTGTATGCAAGTGCCTCTATTGATGTTGTGCCTCCCTCTTTTCTAATGTTTATACTGTGGATATAACCCTCCATAGCGTATTGTAGGCTCTTTTTGTCGGGACCTGGAGGATATTGCTGCGTTATTGCTCCAAAATGAGTCTGTTAAGGCGACTCCGACGTTACGGTAGACCCTCCATTATGGCTTTGTTTAACGCATCTGGCTCTCAGCTTGTCGGACTAGCAACAGTAACCAAGGGGGGGCGTGGCTTTGCGAAAGGTCAATTGAACCTGGTTCTTCAGGAGTTAGTAGAGGTGAGACCTAGCTGATCCAGGTGGATCCGAGCCTGGCAGTAAACTTACATAGACTCAATAGCTTCTGTTAGGTTAATTAGTAGGTCTGAGTAATTGCCGGAATAAATTAACAGGCCTCCCGACTCCAACAAACCCATTGGTCGATTTTGGTGATTGACACCTCTTTTGAACCGTTAGAGCCAATAGAATCGAGGGGGGGTTCCTAAATCCATCTAAACATTACCATTGAGGATTGAGAGTGATGCACATGCAGTTTTCCCAAACCGAAAGCTACTGTATGTTACACTCTATAGAAAACTACGTTTATTGCCATAAATATGATGATGGATTAACCTCTGGATTAACCTTCAGCAGCGTTTTTCTCGTTTTAATGCCATTGAACACAACTTTTGATCAGAACAACAGCTAAGGTAAGACGTTTTTAGCCATTTTGGCTCCGTAAAGCACATTTTTTTGTTGTTGTTTCTTGTCGTTTGGCCGCGAGTTGTGATCGCTCAGTGATGATGCTTATATGTCTGGAATCTGTGGAATCTCAGTTTGCTAATCGATATATTTTGTGTGCAGATCCGATAAGTAATAAGGGTATTTATCTTGAGTTCTGTGCTAAGTGCGTCAGCATTTTTTCGCTCAGGGCTAATTCAAAGCCTTTGTTATTACCCTTTTGTTTTTGTTTAGCTAAAAACGGTTAATATTGTCTGATAGCTGAGTTTCTTCCCGTTAAGTGGGTATGACACATTCATAGTTTGTTAAATATTAAGAAGCCCTCAGACGCTGTTTCTTGCAAGATGTTGCGTTTTGCCCCCGCCCGGGTGTCAAACATGCTAAGAAATAACAATGAGAATCCATGAGAGCGATCTGGTTGAAAGGAAAAGTTAATTAAACTGCTGTGAATATATAAATGTTTTCGATTGCTACTTTTTTAGTTTTATTTTATTTCATTTAATGTATTTTTATTATATATTTCAATTTTATTTATTATATCCTGTCTTGTCTTTGCCTCTGTTTTTCATTTTCTTTAATATAAGTTTGTGTAAGGTATGTAACTATGTTGTTTAAAAGAATGAAAAATTAATAAACGTATTGTTTAAAAAAGAAGAAAATAGTACTTGATTTAAACCTAAAGTATTTCTACACTGTGGTATAACTACTTTATCTACTTCACTGACATTTATTTAATTAGCAGGGAGTCATTAATCCAGCTGCAGTAATGAGTTTTATGTCGACGGCCCGTCTCGTGATAACAAGCTGTTCTATCAACACGCCATCCTGTCCTGCGATTTAAGTATAGCCAGTAATATTACCCATGAAATGCTACTAACAAATGACTGGAGAAGGCATTTCCCTGAGGGCGGGACATATATGTTTCGTGCTCTGATGAAATGCTGGCACAGCGTTTGTTCTTTCAGCCAAGTGTTGGGAACATAATTCAGAAAACAATAGCTCAGGTTAACGAGATTCCCCTTTGGCACACAACAAACACACGGATTTGTGACTGTGTCGAATCCAGTAACTCAAGTATTCTGACGTACTTTTACTTTACATATGTATCTCCATGTTAGGCTACTTTATACTTCTACTCCATTACATTTCAGGGGGAGATATTGCACTTTTTATTTTCTGTTTTTATCATGTTCGCCTATAAAAAGCACAGTGCCAGTATGATATGATCCAGTGCTGTAATACTTAACACAATACCTTTTTTAGTGTCTAAAACTGGCTAAACATTGACAAACTACAGGATTAAAATGCTCCTAAATACATTTGTAAGTGATAAAACTGAATGATATAATATTCTATAATGATACGAGACATTCTACATAGTGAGTACTTTAAATTTTGGTACTCAAAGCGCATTTGCTTAAGCAACATTTTGAATGCAGGAATTATACTTTCCACAAGGCTTTTTCAGACCGTAGTATTTCTATTTTTACTCAAATAAAGGAACTAAATACTTTCCCCTCAACTGTTTAAAGCACATGTTGTCGTGTCTAATACTGCAGCACCAAAGCGTAAGCAGTGAATTTCCACTTCCACAGAGCGGGACAGTGCACCCTGCTGCAGCTTGCCCAGGAATGTGCAGGAGGTTGTTGATGCATTGGTATGCAGGTTGCTGGGTGGGCAGAGATGGGATACTCACCTGTAGGGACACGACCGTCTGCACCTTGTTTCCAAAACCAAGCAGGACTGGGATCAGATAGGGAGAGAGCCCGCAGACCGCTGTTCCTGCAGAGGGATAATGGGATTATGGACGAGGCATGTACGGGAATTCAGATGAGTGTCCCTAGGAGGAGAGGACACGGAGTTCAGACAAACACAAAAGCTTGTTTCAGAAGCAAAGCCAGTGAAGCAGAAAGGACTGATAACGGATGATGAAACAGTTTATACAAAATAGAAAAAGGAGTACACATGCCAGACAATCTCACCTTGTCCACATAATATGAATAATTCCAGTTTGTTTGAATGTATGTCTAAGACTACACTGTAGCTATGTATGACAATAAAAGCCTTGAATCTTTAATCATCTCTAATGTTCTTTACGATCTCGACGTGTCAATAAACACAATCAATCAGATTATCACATGCAGTAGATTATTCATTCCACGGAAGCAGTGATGAAAGATTTCTTCAAAACGAAACCTAAGAAAGGATTTCTTGGACATACTGTAATTGTGTTTGTGTCCTTCTTTGGTCATGGAGTTTAAAAATCGATTGCATAACTTTGCATAACGGTCAATCCACCCCCTAATTTAAGGGCAGTCATCAGGGTGTCGACTATCCCATCATTAATGTCACTAACACCTGCCCCTACATGCTCATCATACTTGGAACTGGCTGCAACCCACACAACATTAATCACTCATTATTGTAACATCTCAGCACAAATAGCTCACTTCTTGGTGTTTGGATCAAACGGTAAACTTGTTTCTTTTCAGTTTTAAGAGCACAGAAGTTCCAGAGTTTAGTCTGCCCCCATAACAATGCAGAAATCAGAGTCACTGTGTACCTGCAGACACACCTGTATTGTGATGTCTGTCTGGCTATTCGGGCACGGATACAGACAGAGATAGCGCCTATAAACGGGAACGGAATCATATTTCCCTTTGAATCTGTTATCTTTATTGACCGTTAACATTGGGAACACTGTGCGTTGCTGTGAAACCACTTCTGCTTGGGCCCACTGTAAAACTCATGAAGCAGCAGAAGTGACTAAGGAGTTGTTTGGAAATGAATTTCATAACTGCGAAGAAACACCAAAATAACCTGCTATTGTAATTTTGAGACATAGATTACACAATGGGATGAGTCTAATTTATGTGGTTCTGGTATTTTGTCTATTTTCTGATAGCATGACAGTGACTCACCATCTGTTTAATTGTCCAAAGAGTTATCTCTTATATTCCCCTGTTTTGTTGGATCAAAATCAGTTGCTGATGGGCCTTTAAATCTCATAGACATGTCAAATATCAGCAGTTCAAATACATATATGACATAGGGCCTCTTTATTCCCCACTTCTAAGTGTGTATGCAGCAATGGATTACCGGCACTATGAAGTCCCACATGTCTGTAAAAGTAACTAAAGTACACACAGGAGCTCCAGATGGGAAAGTTTCATGTAAGACTGGTTCACTCCTTGTGGTTCCTTTACGCACCCAGACAGTGACGTACAGTAGCAGACTGTAGGAAGTTTGGCTTCCAGTAAAATGCTTCGGACAGCATTTCCACTGAACCGCTTATATTCTACCAAAATAACTTTATTTACTGTTGAATCTGTGACGAAGACGCCATGATAACATTTGAGAAGATGGCACATTTCTATTGAACTGCGTTTTCCTGAACTAATGGCAAGGTGTTTGTTGACCTGAGAGCTGAACTCACTGAATAGTAGTATGTCTCACGTGTCCCATGTAAAGGCCTCAGTTACAGCCAACACTGACACATTCATCACTGTCTATGGAGGCAAGAATCAGCCACACCGGTCCATGGAGACAATTCAAAGTAATGTCATATGGGATATCGCAATCTTATACGAAATTATGGTTTAAGTGTCAATTTTGTACATACAGCCGAAATTCATATGTTGTCAGAGACAGAGACAGTTAGTATGAACTAGCGCACAACACTAAATGAGTAGCCTAGACGGCTCCAGTGTAATGTAAACTTGATGTTGATAATAACTACTCCCCTGAGGACAGATTATTATCCTCTCCTGACCCGGGGAGTGGCTGCTTACAATATAAATTGCTTCCTCACCCACATGTCTTGTGTAAATAAAAGACAAATTGAAATAGGTAGCAAAAGAAAACAAGAGCAACTGCCTCTCGTTTGTGTGAAATTGTCGCAATTAGCGGTTGTATCCTTGAGTTATGTAACAAAAAAACACATTTGAGTGTTACAGTGCCCTTGACCTTTATCCTTGAGTCTAATTTCCAAATTCCCTCCTGACATTCCTGAGATATAATTTCCCTGAGAATAGGACGGACAAGCGAGAAAATACAGCCTCCAGTCCATTATATAATCTCAAAGTTACTTTTATCAGTGTGTTAAAATGCGATCAATCCTTTAAAGTCAGAACTCCCACTCCCCGCTGCCTCGACCTAATCATCTGGGATAACAAAAATGCTGTCTTAAGTTTATATAAAGTTCTGTTTGTTATCTGAAGCTCCTCGAGGACCGCAGAAAGATCTCAGTCCAGCTGAGAGCCACCCTGTCGAAAAGTCAGCTGGCTCCAAATATACAGCAGTACAAATAATAAAATAATGTGTCATGAACATGAATGACCTCCTCCAGACCTGTCCTCTGGGTAAAGATGGGAGTTACTGTACGAACTGTAAAGTCCTTTTCACATGTACATATTTCTAATCCCTAAATCACTTCTTTGAAAAGCGTTGTGATTGGACTTTAACTTTGTTACTTACTCATAATCCTAATTTCTTCATGGATGCATTTCTGAGCCACCTGTCAATCAAGCTACCATCAGATGACATTGTGACATTAAGCATGGAGAAACTGTGCCCTAAAAAGGAAGTGTTAATGCACTTTGGAAACCAAGCCATAGTTCAAAAATAACTTTGTGGGCAGTGGAGCATTTCTTCACTGATGTGCTTACCACTACATTTCTTGCAGAAGCTGATTTCTTGTATGCATTTGAAAAAATACTACAAAACATAAAAAGTGAAAAGACCACACAGCTTGGAAAAAAATATTACCCATTCTATTTATTTTTGCGAGTCCTAAAAATGGCTTCAAATATTCTAGTCGACGCTATTTTGTTTTTGCACCGATTTCACCTGGCTTTTAATTAAGGAGTATATTTGTATTATTTCCTCCCCTGCCGGTGGGAACATTTTCTCCAGCCGTCCAAACAAGAATTTGGCAACAACAGTGTTGAGTTACACAACTACTCCTTCATTCCTCATGTTTATTAGCATTCAGCGACTCTGATCCACAGAGTCACCAAAGTAATGTCAGCAGGACACTAAGAGCCTCACAGCACAAACCACCTCCCTCAGAGAGCAACACATAGCATGTCCTGTAATCTGGCATAGTTGAAAATGTTGGCTGTGTTGTTCCAGATGTTGGATTAATAACGGAGACAATTGAGCGCTGAGAGACCTTATCAGGGTTGTTCGGGGGCAATTTGAATAATTCTGAGGCTGTCTGGAGAGCAGCCAGATGTAGTCCAGACATTTAGATCTCAACCGTTCACATGCTTTCATGTCCAAACATATGAGTGCTTCACCGAAAATATTCAGTCTGGAACACTCGAGTCCGGCCTCAGTCTCAACTCTCGCTAATTTCTCTTGTTTGTTTTCTCTTCCTCGACTTGACTTCATGTTCGTATTGACCAAGTTCAGTAGGTTTCTTTGTGTTGGCCCAACCCTGTTCCAACAAGAAGTAAGCAAAACATCAAGGATGCCAAGTCAAGGTATGCTTCATGGGAATTATGTATTTATTTTACTGGTAACTTGTAACGGAATATATAAAGTAACCCTTCCAACCATCAGATTAAGATACCCAATACCACCACAACATACGCAGTCATTTGATCACTGTGAGATTAACGAATGGTTTTCATTGTCTGACTCAAATAAAGCAGAACCTGAGACATTTGACATTTCCTCGATGGTGGAACAATAGGTGAATATACAGCTCGGAAAAGCTGCAACATGTCCCTTGCAACGCAAAAGTGGTCAAACCAGTTGATATTCACTCAGCATGCGATACTCATCTTTCTACGCTTGTGAAAAGTGACAGGGTGGAACAAGTTCAATAAGTCACTGATGTTTGTGCAGCGCTGTTATTTCTAGAGGTGCAGTCACTAACAGGCATGTGCATAATAAGCTACATATATTTGGAAGATCCCTACAGTTTGCATGCACACTTATACTTTTTACTTTGCTCACTTTCACCACTGGAACGTTCCTGTTCCAAGTATCACATTTAGTGCATGACTAACGTTTGACTGTATGTAATAGCTGACTATGGTAAATGTTTAGTGGAGTTTGCTATAGGGTGTGAACATTCTCACATACCTGCAATGCTGTAGCATGGCATGGTGAAAAATATACGGTTTAGACAGAGGTCTTGCTTTTAAAAGAGGCCCTATTCTGCTTTTTGGGGTTTTCCCTTTCCTGTAATGTGTTTTAAAGGTTTATGTGCATGTAAATGATTTGCTAAAATCCCACTAACCAATTAATAAAGTATTGGATATTTGGTGATGTACTTCAACATCCAAGCGCTGTGATCCTTCTTAATTATCCACTCTATCTCATAATCTTTCAGAGCAGATGTTATTTGTATCAGGTGCAGGGAGACATGAAGCAGTACAATGCAGTCAGTCTGGCCTGCTGACAATCCTGCTGCATTCTTTGGAAACGTAGTGACTGGCACCAAGCAACATAAACTAAAGACCCTCATCAGCAGCTCGCAGCTGCCAGGAGCGCTGGAAGCAGAAAAGCTGCTTTAGTCGGAGCATAGACAGACTTCCCAGAAGACGTTCGGCTTATTTTACATGAGCCAGACTGACTCAGACCTACACAAATTCTATGGAGATAGTTCGTCCAACTTGCCAAGAGGCCTGATTGCATTACACTTGGAAATCTTGACACAAAGACACGCACGGTTTTCAGATCTAGACATTGTGTCTCCACGAGCTGCAGAAAATACTTCATGGGACACAACATGTTTTCACCTGTTATTGATGAATCAATCCAATTACATAAGTCACAACTGATGACACTCCCTTTATTTTGAATCATCATAAATTGTTATTCTGTTATTGTGACACTGACATTCGCCATGACCCACTTATGACCTCTCATGAGAGGGCTTGTTCAATGTGTCTTTGTGAACGGCTGGACTTAGCTCTGTGCTGAGTCAACAGAGTGGAGTGTGTCTGAGCCTCAGATGTGGCGGCTGCTCCTCAGTGTGGGAAGGCTCCTCCTCCAATGGGATGCCTCCTTTCATGGTCATGAGAATGTGCAGAGTGATGTCAGGGACTGGGGCTTATGGATGGGGGCTCCGCTCATAATACATGTGGTTCTCGCATTGCATTCATATCGTATAGGAAAATACAACTCACTCTGCCATTACGTGACATTAAACTATGTCACGTACTTTGCAGACAGGTCCAGCGAAGTCAAGCGTCTACTAAGCAGGGTCACGAAAGGGAAACATTTAACGTCAAAACACATCTTTCAGTCAGATGTTTTTACCATCAACAATACACAACGGAAATCTCACTAGCTTGGCTTTAGGCCGTAGACATGTAGCGTGACTTGTGATAATGTTCTATCTCAAACAGGCTCCGCCCTCTATTGGACTCTATGGGTACTACTTTCATCAATGATACGCGAGCGTTCACACACTGAAGTTGTATAAACGTAGCCGGCCAATCAGGGCGAGCCTACCTGAATGCGCGCGCATATAAGGCAGCTACACCTCCTGACTGTCATCCTTTTCTCTTCAGCGAGCAGGACAACACCTGACAGAGAAAAGTAAAACGTTTGAAAGAACAAGAAAGAAGTTATCATACCTTCATGCAGGGCCGTCCCTCAGACCGATCATGCAGATTGCGTGGGGCCTCATCTTGCGGAGGGTGCCTCAACTGAGCCGAAAATGTGGTGCATGCGTTTATGCTGCGCAATTAGTGTGGCGCGGTTTCGCCTAGGGCGCCAGATCTGGGGGGGGCACTGCGCTGTTAGCTCTGGGAGGGGGGAAAAATATTTTTTTGTGTTTGCGCTCATCCTAATTTTCGGCCTTGATGTAACAACATTCATAATTAAGTAAATGTAACACCCTTTTCACCCCGGTTACACGTTGCATTTGCCCTGTACGATGGGTGCTGTAAGTGATGAAAGTGGGGGATGTTGGCTTATCAGGCGCTAGCAGCTCTCAACCAAAGTGCGAGTGAGCGTCCGAGCGATAGAGAGAGAGTGCACCGGTGCTTATTGTTGTTAGCATCTGGTGCTAGCTGCGCTAACGGATATAAGAAGATGTTCTACAAGAAGGTGTCAGACTGAGAGGCTGACAACTACAGCTCAGTGAGGTAAAGGTCTCTTGAGTGTTTAGATAGTTATCTTTAGTCTAAGTTATCTCAGTGGGTCTCAAACGTTCTGATCACAATTTATGTAAAAAAATATTTCCAAGGCACTCCTTTATAATTATTAGGATAAATAAAAAACAGCTAAAATCTCGCCTAGGGCAGCAAATTGGTCAGAATGCCTAGCATTGTCAGCATATGGTTAACTATCACTATTGGAAAATAACAAGGTGAGTATAAAGAATAATTGTACTGTTGTTAAATAACTAGAAATGAAGAAGAGTTATGTGTCTTGTCAAAGAAAAGAAGATCAATCAATGTTTCAATCAATGTTTATTTATAGCCCAATATCACAAAAAGTTTGTACAGAATATCACCCTCTGTCCTTAGACCCTCACATCGTACAAGGAAAAATTTCCAGAGAAAACCCACAGTTTAAAGGGAAATGGGAGAAACCTCAGGAAGAGCAACAGAGGAGGGATCCCATCCCAGGACCGGACAGACGTGCAATAGATGCCGTGTGTAAATTGAAAAGATAACATTTAAAACAAATAGGTGACCAAATGCTTTGGAATTGCATGTGCTATAATAAGAAGATGATCCCACGAGGAATGTCAACAATCCTGTGGGAAGGCCATCAGGGAAGAAGAATGATGAGAGTCAGGCAGGACCGCAGAGACCATTTCAGCCACGACCAGGACCCGCGTAGAATAGACAACCAAAAAGACATTTGGGGGAAGCTTGGGTTAATTCGGAACATGGAGTACACAGGTACAGACGAGAGAAAGGAAGAGTGTTTTTGTAGCCAGATATGGTCTGGACCTGTTTTCCCACACTAAATGCGTAGCAAATTAGTGTTGATCGCCGCTGCGAGGCTCCACTAGCACCGCCCTAACCCTAATATCTTCCATTGAGGGCAGGTAGGATTAGTAAAATACCATGCCATGAATAGAATACAAACAATAATCGGTTAACCAGGTGAAAAAAGGTAAGATGAAACTTGTGAGAGCTAAAAACTAGTCTTGCTGTTGCCTCAAAGAGAGCAGGGGGAGAGGAGGGAGAGCAGGAGGCCCCCGATAGTGAGGCCCAGACACACCTCCACAACTATAAATGAACCCAAAACAAAAAAAACAAAAAAAAACAAAAAACAAAAAAAAAAACAAAAAAAACCGCGCCTAAAATAAAGCAAGTTTCAATGTTTTTTCAATTGGATATTGTATGTTATTGGTTATGGCCATGGACTTATGATTTTACGATTATTTAATGTAACATTTCGTGTTCATATGGTGTAGTCTCTTTATTTCCCCTCCAAAAGGCACCAGATTGATGCATTTAAGTCCAACATTTAAAATCAAAATCTACGCGGGGGAGGGCCATCGCGCCCGGACCCCCCCACTAGTAGGATTGAGCCGGCCCCTACTGTCCCAAAGATTTGCACTTTTTAAAAAATAGTAAGTCCCATCTCCATATTTCTTTTTGTAGTAGATAAACTAGAGGGGCATCACGTTGTGGAGCAATGATATTTGACAAATAAACCAGCAAATGGCACAAAAAACTGGTAAGTGCCTCAGGACAAGGAGTCATCTAACGCAGCCAGTAGGAGTCAAAGCGTTACTTCTTTATATCCATAATAAAAAGAAATCTGTTTACAGTTGTTTCATTATGGATGTTGAGAGGTATGCCATATATCTCTTCATTTTGCTCCCCTCAAAGTGCACAGATTGATGCATCAACTCAATTTTTAAATAAATGTTCCAGGGGACATGCCCCCGGACCCCCCCTAGGACTATGAGGGCTTCAGGTCCACTCCACTATAAAAGAATAGCACTTTACCACTGCATCCCCCTGCTAATCTCAGATGGCACCCTGAGATTTTGTTTACAGTACACGTGAGCCTTTCTAAAAAAGTAGCAGTAAAGAGACAAAACCCAGACAGCATGTATAGGGATATACTATGACCTTTGCCCCGGCAAAAATAGCTTGTTGGCTGAAAAACTTTAGCAGTAACCGCACCCTTTTTTTCCAAATCAGCCTGCCTTGTTAAACAACTTAAGGTTTGAAAGGTTTTGAAACAGAAAAGCTTAGTATGAAGAAAAGGAAGTAAGATAACCCGCGAAAATGTAGCACAGTCTATTTGTTCATCCCGATACATTGGGACACTTCCCCTCTTTCACACTACTTTCTGCCCTTTTATACATCAAATCAGCTTGCACCGGTTCAGAAAACGACACCGCAGATGTTGGGGGAAGATGTGTGTGGACAAGGGACGGTTTTGAAAAAAGGCGGGGGGACAATACACAGAATTCCAAAAACAGAGTGGTGAATTTGACGTAAAGTGTTTATCTCACGGAAAAACATGAATGCTCAGAGCAATCCCAAAAAAAAACTTTAAAGGATCTGAAGCAAAGTGTCAAGTTAGGGTACATGTCATTCAATGTGCTCGGTTTAATTACTTAGAAAATGTCTGTGATTAAAACCTGCTGGGTGTCCAAGGGGATGTTAACTTGAGGAAACGAAAAGCATAAAAGGTGGCCTGCAAGGCACTTCTACTTCACTGCAAATTCCCCCTTTAAAAGGCGCAAGCCTTGCCGGGGATTTGTGAAGTTGCCATTTTACATCAATTTTAAAGAAAACTTCCGTTCACGTCAGAGAAATTTTGGTCCCATATTGCGCTGTAACTAAGTTAAATTCAAAACATAACAAACCTGGGAAATATAAACGGGAACTCGTCAAGCAATATATTGTAAACTCAATGCACACAATAATGTAATAACAACGCATATTGAAGAAAAGCCTTTTCTAATGATAAGATTGAAACAAATAGAACTGGCTTAGTGCAAATAATCTAAGAATTTCAAAAATCGGAGAGAAAAACATAATATTTACTTCAATAGTAATCTGCAGAAAATCCCAAGAGGTCAGTTTAGTCACCGATCGTCAACTGCATTGCATCTCCTGAGCAGGGACCTACTATTAGGTTGAACAATCACTAGTTTAAATCAATCATTTTTCGAGAAGTGTATCTGGAGGCATGGTCCCTTTGATCCAGAAATAAACTACAGTAAATTCATTTGAAAAGTATCCTGTAATTAAATTACTCCTATGACCTTCCTGGACCGTCTGCCCACCTTTTGACCTTCGGACCCATCTACCGTAAGTATGTTGGAAGGAAATTAAAGCAGGGGTTGGGAAATGCTTTGTTCAATGAGGAGGCCTTTACAGTAAATCGTGAAACGTGTGGTGCTGGCTTTTCATTCGCTTGTAGCTCCATCACGTGCAAGTAAACTCAGCGAACTCACCTCTGCACTAAAAGCTTCACAATGGAGGAGGGAGGGAGGATCTTGTGGAAACGCTTTTGAAAAACAGGGGAGCAGCTGACGTTAAAATTAATTCTTTCAGGATGTTCAGTCCGGTCGTGCCACTCCTAAAGTAAACCAGAGTGTTCATTAAATATTGGTCATTCAATGATAATGTAGCGCTAGGCACATGACATACTTGTATCTCCCCATACAAAAGAGGGCAGCTTTTGCCTCAAGGGAGGGCGCCAATTTCTTCATACATATTAGTATATACATCTGGCAGCATACATACAATGTGTCGTTACTGTTTCTGGTCCTGGTGTAGCGTGGTCAAAAAAATATACACTGTGAACGACTGAACAGGCTGTTTTCTCTGCTGTGGTGGGTGCCATTTGTGTCAAATTTTCGTCCCCTCCACTGAGTTCGGCATGAGGTCCGTTCCTCGCCCGTCAGTCTTATGGATCAATCCCGGCCCCGGGCCCTGTCCAGGGCTGGAAATCAAACATCCCACCACCCGTGTGT
>NW_011369947.1:12876904-12880709 GCF_000735185.1 Notothenia coriiceps
AGAGGACACTCGAGTCCGATCAAGTGTTAACACATTAAACTTTGCTTAACGGAATTAAATTCCTTCGCTCTTGTACCATCTTGTGGGTCGACGTCTATCGTTTTGTCATGTCAATATATTGGTCGCAAATTTACTCATCTGTGACGGGATATTGTCCTTCACCTACATTCAATACATTATAGACGCTGATGATTTCTGAAACGGTTTTACTGTTTTTACGACCGTTAAATTTTGTGAAGGTAGAATCTACTAGGGACAGAGGTTCAGAGAAAGAATTATAAAGTTGTGGAATATATTATTATTATTATTTCGAAATAAACATATCGGAAAAGTTATGTTGGTGTACGTCGAGTTTCACGAAAAGATTTACTGTGTAGTGTTCAATTTTTGTTTGGTTGTTCTTTAAGGGGAGTCTAATAGACAATTCTTTGATATTCCATGTACGTCGTTTTATATTGTAAAAATAGTTCCAATATATCTGTGTTCCTCCATTTTACATACTATTATGTTTATTTTATATTTATATACCCAAGAGAGTCTGTCTTATTCTGTGTTCTGTTGACTCAGCTACGTTGTTATTTTTGTATTTTTTGAGGTATTTTGTTTCACTTGTATATGTTGTCCATGTTGTCTTTATTGTTAAGTTTCTATTATCATTAGGTTTTAAGGTTTAAGATTTATTTCTACTTGTTAATTCTTTATTTTTTTCTCGTTGCATATTATATAACGATAACTTCGTACAATCTAATTATTTTATTCTTTTTTAGGAAATTCTGGACATTTTATTTATTTGTTTATATTTTTCCATCCATTTATTATTCTCTGATTTTCCTTATAAATTACACCCCCTATGTGTTTACTTAATATAGACCGGCAGTGGCTCAGTCAGTAGGGGCTTGGACTGGGAGCTGTAGGGTCACCGGTTCAAGTCCCCGACCAGACCTAAAATATGGAGTGTGGACTGCTACTTGGAGAGGTCCCAGTTCACCTCCTGCCCTGCCGTGGTGCCCTTGAGCAAGGCACCGGACATCCCCCTTCCCCCCCCCACTCCCATTGCTCCCCGGGCGCTGTACAATAGCTGCCCACTGCTCCTAGAACTAGACTCCTGGTACTACGATGGGTCCGTAAATGCAGAGGCCAAATGTCACTGTGTGTGCTGTGCTCTGCATGTGTGACCATTAAAGAGGGCTTCATCTCTCCCAATTCAATTTAATTCTATAGTCCATCCACACTTTAGCTCTATGTCTGAAACTATGCTTTAAACTTCAGCTAATAAAAATAAGAGAAAGTACAGATGCAGACTTCATGTCAAGGCTTTTCTCATCAGGTTTCCATTTGCACTCTTTAATCATGTTTTGCTTTGAATATGCTTCTATCTTTATCGTTTATATCAGTGGTGGAAAACGTTCTGAACACAGTGTACAAATACTCTGTTAAAGTAAAAGTATGCCTTTTGATCATCTTAGTTCAGTAAAAGTACAACAGTATTAGCATTTCAGTTTTAAAACTAGGTCTGCAGAATGACCACTTTAAGAATAATATAATACGCATTATATAACTGGTTTATAGTTTCATTAGTATATATTATATCGTTAATCATTATTTTAATTTAGCAGTAAGTAAGGGCAACGTTTATTTTAATAATTTTTACTGCCAGGGATCTTGATAATATATAATTGTTCATCATTATCTACTTGTTGATATATGTTTGTATTAATTATGTACCTGCAATGTAACTAACGTAGTGGAGTACATGTATAAAGTATCCTAAAAGGTACATTTTCAAGTACAAGTATCTCAAAATTCAAGTTAGGTACTGTACTGAGTATTTGTACTTCCCACCACTGATCCACGCTGCATGAATATATGTTTGTCATTTAATTAGAGTCACTCCATCTTGTTCTGTTTTTTGTATGTGTCTCTTTTGTGCATGCTCTCTGTTGTGCAGTCCTGTGGATCGCTCTTGTACAGTAAAGGTAATTTATTTAATTGTTTTTGGTTATTTTCCTCTGATTTTTAAAAAATATATTTTTCACATGTTTAAGTCAGCTTGTGTTTGCCCGGGCCTTTTAGACTGAAGTTACTAAATAAATAAGTGTGCACCTTGTGATATTACAGGTGCAAATGACAGAGCTACTTTTACAAATGAAAATGACATTTATTTTGTCCTGAATAATTTGCATCAATGTGCGATTTCTTCTTGGCTCTTAGTAGAAGCATGTAATATGTTTACTAAGTGCTACACAGGGATTCTATCCTTTGCAGACAATTTACATGTGCAAAAACCTATACAAGACACTACAGAATAGGGCCCTTTTAGCTTCTTATGTTTATATACATGTTGTTATTTTTGTTTATTTAGCTGCTGTAGTTAGTACTCAGGTTTGAGTACTTATTAACCACTACTCACAGTTGTCAATCACTTGCTGTGTTTAAAAGTGTTCATGTATGTTGTGCTCTTCAACCATTTATTCATTACTTACTAAACATCACAATTTCCTCTACATTATGCTGTAGGTAAATGTAAGTGCCTTTCTGTTAACTTATGAAAGGTGAGTGTTATCATGTTGGTGAGCTGCGGCTGGAGGCTGAACAGTGAGAGCGTCCGCCAGAAATAGCTTGTTGCCATGGGAAACAGGATGACACAGTTACAGATGTTTGTGTTTTTTGATAGACATCTCGCCAATGCTGAACAAAAATAATCATACAGAGGCGCTGCAGGTAGGAGGTGTTTCTCCTGTCTGTCAATCTGAATGCTAAAACAAAATCTGCTGTGAGAGAAAACATATGTATTAGCTTCTCACTTAGCATCTCTTTGCTAACATAAAGACGAGGTTACTCGTACGATGAAAAATTATGGAGATGTTGGATTTTAAATTTGAAATCACTTTAGACAGCCCCATAATGATTTTTTTGTTAATGAGTATTGTATAGCCCTACAGTATATGTTATTATAATACTCATATTCAGGACAATATGTAATAAAATGTGGAGTTTTTACTGACTTTTTGGACATTTGAGATGATTCCAATACGGAGAGCACGCTGCAATGTGATACATTCTATATAATAAATATTAAGCAATCAATCTGTATTTTTCATGTACTAAAGGTAACGGAATCAGATCGAAAAAAAAATTGCATGTGCTTCAGAAAGATACCCCCAAAATAAGAACTTAATAGACAAGGTACTGTATAAAACAAGATTAAATTAAATATCAAATAGAGCTCAACGAATGTGGCAAAGTGTTCTCTGTACTAAAATAACTTTTCTCAACGTAAAACCTCTTTAGCTTTTACAGTGTAACTTTAAAATCACTGTTAAACGATTTGTAACATGTACTATGCAGGATTTGAAGATGATTTTTATATAATTAGATTTTATTCATAATCCAGTATTCACTCGAGCTTTTTCAGTAAAATGACGGTCGGGATTAAATACAGCTCAGTTTCACAAAACGGTTCAGGTTCAAACTCTGTATTATTCCCTGGCAGCATGTCCTAAAGTTCTCCTATTATACTGTTTTTCATCAATATATTCCAGGTCTCAGATATATACTGAACATGTCTCTGAAGTGTTTGTCACTAAACAGATCATTACAGCATTACCCATAATCCCCTCTGTTTCAGCCCTGTTTCCAAAGTGCTGATTCTCTGTCTGTTACTTCAGATGAAAATAAGGAGCCCCTCCCCACGCCCCCCCTGAGAGAGGTTTGGTTAAAAAGAACACAATGGTGCTCTAGGAGGAGATTCAGGTGATAAGGGGGTGGGGGGTTACCTTGGTTGGTGATTGGCTAATGGTTACAC
>NW_011369947.1:12880734-12902518 GCF_000735185.1 Notothenia coriiceps
AGGTGAAAAAAGGTAAGATAAACTTGTTGAGAGCTAAAACTAGTCTTTGCTGTTGCCTCAAAGAGGAGCAGGGGGGAGAGGAGGGAGACAGGAGAGGCCGATTCAGGAGCCCAGACACACTCACAACTATAAATGAACCAAAAACAAATAAATAAACAAGTTTCAATGTTTTTTCATATTGGATATTGTATGTTATTGGTTATGGCCATGTACTTATGATTTTATGATTATTTAAATGTATACATTTTTGTTTCATATGGTGTAGTCTCTTTATTTCCCCCTCAAAATGCACCAGATTGATGCATTTAAGTCCAACATTTAAAAAAAAATCTTACCGGGGGACCCCCCTATAGGATTTGAGGCCCGGCCCCACTGTTCCCAAATAGATTTGCAATTTTTTTTAAATAGTAACCCATCTCCATATGTTTCTTTTTGGGTAGTAGATTTAAACTAGAGGGCTATCACTTTGTGCAGCAATGCTATTGACAAATAAATCCAGCAAAATGGCACAAAAAACTGGTAGTGGCCTCAGGGACAAGGAGTCATTTAACCAGCCAGTAGGAGTCAAGCTTTACTTTCTTTTATATCCATAAATAAAAAGTAAATCTGTTTACAGTTGTTTCATTATGGATGTTGAGAGGTATCCATATATCTCTTCATTTTGCTCTCAAAGTGCACCAGATTGATGCATCTAACTTCAATATTTTAAAAATAAATGTTCCCAGGGGAGCATGCCCCCGGACCCCCCTAGACTAGAGGGTTTCAGGTCCACTCCCCACTTATAAAAATAGCACTTTACCACTGCACCCCCTCTAATCTCAGATGCACCCTGAGTCATTTTGTTTAAGTACAGTGAGCCTTTCTAAAATATACAGTAAAGAGACAAACCCACCAGCATTATAGGATATACTATGACTTTGTCCCAAATACTTGTTGCTGATTTAGAGTACTGGCACCTTTTTTATTCCAATTCAAGCACTGCCTGTTACTCAATAAGGTTCGAAGGTTTTGAAACAGAAAGTTAGTTGAGAAAGGAAGTAGTATATCCGCTGATTGTATAGCACAGTTCTTATTTGTCATCCCTGATATCATTGGACACTTCCTCTTTCATCACTTACTTGCCTTTTTACTACAATTCATTCCAGTCTTGCACCAGGTCAGAACGACACGCGATGTTTGGGGGAAGATGTGTGTGACAGTGAGGTTTGGAAAAAGGCCGGGGGGGAAATACACAGAATTCAAACAGGATGTGGTTAATTTGACGTAAAGTGTTTATCTCACGGAAAACAAATGAATGTTTAGAGTCAATCACAAAATAAACTTTAAAGGAATCTGAAGCAAAGTGTCAGTAAGTACATGTCATTCAAATGTTGCTTCTGGTTTTAATTACTGTAGAAAATGTCTGTGATTAACTGCTGTCTCAAGAGGATGTTTACTTGAGTAAACAGAAGCATAAAGGTGACCTGCAGCACTTCTACCTTACTGCAAATTCCTTTAAAAGGCTGCAGCCTGCTGGGTGATTTGTGAAGTGCACATTTTAAATCATTTTAAGAATCTTCCTGTTCACGTTCAGGGAAATATTGGTCATTATTTGCTCTGTTAACTAATTAAATCTCACATACAAACCTTTGGGATTATATGGGAACTTCGTCAAGCATTATATGTTAAATCTCAATGCACACTAAATAATGTATATGATAGAATATTGATTGAAAAGCTCTTTCTAATGAAAATATTAGATACAAATAGATACTGGCTTAGTGCAAATATCTAGATTTCAAAATACGAGAGAAAACAGAATTATTATCTTCAGATAGTAATTCTGCAGAAAATCCACAAGAGGTCAGTATGTTCACCGATCGTAACTGCATTGCATCTCCATGAGAGGACCTTACTTTAGTTTACAATCACTATTAAATCATCTATTTTCTGAGATTAGTGTATTTGTATGCATGGTCCTTGATCCCAAATAAATACATTAATTCATTTGAAAAGTTAATCTCTTGTATTAATTAAACTTCCTATGACATCCTGACCGTCTGTCCACCTTTGACCTTGTGTCCTCACCGTAGTTTGTTGGAATGTAATTAAAGTTCAGGGTTGGGAATGCTTTTTGTCAATGAGAGGCCTTTACAGTAATCGTGACGTGTGTGCTGGCTTTCATTCTCTGTAGGCTCCATCAGTGCAGTAAACTTCAGCCTGACTCACCTCTGCACTAAAGCTTTCACAATGGAGGAGGGGGAGTGATCTTTGTGGAAAGTCTTTTGAAAAAACAGGAGCAGCTGACTGTTAAAATTAATTATTTCAAGGATGTTCAGTCTCTCTCCACTCTTAAAGTAAACCAGAGTGTCATTAACTATTGGTATTAATGATGAAATGTAGCTGCTAGCCATGACATACTTGTATCTCCCCCCAACAAAGAGGCAGCTTTTTGCCTCAGGGAGGGCTCATTTCTTCATACATATTTATGTATATATCTGGCACATACATACATTGTTCTTACTGTTTCTTGGTCCTGGTGGTACTGTGTGTGTCAAAATATAACTGTGAAACTGACAGTGTTTTTCTTCTGTGGTGGGTGGCCATTTTGTGTCAATTTCTTCCCTCCACTGAGTTTGGCATTGAGGTCCTGATTCTCCCCGTCAGCTATGGATCATCAGCGGCCTGTCAGTGGCTGGAAATCAAACATCCCAGCCACCCGTGTGTCTGCCAGCACTCTGCCCCCCCCACCCGTGCAGAGTTGCATTGAATTATAGCCCGAGGACCAGGAGAGTGGGAACTCCCATGCTAATAAAGTCCAGACTGGGAGTGTTTCCACAGACTGCTCCGCTCCTGAAGCTGCAGCATTCCTCATGGTCACTTAATCCTGCAATAACAGTGGTTTGGAAGTAGTGAGGTACAAATACTTTGTTGATGTACTCCATTAGCTTTCTCTGGTATCAGTGCTTTACTCCACTATTTATTTTTCCGACAACTTTTACTCCCAAATACCTTTACTTTTTTACATGATCAAAACAGGCTTTAGTTTAAATCTACATTTGGTGGCGTGATCATCAGTCAATGAGCACCTATTTCAGCCTCAGACAACATGAGCAGTGTATGCATGACAATGACAGTATTACAATTGGAAATACAAGTGGATTGAATGATCTATCAAGTGAGGTCCAGTTACCAGATTGACTCTATAAAACAGTTGGTAGTTATTTGCTACTTTATTTCAAAGCCCATTCTTCCTTACTTTTACTTGAGTAAAGATGTTTAGTCAGTACTTTTTAAACATGAGCATCTGTACTTCTACTTGTGTGAAGGATGTGTGTAGGCCTACTCCATTAACCAGGGTCTGACTAACAACAAAGACACACTTAACATTACATTACATTTCATTTAGACGACGCTTTTATCCAAAGCAACTTACAATGACCGATTACAGGGACATTCTCCCTGGAGTAACTAAGGGCTAAATGCCTTACTCAAGGGCACACTAGTGGTGGTGTTCCTGGCGGGATTAGAACTCACAATCTTCAGCCCACCTCACTATCCATTAGACCACCACTACCACTTAACTTCTAATCATTTAGTTCAAAGCTGTGGTAATGATGAAATGATCTGCTGTGTCATCCTGCAGGGTTTAACCAGTCAGCTAAAATCCAGAAACCCTTACGTGAAGGCGGTGTTATTAACTGCTCAGGTTTGACACCACTGACCTGAGGCAGCCCCATGCTGTGGCTCTCCTCTGGGCAAATGAAAATGCTGCATCATTTATCACAAACCCCCCCCACCCTGACATGTTTCTGGCCCTCGAGCAGTGGGAGGGTCCCAGCACCACCGTGTTGGTTTCAGGCTGCAGGACGGGGTTGTGTGTTTTTATTCCTCCCCTAAAAGGGCCCTCTGTGGTTGCCGCGGTTACCATGCTTTTTTGGATTCCCTCTCTATAATTGAGTTGCGTTTTCACCCTGGATTCCTCAGGCCGGCACAAAGCGGTGATTATTCCTGAGCAGCGGACGGGATGGTGGTGGTGGGGGGGGGCTTTGAATGAATGCCATCACATTCTCATGAAGCCCATTGGCTGCTCACTCTTTGTCCTCCGCTCTCTGAAGGACACAGAGCCTGTTTGATCCACAATGAGAGATGACTACATTTAACCAGGAGGGTGCAGGGGCTCAGGGTGGCATCACAAAACAATCTGCATGGCTTTTGGAAACACTCATTATGACCTTAGAGAGTAAACATGCAGAACAGTATGGAAACTACAAACAATGGAGAGCTCTGATAAATAAGATCAAAGATTAGTTTAAAGTTAGCCATGCTTGTTTCCTTTTTCACAGCCAGACAGTTTTATCTCCCCGTTTGTCATGGATGATGCTATCTATGGAGGACAAATGTTTTTGCAATCCCTTGACAAGGTCTGTATTTTAGATATCACAGTTACTGTCAATTTTGGCTTATGGCAACATCACTAATTAAAAGAAAAATGCTAACGTCAAAAATGAAGTATAATGTTATTCTAATTCTTGAATATTGTTTTTCTTCTTTATTATCTAATATTTTTTGGTGCGTTTTATAGAAGATTGTGATAATATATATCAGGCTTTGGCAGTTGATACGAAACATTGATTTGATGCACATGGGATTTGTTGCCTAATTAAAACAAATGAAGACAGGGCATCACAAGACAGAGCCTTTAAGCCTTTCTAATTGAGTTAGCCATCATATGATGCCTATATTCCACTTAGTTTAAAATGAAGTCATGCGTGACCGTCGTTTGTACAAACATCAGGGCTATAATAGTTTTTTCACCCTTCACTTGTTAGTGCTCGTTGCAATTCATTAACTATGAATAGTACACACTCCCATATGTCCCCTCTTAAAGGCAGTGCAGCATGAAATGGCTTTATATGTTCCTACTGTATATAACCACTTTGAAGTTAAAGAAATGAATGTAGCAGGTTGTGATTTCTGTAACAATAGTGTGCAGACAGGGTCCCAGAATTGAAGAATGTAAGGCTTTATTCATAACATACCATTTTCTTTACAAACCATATAACAGTGGACTGCTTTACAATGAGAGACATTGCAATAAATACAGTTTGAGAATACAAAGAGGAATAATATGAAAATATAGGTCATTTAATGGAACAAGGAAGTACGTCTGTAGAGTAAAAGTCAGCTTGGGTTTGGTGGTCTGAACCGTCATTAAAAGAAGGAAACACTATCTAGTGATTACATGAAGTAAAACATAAAAGAAGGAATTCCAGTCTGACTGGACAGAGGCTGGATAAGATGGAGATAAATCATATCGTTCCTCTCACGTGGATCATTAGCCCAGTTTCAGTCCAGGAACACACACTGAATGCAGCAGCTTCACCTGATGCTACACCGCCAGCCCACAACGTTATCACTACCTCCATCATTTAAACATCTTTTAAAAAAAGTGAATGCTCTTAAGCTTAAAACATCATCATCATCATCATTCTTGTCTCATGAATATATGCCACTACAGCTTCTCACAGCCTTAAAAAAAAAAGGTGAAGAAGGAAAGCAACATTTCATTGTATGCTCCGAGAAGAAGGAAAAAAACATAGTGAGGATAGCAAAAGACTTGCTCTGTTGTGTGGTTTATAAAATACACTAGGTAATACTGATGTGGAGGTGGGGGTCTCCTCTAATAGTCAATGCCCTGGTCGGTGTAGTGGGGGCTGTATTCGTCCTGGTACGCTCCCTGGTACTCCTCCTCTGGGAACTCTGCCTGATAGTCACTGTCGCTGATCTCCGAGCCGTTGGTGCCGGTGCCCTGGCTGCCGTTGGCGTGGATCACGGGCTCTGTGGGGGGGGCGCAGTACTTGGGGTCGTACACCTGTCTGCCCAGACCATACACACTCATACCTCTCTGGGACGCCACCTTGTTGGTGCCCATCTGCAGGGAGATGGTGGAGTTGTCCATCGGCTGCTGCGCCGTCTTCTGGTCGTAGATGTCTCTGCGGGTCCCGGGGGCCGACATGCCCGCCTGAGGGGGGGGGAAGCGGAAAGTTAACATGATGGAGGTGGAAATCATACACTGGTACTCAACGCCAGAGATGGCAAAAGTACACACATCCTTTACTCAAGTGGAAGTACAGATACTCGTGTTTAAAGTACTGACTAAACTTCTTTACTCAAGTAGAAGTAAAGAAGTATGGGCTTTGAAATGTACTTCAGTAAAAAGTACCCATAACTAGCAGCTGTTTTAAAGAGTACCTGACCTCCCTTTATATTAATAGAACAATAATGTCATTGTTAGCTAATGAATGTTTCCATGCTGAACAACGGCAACGTTTTCATTGGTCCCTCTTATTTAGAGAAGACTGGGAAATGATGGATACACGGATCGTGTTCAAATCAATAGGCACGCAATGACTCTAAATAATAATGATCACGCCACCAAACACACATTCAGACTAAAGGAACCAGCCTGTTTGGAAAATGTAAGAAGTAGAAAGTACAGGTATTTGTGTTCAACATGTAAGAAGTAGAAAGTACAGGTATTTGAGTTCAACATGTAAGAAGTAGAAAGTACAGGTATTTGAGTTCAACATGTAAGAAGTAGAAAGTACAGGTATTTGAGTTCAACATGTAAGAAGTAGAAAGTACAGGTATTTGGGTTCAAAATGTAAGAAGTAGAAAGTACAGGTATTTGTGTTCAAAATGTAAGAAGTAAAAGTAAAAAGTCGTCAGAAAAATAAGTAGTGGAGTAAAGTACTGATACCAGAAAAATGTACTTAAGTAGAGTAACAAAGTATTTGTACTCCACTACTTCCCATCTCTGCTAAACACTCTGTTCTAATTGGACAAGATCCAGGAAGTACATCTGTTTAAAAGGGATAGTTCGGGTTTTTTGTACTGTAAGTGATATTACCCGTGTCAACTTTGGCTGTTATGCCAAAAACACATTAAACTTTTAAGCTGATCTGACTCCTGGGTGGATTTACACATTATTTTTCACTTATGGGAACAGCCTTGGCAGGGTCTGCTCACTTTGTGCCCTTCTAGTATTTAAGCGTTTAAGTCTCCTCTCGGGATCTGTTGGAAATAAAAAGATCTAATAAGAGAAGCATAAAAAGAGGAGTGGGTTTCAACCTGGCTGGCTCCTTTGTTGGTTCCCATTTGCAGGCTGATGGTGGTCTGATCAAAGGGTTTGTCCGTCTGGGTCTTTGGATCATACAGATGTCTCCTGGTGCCGTACGCAGTCATCCCCGCCTGACTCGCACACTTGTTTGTCCCCATCTGAGGACGAAGGAAGATAGGAAATCCAATTATACATCAGCCTTGTTGTTTTCCTTACATTTACCTCATTACACAACCTGTTATTTATTTTAATGCTTTAACTTAGATTCCAATGGTTGCGTCACCGCAGTAGAAATAAGACTCTCTAGGGAAAAGGCCGCCTCTGTTTATTTCTCTGGAACTACAGCGGTTATATTTAAACTAAACACAAGCTCTCAGTTACATCCAGTTCATGAGTTGTCATAAGAATCCCCTTATCTTCAGTGATAGTTACCTGCAGTCCGATGACGCACTGACCGGCCTTGATCTTCTCGTCATCAAAATGTCGGGTCTGTTTGTCTGCGTATTTCACTCCGATATCAATCTTTGTGTCCGAACCTCTGGTCTTTGACTGGAAGAGAGAACATGCTCATCAAAGCCCCGACATGACATTAGATGTATTTCCTGCAACAATAGAAAATGTGTTCCTCAGCGGACAATGCCCCCCTGTCCTCACCATGCTGGCCAGCGCGAGCAGTGTGGTCTGGACTTGAGTCATGTTCCCACTTTCAAACAGGTCATTGGCCTCAAAGATGTCATTGGGCTTTAGGCCGTAGGCCAGGATGGCTTTGATGAAATTCCCAAGGTTTTCCAGCTGCAATGGAAAAAAGAAAAAAAGAGGAAATGATGGGGGCTGGGTGTCCAACAAAAGCAGGAGGAAGCAACAACAGCACAAATAAAGCAGAGAAAGCTTCATGAATGAGTCTGAGCTGCAACTCATGAGTGTCTTACCTTGTGCCAGTTCAGCTGTGAGTGGTTGATTTTCCTCACTGACTCAGGTTGCAGGTTATTAATCAGACTTAAGAGAAAGGAAAGCACAACATGAATCAGACGGAAAACCCCAGAGGACATCTCTTTGATCTGCCGTGCCATGTTTCTGTGGGATACTTACTTGCAGAGGATGACTCCGTCCTTCAAGCCTTTCGTGAAGTTCTCTCCAATGGGCATTTGTGTTCTCTCCTCAATCCAAAATCTGAGATCCTCTTCCTTTTGTGTGTCATATTTCTGAGCAATCTGAGAGAAAAAGCATCGTGTTAAACCTGCTGCAGTGAAAGAGACTGTAGGTCTGATAGAAATGTACTTTCACTAGTCAGTTGAGTAGTAAATAATCACGTAAAGGTGATAGGGAGTAGAAATAAGTCAAACCACTCGATAGGTTATGTAATAAGTTGTAATATGAGATGCTTGGATCCACACAGGTGTTGCATACACTGACACACAGTAACAATGGGATCCTTCATGAACATGAGAAAAAGTCCCCTACACTGACTGGTTCACACAAAACACATCATAATAACAACACTCAGACTTTCCAACTATCATGGAATATAAATGGACTTGATTTGAGCTCATTAGAAGTCTCTTTCAAACTAAGACAAGAAACATGCATAAAAAACAAGTAATGACAGAATTTACTTGAGTGTAAATGGTATTTAGCTTTCAGTGATGTGTGAGCAGAAACAAAGAATGAACTACTCTTTTCTCATCTTGTTTTCTTTTTGACCGTTTCCACAATTGGAGGGACCGGTTTTTAACCTTTAACTGAAGCTCTTAATAGTCATTCTTCACCACCCTGCCTTCGAAGAGAAACAGTCTGGAAGTGCCCATAGTTATTTACAGTACGCAACACAGAGCTCAGAGAGAGATATCAGGGAGAACAGGTAAATACTTTGAATTTAGATGTTATTGAAGTACACATTTGACTAAATACTGTTTCAGGTGTACCAAACCCTTAATCACACCCTCAGTTCCTCCACACTAGACGGACAAAGTGTTGTAATGAGAGAGATTCAATCCGTACAGTAATCCTCCTCCCATCTCTAAACAGAGTTTAAGTGTTGGCTGACACCGAGTAAACATCCTACTGACTGCTCATCCACAGCCGGGCGCAGAGTCCACTCAGCTTACACTCGGAGAAGAATCCCAGAGATAAAAACCATCTGTGTCCATCTCAGGTTTCATTGACCCGCCACTATTTCACCGTGAAAACACTGAATGCATTTTTTACTCTTGAATTTGGAAAGAATAACTAATGGCGAATATTTTGACTGATATCTCAATTGAGATATGATTGAGGGACTCATCAGTTTATAGTTGGATGTTTTGTAAATAAAAAATAAATATGTTTAGTTTAGTCCGGAAAATACCATTTGTACACCGGGATGTCTCCACAATGCTTCATTCAAAAAGTCTTTCAACACACATTTAGCTTTTAACAAACAGTGTGCTTCCTGTGATTTGACCATTCGACTTGACCATACTGACATTTTGATTCGTATGCAGCTTTAATTCTTCTATAGTATTTGTTTCTTAGTGATGTGATTACTCCAAAACACGTAATTTCTCATTTTCAAACTATTCCCTGTGTCCTGAATCAACTAGTTACTGATCTGCAGATGATGTTGCCTTTTCAAACTGATTAATCATTCAATCTATGAAATGTCTGAAAAAACCACAGCATGTATCCAGCCCATGTTTCCATGTCCATATGTACACCTGACTTTTCTTGTTCTGTCTTGCTATGCAGTTATCACCCCCTGCATGCCACACTGGTTTCCTACCGGAGCACTTTCAGCCACAGACTGAGATCACCCATAACCACCACACAGCGCCACAGGAGGTCTTTCCTCCCAGTGGCAATCAAACTCTTTAACTCTTCACCCCTAAGTAAAGGGCACTGAGAACTCCCACACCAACACTATGTGCAATATACTGTAAGTTCCATCACTGCAATACACTCGCTGCTATATATATATATATAACTGTGCAATATTATATTATATTATTATTGTTAGTATTATTAATAATGCTATGATAACGTGCAATTACGTAACTGCCACTACGTTTTAATTTTTGCACTATAACTACTAATAATAATAATTGCATTGATTGTGTGACTTTCTATGTTTCTACGTTTCATGTTGTCTGTGGATGTTTAATTGCTCTTTTTGCTGCTGTGTTTATTGTGTTTAATTTCCTTCGGGATAAATAAAGTCTTATCTTATCTTATCATACCACAGAAATATTTACCCCCCTGCAAATGTCAGCTGTCACCTGCAGATCACATAGTTTTCTACATTATTAGAGAGGACATATTGTATTGTGCTCATTCAGGTTCATATTTGTATTTAGTGTCTCTACTGTGACATGTCTCCATGCTTTAATGTTCAAAAAGCTCTTCCTCATTTTTGCATTGACAATTACTCAAAGGAATAACCTATTGGCAAAGTTTTAGTTAGTTATATGACCGATAACATTGAGTGCATTGCACAGTCAGAAATGTATCATGCCGTCATGAAATGAAAACACAAATATGAATTTTTTTCATATCCTCTCTCTCCCCCTCCCAGCTCTTGTTAAAAGCCAAACAGGATGTTGTGCCCGAGTGAAAGGTTACAGTTAAAGGTTACATCTTCTCCACTACTCATAATATCAGAGAGGAACCCCATTGAGGAGCCGAAGAGCTGGAATGATTAGAGAGGGGGAGTAATTCTCTCTTCACGACTCCCGGCAGTTATTATCGAGGAAGATTGCCAAAAAGCTCTCAGGAAAAAAAAGGGGGGAAAAAGCAGGCATTGGAAAAAGGGATCCGATTCTTACGATGGAAACTGAGCTTCTGAGGGGAAAATCTGGAAGGGTGAAATGTGAGCCAGCTGGAATGGAAAATCCGACAAACCCCTGCGCCATTTCATCTCTGTACCCAAAAGCATTTCCTGATGACAGCATGAAACTGCTCACATTTTTTTTAAAAAGGGTTCAGAGCTACTGTTTAACACTCTCACAGGAACGAACAATCACAGTTATGTAGACTGAACCGGTTTCAGTCAGGCATTCAGATAAGAACGGCTGATAGTAATGTGAAACATAACAATCCAACCACGGTGGTTAATCAGCATGAAGCTGCTTAGCATTTTGTCCCATCATACACATGACCGAGTCCTGAACCAAGGCTGAGCAAACAGAGCGGCAGCTATTCATTAATATATAAACCGTCCCGGCGCATGAAAAACTCCCAACATACCACAAAGTGTGGCGAGAGGAGCCGTTTCATCAAGTCAGAGTTTCACAAGAGAAGAATACATCTGGCTGCTGCAACTACTCATTATTTCCTCCATCAATTCATCTGTCAGCGAACAATCAACCTTTTTTGGTTAATTATATAGTGTATACGATGCTATGCCCATCGCAATTACCCAAAACACAGGGTATCCTCTTCATACGTCTGGTCGTTTCCTCCCCGTGGAGCCAGAACTCAAAGATATTCAGAGTAAACAGTAAATCATGATGGGACCAGATTGATTCCCAACTAGATGGATACTCAGATTGCCAAGTCCAGCCCGTATCCGCCACAAAATGTTATGGCTTCTTCCTTGGCCAACGATACACCCTTAAACCAAGTTTCATGGAAATCTGGCCAAAAGTCTCTCCGTAATCTCGACAAACAAACCAACAAACCCAATCGCGGTTGAAAAAACAACAGTTGCTTTCAAAGGATTCCAGTCAAAGTCTAACCCAAAGATTTAGTAAAGATTATCATTTGGACATTTCAGCAAAACCTTTAACCTGCAGCAAACAGAAACCCCACTTTAGTCTACAACTTGTAGTTTCCAATTCGATGGTAGCCACATTGCTAATAGCAGTAATCAGTTAAACAATAATGTGCTTATCAAAGACTGAAGGCCACAGGCAAAGTGCAGTGTCTGGAACATCTTGCTCCACACAATCCTAACAGCAGAAAGAATCGAGAAAGCCTGCACCTAACCATTTTACTAAGTGGCTGTTCAGACAGAAAACAAGCCTAACAACGCTGAAGGGTTAGCTTCATCAGGCCCTGTTGAGATATCAAATGAAAACTGGGAAGTCAAGTTTAAGAAATGGATCTATGACGGTTGTAAAACGCCAAATAACTTCACAGAGGTTTATGAAACTACGAGACATGGTTATTCTCTGGAAAGTGATCAAAACGGTTATAATTTAACCTTAAAATCTGACGACACCAAGTAATCCACCAGGAATGTGTTCTTGTGCAGTAAGTGGTTGGCCAGTTATAACAATGTTTGTAAAAGTTGAGCCTGGTTCAAACTTTTTGCCGGACAACGCAGCATTTTTCAGCATCACCGGACTAATTCCCTTCATAGAAGTGAGGACGGTGTACATGATAAATGTGTTATCTTTCTGGAGCTGAACAATAGCCTCAGGAAGGGAGTCTTTCCTGCGAGGCTAAATTGGAGGCATCTCTGTGCTTGGGTAATCACAGGCTGCTCTCACAACACACTGATGTGTAGAACTCTGCTGTCAGCACATTACTCGAGAGGCTTCGCTATGAACACTGTGCTTCTTAGTCGGTAACACAGCACAGACAGACATTCACAAAACGCCAATGATTCATTCAATAGTCAATTAGATGATCAGTTTTTAGCCTCTCAGATTTGAAGATGTCCTGGTTTGAATCAAATTAGGGTGAATACATTTGGGTTTTCAGTCACAATAGGCGTCAACTTGCGATGTCAGTTGAACATTTTTCACTCGCTTTGGACATTTTATACATAGGTTAATCAACCACAATTCAAGTCTTGAAAAATAGGAAAAGATGGATCTCTAGTGCTTGAATACTATATGCAGTATTTTCAAATTCAACTTTTCTTGGTACACAAGGCACCTAACTGGTTACTTAACTGTATTTAAAGAAAACATAATCTGATGACTAAAAAAAGACCTTCATAACCTAAATAAACTACCTAGGATTAGGGATGTCCCGATCAACTTTTTTTACTCCCGATCCGATTCCAATCATTTGATTGACAATTTGCCGATACCGATTTTTCCCAATCCGATCTTTATGCAATGCATTAAGAGAAAAAAAAGCATTCAAGTTGTCCCTTAAGGTTATTTTTTATTTAAATTGGATATTCTATCCAACATGGATATAGCTTCTTTCTTTCACAGCAGCATTGGATCAGTTCAGTTGTGCAGCATTGGATCAAAACAAAATAAAGCTTTCAGTACTCGTTAGCTTACTGCTACAATTAGACACTGCTGCCCACTCTGTTGCCAGATTTGAGAGAAATAAGCAACCAGGTCTATGAAAACAAGCCCCAAAGAAGCAACACATACATGATGAAACCAAAACTAAGGCCTCAGGATGACTTTAAGACTTGAACATGGTCATTTTTGTTTTGTAACATTGAATACAAAATTTAAAAAAATTTATTAAAAAAAATAAAAATCCCGATCCCCGATTTTTTTTCTCCCGATTCCGATCTTTTGAAAATCACGTGATCGGCTCCGATCCCCGATCACGTGATCGGATCGGGACATCTCTACCTAGGATGGTAACATATTTAGGGTTGACTTTGAAGATAACACTCAAAATGCTCTGACTTTTGTCCAACTGCACTTTGGCAAAAGGAACATATGGATGAGGTTGAATAAACATGATAAAAACTAACAAGGACACAGGACGAAGACTAAATAGAAAATGAGTGATAGCAAACAGTCTATTTAACCTCCAGATTGTGAAAGCTCCGTCACAATCTATGCATTTCAGAATGACGCAGGTTTGCTTTTTAATCAGTCCACCTTGAGATAATCGGATAAATATGATGATAAACCACAGAAAGATAGGCGTAGATTCGTCTGTCAGGAGGAGGTCTGTTTTGCAGATGAACTGAGCTGTCATCAGTTACACCAGAGCTGTTCGACTTCTCCTCTCCAGCAGCTCTGCACACACTAACACAATCAATGTGTTTGCTGATAGGACCGCCGGACGCCACCCACAGGCAAAACAAACAGACGCTCCAGGACGGGGGTGGGAGAGACGCTCAAGAATTCAGTCATATGCTACGGTTAGCGTTTCAAGACATTTTATATCAGCAAAGCGAAGGCATCAAAAATGGCTATAATGCTTTTCTCGGTGAGCTAATACCAATGTTAGATTTACCAGTTATTTTTTTAATGGTAATCGCACAATTGAAAAAGGTAGTTTCATTCCATCGTGCCATAGCTTAATGGAGTGTCTCGCTGAAGATATAAAGTCAAATAAATACAAATTAACGATGGAAATAAAGTTATGTAGCGTAGTTCCCGTATCTACCGTCTTCTCCTGTATCTGCTGTATTGACAGAAATGTTTGAAGCTTTTAGCATTTTTACATTGTCGATCCTGATGTGTTACTCAGAGTTCATGACCCCAGTGAAAAACTGTGATCTGAGCAGACACGGAGAAACTCACGGCAGAGAATTGTTGCCAGATCAGTCAGACCTTTAGCAAACACCTCAAAACAAGTCAAGTGAGAACTCTTGAAATAAAAAAGACAAGATAACTCGGAAAGCTCGAGAGTCTCTGGTTTCACTTTTCTTTGTACACAAAGCACATAACTGCCTGCCTTTATGAGCCGGATTTAAAACAGGAAAAGGGAATCAAATATACAATATAATGTAATAATTTAAAAATGTTCCATGAGGCCAGTTTCTTTTTCCAGTCACACAAAGGAAATCTATCTGCTTTCCATTTCCCCTGAAACATGAATGTGCTTCCAAAGCCTTTTATTGACTGATAACATAATTCACTTTTATTGAACAATGGACCGATTTTCTATTTCCTGTTGTTTATAATATTCCTCCCACAGCTTATAAAGTGTCGATACTGGTTGCAGTTCAAATCAAACAACTCTATCTCCGATAAGCACCACGTTTAATATATTAACTGAGGCTATATGTGATCCCCTTATCCCACATTTAAAATATTTGCGAGTCGTGTTAGTTCACTATCGCGGAATGAGGCAACAGTGCTGTTTAAAGCTTTGGCTCTCTGATCAAAGTGTTTGTCTTTTTGGCGTTACAAATTGGGTGTCTGTGGCGACACTCCCAGGACAAATTACAAGAGGGCGATCTCTGGGAAGTGAGATCCAAAAATACGGCAATGGCTTTTTATATTATTACTGGTTAACAAAAACAATATGGTTATCATCCACAACCTATGACTTTAGAAGTTGAGGTAAAAATGAGATAAATACAATCTATATATGTTAATCTAAATAACCCGTTCTAATCAGAATACCCTGTTGTATACAAATCCAATGTGATACTGTATTTCCTTCAGCAAAAAGAGCAACACAACAGACTTGTTTTTAATCCAAATGTCTGCTACCCAACTATAAAAACCCTGATGCTCACAGCAGAGTGGAAGTGAAAGGCGGTGGGCCGATGGATGGGGTCCTCATCGAGGGGTTTTTGCTGAAGGATTTCAGGAATGTGATGTATGCAGCTCGGAGAAGAAGAGCATGGGCTACTGATCACACCACTGCAATGGAACCCAGATGGGCCCCCGCATGACATCTTCCTTTTATTTATGTGCACTCCCTGACAGAGGAGGTTTTTCTGCAATTAACTGGGTCTACGTGACTCCAGTTGAAACATTACAGTCGGGTTTAGAATACACATACCTACAAATGGAAAATGTAGAGGCCCTATTATGCTGTTGGGGGCTTAAGGCCCAGATACACCGGCCAGTCACCTGAGAAGTCGCCGACGCCGACACCGACTGTTACGTCGCCGGACTCTCCTGCGTATTTGCCGACTTCGCGCACTGGAACACACCGCAAATCCGAGCCGAGCACGTATGAACTGCGTATGCGTGAGTGGCAATAACTCTCCTTACCAGCAGGCGGCGGTAGTGTGTATTCATCATTCAAAAGAGGCAACAACCGGAACAACCGGAAGACAGAGAAGAAGAACAGACTCCGTGATATAAACAAACAACAAATAGCGTTTTTCTTTCCATTTTCACTCTCGTCCATTGAAAACATAAACGAACAGGAGCTCTATAAACCGATGAGGTGAAATAGCCGTCCGTGTGTGTTCCATCTTCCATTTTAAATCATTTGTTTACCTCCCTCACTTCCGTTAACGCTTCTCATGCACTGATTCGCTAGCTGAACAGCCAATCAGTGTTATCCCTTTGTCCGACTTCCGGTGGTGTTCCCGACGCCGATTCAACATGTTGAATCGGCAAGAAAAGGCGTCAGGTCGGCAGAAAAGACCCGACGGCGGTGTTCCCGACGCCGATTCAACATGTTGAATCGGCAAGAAAAGGCGTCAGGTCGGCAGAAAAGACCCGACGGTGCGGCGCACACCACTCCGAATAGGGCGTGCCCACGCTCATGTTCGGCACGACTCCCATTTACTGCCGATTTCGGGCCGGTGTATCTGGGCCTTTAGGCTGGCCACAATAAAAGGCCACTCTGAAATGTTCAGTTTTATCACACAGCACAATGCCACAGATGTCGCAAGTTTTGAGGGAGCGTGCAATTGGCATGCTGACAGCAGGAATGTCCACCAGAGCTGTTGCCCGTGAATTGAATGTTAATTTCTCTACCATAAGCCGTCTCCAAAGGCGTTTCAGAGAATTTGGCCGTACATCCAACCGGCCTCACAACCGCAGACCACGTGTAACCACACCAGCCCAGGACCTCCACATCCAGCATGTTCACCTCCAAGATCGTCTGAAACCAGCCACTCGGACAGCTGCTGCAACAATCGGTTTGCATAACCAAAGAATTTCTGCACAAACTGGCAGAAACCGTCTCAGGGAAGCTCATCTGCATGCTCGTCGTCCTCATCGGGGTCTCGACCTGACTCCAGTTCGTCGTCGTAACCGACTTGAGTGGGCAAATGCTCACATTCGATGGAGTCTGGCACGTTGGAGAGGTGTTCTCTTCACGGATGAATCCCAGTTTTCACTGTTCAGGGCAGATGGCAGACAGCGGGCAGATGGCAGACAGCGTGTGTGGCGTCGTGTGGGTGAGCGGTTTTCTGATGTCAATGTTGTGAATCGAGTGGCCAATGGTGGTGGTGGGGTTATGGTATGGGCAGGCGTATGTTATGGACGACGAACACGGGTGCATTTTATTGATGGCATTGTGAATGCACAGAGATACCGTGACGAGATCCTGAGGCCCATTGTTGTGCCATTCATCCACGACCATCACCTCATGTCGCAGCATGATAATGCATGGCCCCATGTTGCAAGGATCTGTACCCAATTCCTGGCAGCTGAAAATATCCAAGTTCTTGCATGGCCAGCATACTCACCGGACATGTCACCCATTGAGCATGTTTGGGATGCTCTGGATCGGCGTATACGACAGCGTGTTGACATGTCCGGTGAGTATGCTGGCCATGCAAGAACTTGGATATTTTCAGNGGGTATAGTCTCCCCCCCTTTCTCCACCCAGAGTCCCAGGGGTGCAGGGAAAGGAAAAATATCCTGTGAATTAGTGGAAACCTCCGTCAGTTTCATTGTTCAGTGGATGTCTCCTCTCATTTGAAGGGAGAGGAGGTGAGGGCCTGGAGGTCGGCAGCAGCTGTAAATACAATGTCTGGCAGAGAGAGTCAGTGCGGGGTGATGAGAGAACCAGCGAGCCCCAAAAAAACCTCCGCCGTCCCCGAACGATCATTAGTGTAACGGCCTGCGAAAAGCAAAGTCATAACGGAGCCCCCACGTACAAGAGCGCCTGTCAAATCTAGAGTGATTTATTCCAGGAGAGTTTTTTCTGCAGTTTCCTACCGTGCTGAGATTCACTCTGGGGTTAAAGTCCGCAGTTCAGCTGTGTCTTTATTCATTAACTTGATTTGAACATTTTAACTTTTTCTTCTTCTTTATTAGATGCTTTAGTAAATGCAAGTCTTTTGCATCCTGACCCATTCTAAGACTTGTATTTGTTTCTAGACTTCGCTGATATGTTTTACCGTTTATTGACTTTCTTAGACTTTCGAATCACGTGTGTACACAATTTTGTATTTTTGTATTTGATTATATACGTCGCATTGTGGGAGGGGCTTGGGTCAGAAGATTTTCATTGCCATTTCTATACTGTAGCTTATGACACATTAAAAGCTTTGAATCTTGAATGTTTCTTAGTATCGCATTGGTACGTGTTGATACAAAATCTGCAAAACATCAAAGATTGAATCGTGTTCTTGGACTGTTTTCTTTTTTAAACTCTGAATTGGGTTAGTAAGTTAGACTGACCACCAACAGCCACCATACAATAGATTATTTTCTTTGGGGAAACATTTCCAATTAGCAATTATCCTGATGTTGGAGTAAACATTAACTTCAACAATACATTTTATACTTTCCTGCATAGAAACCAAAGCAATGCCATTTGTTTTGCTCTACCTGTCATGTCTGATAAAGATTAATAAGGATGTTACAAGTTGTTATATTCCTGTCAATTTAACCCTACAATATCTATTCAAAACTTTTGAAAAATGGTTTCAAAACCTGGAAAGAATGCCCAGATCTTCAACTGAGGTCTACATATTTTTTGTTTTTGACTTCTATTACCAGTTTCTTCTTCACTGCATCTGTCAACCACAGCGATTTCTTTCCAGTTTTTAAAACCCCCAATGTAAAATACGACGTTATCAATAAAATGTGATTGATTGATTGATTGATCTGTCTGCCATTACGCAGCTCTACTGAAAGCTGTTGGCGTTTTGAAGCACCTTGACTGCTGATAGACTGGGAAACGTTCACCTATACTTCCTTCTTTCAGATACCCCTTCGCTTTGGGGTGCATGGGAAACGAAAGAGAGAAAACTAAACAAGGCAATCTGTGAAGTCAGGCGACAGGTGTCCGGCTACGCTGGGGCCTCCAGTTAAACCAAACTATCCATAAAAGCTAGGCTGGTATACCAAGAAGTCTCTGAGCTTTGTGAGTGATCTGTGGAATTGCAGACTGGTGTTTTTTGTGTATTTGCAGCCCCCTTTGACTTTGTGTTGCCATGCCGGATCGTAAAAAAAAAGAAGAAATCTTTCATGTTTGTGGGAAAGCTGAGATTGGCTGAGACCGGGCTTTACTGAAGATCTGAAGGAAAGATATCAGGTCCACACATGGTGGTGTTTCTTTTCTGTTTTCATGCTCCATTTCTAACCAAGACCCCTGAACCGCTGCTAAACGTTATACATGCAGTTGATGCTTTAAAAAGGCACAATATGTCCTTTTCAGCCACTGGGGGTTTCTACATCAAAACAATAACAAAAGACAAGGCGTCCATTGCTTTCATTTCTACACTATTCATATAGGGATTAATGAGTTACCCAGTACAACACTACATAAAGCAGTTTCACGTAAAACATCTCTGTTTCTCGCTGACAAAAGGACGTCTCAGAGGGACTGTGAGCAAAGGTCCCACTAACTCAAATTTCTTCTATAATAACTTCCAATAATAATAAGATCTATTCTGTACATTCAGGAGGTTTGCACCAGGACCTGAATTATCCTCAAAGAGCTCTTCCTATTGTAAGAAATTAAAATCAATGTTTGAATGACGTAATTTAGATTAAACATACTGTAAGCTTAAAACAGTTTTATTCTGAAAATACTTCATTTCCGGTTAGCATTAGCTTGTGGCTAACGTTATTGCTGGATGTTAAATGAATGTACAGTTTTATTTTGAAAAGCTTTATTGAAAGACGTCTAGGTTGTTTACAATGACGTCACTTCCGGTTTCACGTTAACAATGATTACAGCCGTTAAATGCATTAAATAAAAAGTCATGAATGAGAATACGAGGAGAAAAGCCGTGTGGAGTTATACAATGAACACACAACGTCTAAATCCTTTTTAGAAGAACGAGTGGACGGAGGACCCCCTTTCGTCAGACCCGCCAATGAGAGGAGGAGCCAGGAATTGGACATTAGCTCGCTCCACGTAGAATCGCTCTCTCTTCTGCCCCCCACCCAAACATGGCGCAACCGAACTGTTTCAAAACCACGTCACTTTCATTAAATTACCCATCTGAACCTTTTCGAGACTACATTGTCTCTTTTTAACTTTCCCCTGGACTCGAGAACAACGAACAAATCTTCACTATCCAAACGAAACATATCTGGTGATGAAAACTAATAAAAACACTGAATGAGGCAAATTAAAGCTAACAATGAGTGTTTTTCAAATGAGGTCTGGCTGCTGCTAACGTTAGCTCAACATTTGATAACTTAACATCGAGATGTCTCTGGAATAAAATATGTAATCTAGTTACAATATCTTTTAAATAGAAACCAAGATCTGACAAGTACATCGCACACATTTGACTTAAAACTAGAGAAAAAGTCAATTTATTAAAGCGTCTAAAAGAAAACCACAATGCTTTCCAAACTAAATGGACAGCTAGCTTGATTCAAATGTTCTAGGTTTGAATATTATTAAAAAACATTTGGTATCTTTATATTATAAGATTATAAGGCGTACTTTCTTCCTCTCACAAACTTCTATTTCTCTTAAGATCTCATCGTCTTTTGTCCGACTGAACTTCTTTTTGCACGGCCGTTGATTCGGTTTTTGACCGCAGCTCTGCAGGATGAGAGGCCGGCTCACATTACCCACAATGCCGTTCCTCTGGCGCTGGAAACCTCTGGGATGTCAGCTCGTGAAAGATCCATGCCTCTATCCAGGGGTTAAGACAATAAGACAGTTATACTGTCCCTTCCCAGGCTGAGCTTTAACTCATCCTGTTTACTGGAAGGAATTTAAAGGCGACAGCTGAGGGCATGATCCCACCCTAAATCATTAGTGATGATGGCCTTCTTTTACACAGCTTCAAGCTCTTCCTCTCTCTAGGAAGCTGTTCCTCTCTGGTCAGTCAAAATGAACAATAACATCCCTTCAAAACGCAGCTTTTCAGTTATCCAAGAGAGGCTTATTCCGTACATTTTAACAGAGAGGGCTTTTTGTCAGGTTTTAAAGAAAGTCACAGCATGTTTGGTTGGGCTTAGGATGGTGTAAACGTGCAAAGCTTCTGCACCAGGTGACGTATAAAGCACTTTGGAGCACAATAGATGATCCTATTGATCTGTTATTACAGAAGGAAATGCACTAGTAAACTTCACTGGAAATATCAAGCACTATCCAGAAAGAAATGCATGTTTTTGTTATATTAGTAAAGTGACATTAAACCTCGGTAACAGAACACACTTTTTAACCCTCCTGTTGTCTTCGGGTGAAATCTGACCGATTTACTACTTTCATCAATCATAACTTTTTTGTCTTACATTCGATTGCATTAAGGCTTCATGATATCCTTTACAGTAGACATTTGAACATATACAATTGCTGATCAACACTTTCATTTGATTTTGGATGATTTAGTCAACTTTGTAACATCCATGGTGTTCCCGGTCCAAAACTACCGTAATAAAGGAATTAGTAACCATCCGGATCCACACACACACACACACACACACACACACACACACACACACACACACACACACACACTCGCACTCTCTCACACACACACACACACACACACACACACACACACACACACACACACACACACACACACACACACACACACACAAGAAACACGTTCCATCTGACCAAACACCTGATAGCATAATTGTTGGCTCATCAATCAGGATGTTGGCACTATGAAAAGACCACAGGTGAGTACTTTCTTACAGCAACAATGGAAGC
>NW_011369947.1:12903057-12903802 GCF_000735185.1 Notothenia coriiceps
GTGACTGGAAGTGGCTGTGATTTGAAGGTTTTGAGTTGGATGAACTGAGTGCGGCCAGAGAGATATGATTTAAACCAGAGGAGGGGTGTGTCAGTGATCCCGATGGAGGTCAGTCTGTCAATGAGGATTCTGTGGGAAATGGTGTCAAAAGCTGCACTAAGATCAAGGAGGATGAGGATAGTTAATAGTCCAGAGTCAGCTGCCATGAGGAGGTCGTTAGTGATTTTCAACAGTGCTGTTTCTGTGCTGTGATGGGGGCGGAAACCAGATTGAAATTGTTCGTACAGGTTATTGTCAGACAAGTGGGTATGGATCTGCGATGCAACAGTTTTTTCCAGGATTTTTGAGAGAAATGGTAGGTTAGATATGGGACGAAAGTTATTAAAATTGTTGGGGTCTGCACCAGGTTTCTTCAGTATGGGCGTGATGGCGGCTGATTGGAAAAATGAGGGAACAAGACCAGAGGTGAGGGAGGAGTGTATGATGACAGTTATAAGGGAGGACAATGAAGGTAGACAAGCTTTTACCAGGGGGGTAGGAAGAGGGTCTAACTTACAAGTAGATGGCTTGGATTTACGGATGAGGTCAGATATTACAACAGCAGAGGGAAGTGTGAAACTTGAAAGAGAATGAGAGAGAGGGTCGGTGAAAACAGGGAGAGATATACTGCTGGTGAATACTTTCTATTTTGTCATTAAAAAAAGTGACATGAGGGAGTTACAGTAGGCAGTTGAATACTGATGAG
>NW_011369947.1:12903835-12904066 GCF_000735185.1 Notothenia coriiceps
CGTGATGGCGGCTGATTTGAAAAGTGAGGGAACAAGACCAGAGGTGAGGGAGGAGTGTATGATGACAGTTATAAGGGAGGACAATGAACGTAGACAGGCTTTTACCTGGGGGGTAGGAAGAGGGTCTAACTGACAGGTAGATGGCTTGGATTTACTGATGAGGTCAGATATTACAACAGCAGAGGGAAGTGTGAAACTTGAAAGAGAATGAGAGAGAGGGTCGGTGAAAAC
>NW_011369947.1:12904603-12913305 GCF_000735185.1 Notothenia coriiceps
TTGAAGTTTTTGAGTTGGATGAACTGAGTGCGGCCCGAGAGATATGATTCAAACCAGAGGAGGGGTGTGTCAGTGATTCCGATGGAGGTCAGTCTGTCAATGAGGATGCTGTGGGAAATGGTGTCAAAAGCTGCACTAAGATCAAGGAGGATGAGGATTGTTAATAGTCCGTAGTCAGCTGCCATAAGGAGGTCGTTAGTGATTTTAACCTGTTTCTGTGCCGTGATGGGGGCGGAAACCAGATTGAAATTGTTCGTAGAGGTTATTGTCAGACAAGTGGGTATGGATCTGGGATGCAAAAGTTTTTTTCCAGGATTTTACCTAGGGGGTAGGAAGAGGGTCTAACTGACAGGTAGATGTCAGATATTACAGCAGCAGAGGGAAGTGTGAAGCTTGAAAGAGAATGAGAGAGAGGGTCGGTGAAAACAGGGAGAGATATACTGCAGGTGGTGTTAGGAGTTAGTTGCTGGTGAATGTTTTCTATTTTGTCATTACAAAATGACATGAGGGAGTTACAGTAGGCAGTTGAATCATCATTACCAAAAGTACATCAGATCAAATAAGTGTATGATATCGATTTAGGTGATTACCTCCAACTGGTTTTGTCTACTTGGATCACCTTCCAGTTGACGATGCAGGTGCATTTGAACAAGAAAAACACAAGATAATTTATTTCAGGAGTATTTAGCTGGAAGTGTTCAGAACACGAGCACATATTTGACCATTACCATACTTGGTTCTGCACAGTATTTTCCTTCACACCATTCCTCTGGGCCCCATAACAAGTACATGCTGTATTCCCCTAATAACGGCTAATAGGGCAAAACAATTCACACACATAAAGTCCAGTTCTCATAATATGTTCTGCTCTAACAGCCAATACAAGAACATTTCAAACTTTAAAAGCACAACGTGTAGAATTTGTCGACACAACATTCAAAGTTGACCCAGATTCGCTCTTGTTTTTTGTGTTTAATTGTGCTGAATTTGCATTTAATCAGCACTGTGTGTGCCATGTTGTAGGGCTGTGCAATTAATCGTATTTTAATCTCGATTACAATTTTGGCTTGCAACGATTACGAAAACAAGGTAATCGAAATAAAACGATTATTATTTTTATAAAAAAAAAAAAATGTAATTATTCTTTTTTAATTATTTGTAATAATTGTATTGGTTTTTCAGTTTAATTATACTTAAGGTATAAAAAACATACTGTTAACATTTTAACAGTTTTCAAAGTAAATGGATAATCGTTTTTAGTAATCGTGATATCAATTATTCACCAAAAGAATTGTGATAATGATTTTTGCCATAATCGCACAGCCCTACCATGTTGTATCATTCTCTTCGATGCTTGCTTATGATATGGCCTCTAATACTTCGATGTATAGATATTAATGACGAAAAAAGACCAAAACACAGCAAAATGAATAAAATAAGAGAACATTTGAGCAGAGGTCTCTCGGGTCTCTGCAGATACACACAACACACACTTCTAGTAAGTGATCATTTGAAGTAATCACACACTGTTGTATAGGAAATACTTTCTCACTGTGCCGTGTAAACACAGAAGAATTAAACCCCGCTGTCTGATACCTGTGTTCACTTGAGACGACACGCCTTAATAAAAGAGGACTTAGGGTGTTTGTGTCTCTCACCGGGGGATTCTGAATGAGCACAAAAGCTGCGGGGCTTACTGAACGTGGGCTGAATCCAACACGGGATAGAAAACCCTGTTGTGCCCTCGGGCCGAGCGAGTAAACACCGCAGTGCTTTGCATACAAGATGCGGAGGATTACTGCATGGTGACGGAGTGAAGAGTCTCTGCTCTGAGGGTGGAGGTGATGATGGGTGGCTCTGTAAGAGTGGGAATACAGTGAGTGGAAATATTTTGTTGTTCACTTCTGCAAGAGATCTTTTTAAGTGTAGGATCAGGTTCTGAAAAGATCTGGATTAGGATCAGTTTCGGCTTTTTAATAGGGTTTGTCTTTTTTTGTATGGAGGAATTAGGCAAGATTAATTTTCTGCACAATTCAACAACAAGTGCTTTACAAAATATAGGAAGTATTAAAAAGAAACTGTGAGGGTTAGGGGCAGAGGTCAGAGGTCAGACAACCAACGTTTTTTACGAGATTATGTTCGAGACTTCTTTGTTGACATTGTTTTAGGGTGCAGGAAGTTTTCATACTGATACTTTACTCTGGATATGGTTAGAATCTCAATTGGGTTTGATTTTGATATGAAGGAATTATAGGCAAGACTAGTTTAATTCAACAACAAGTCAAGTGCTGTACAATAAATATTAGAAGTATTAAGGTATATTGCAAAAGACTATATGAGGGTTGAATTAAGGGGCAGAGGTCAGACCACCAATGTTTTTTTACTGGATTATGTTCAGGACTTCTTTCTTGACATTGTTTGAAGGTGCAGGAAGTTTTCATACTGTCCAGAATCTCAATTTTTTTTTTTTAATACAGATGCAAAGCCTTGTTCACATGTTGCTTTGGTGAAACCATTTCCCATATCAAAAAAGTTAATCTAATACAATGCTTTACTAAGGTGTAATGACACATTAACATTCAATGGATGTTGTCTTCTTGCTTTTGTTGTTGCTAGACGCGTCCTTACGTGCCAGGTCATAGTCCAAATCGATGCATCCACTGACTCTTTTTCACAGCTTCAGTTTCCTAAACCTTAATATAATGTCTTTCAAAATGCCTGTTTAATGTACAATGTAGTCAATATGCTCAACGACAGACTGTGTGATGACATATTTCCCTTGCATACGTATAAGAATAGGAAAAAACATCTTATAAATGTATGAATGTACTCTTAAATATTCAAGCTTTAGTTTGGTTGGGTAGAAATGACATTGATAACACAATACAAATATATTCAACTGTCCCTATCTTCAGCTCTTAAGGCAGCAGTTGTTAATAAAGTGTGTGTGTGTGTGTGTGTGTGTGTGTGTGTGTGTGTGTGTGTGTGTGTGTGTGTGTGTGTGTGTGTGTGTGTGTGTGTGTGTGCACAGAGCTGTGTGTACGGGGAGAACCGGACCTCCATCCAGTGCTCCACCCCCTCTCTGGCCAAACTGGCCCTGCAGCCGCCCGTCGTCACCAAGATGGCGTTCGTTCTGGACGGATACCTAACGGATCAGTGGGACCTCATCTACGTGGAGGACCCTCACTTCCAGGACCCCAAACTCACCTCCAAGGACAACAAGAGCATCGTGGTGCTCAAGGTGAGACTACGAACATCCAGCTGTTAACTTTCATTGTCGTTTACTCTTACCCTAACGTTTGAAGAAATATCACAAAACAGCAGATTAGGTCAGAGTCAGAACGGCATCCTTTGGAAACATGTTGCTCAAGAAACAAAGGGCCAGAGAAACAGGTGCAGAAACTCAAGACTCAGAGTTGAATGTTGTAAAGTAAGAAAATCTCCATGTGTGAGCTGGAGCACATTTAGAAAAAGCTTCAGAAGTGCTTTGCAGAACAGAAGGAGCAAGTCATATACAGACACCCTGCAACATATTGTTTATTAATGGCAGTAATGACAAAGAAATTATGAATCTCTTGAATATTGTAAAGGATTTCCAATTGCTATATCAGTCAAAATAATCAAAATGAGGTATGTTTTTGACAAATTGCACAGTTAGGATCCAGGCAATGTTGGAAAAAGTATTATCTATACCAAATTATAATATTTGAAAAGTGTTTTCCTAAGTTTTGTTTGTCAAAATCTGAATTCTAGAAAATACATCTGTAAAATAAATGCAATGGAGTCAGAAGTGAAACATTCAAGGAGAGTAAAAGTGTAAAGTAGTATGAAATGAGAATGCTATGGTAAAGTACTCGTACCTCAGATGAGTACATGTACTTAGTTATTCTCCCCTAATAGACCCAGGTTCATGTTCACTCTCCTGCTCTCTGGCTCCCAATCCCCACGTTCACATGCAGTCGTCTATAGTCCGGGTCAAGTGTGGAAGGAAACAATACTGAAAGAAAAACAGGAAGTAAAGTCTGTTTCCCATCGTTTACCTTCCCCCCCCACCCCCCAACTTCTCCCTGTATTCTCTCTGTTGACTTGCATTGTTCTGCTGCGGGGTCGAAGCCCTTGACATCTTAACGCTGCGTTTCAAACCTCCCCCAGAGCCCGTTTTAGGAACACAATGCAAGACATATTCTTTCTTTCTTCCATTTTTCTGTTGACTGCTGCTGGACGGTTTGAGGCAGCTGTGCTGAAACCTCTCGCTCCGGGAAACCTCCTGCTTTTTTTTCCCAGACGTGACCTTGGCCCTGATGCTGAATCCACCAAAAACTCTTTCCCTCCCTCCTTCATCCCAGACAAGCCCCTCACCCAGAGGGGGAAGGTACCACAGGCATCTCACTGAAACCCATTTAACGCCATCCGATAACCCTGCCCTGCCATGGCCTCCTAAAGGAGAAAGCACTGGGCTCATTTAGCGCCATCTGATAACTCAAGCCCCAAAAATGGCTGCCGATAAAAGACAAATAAAGGAATATTTTGAGTGACAGCCCCCACCAGCGTGGCGGCGCTTAAAACGAGCCGTGGTGTTGGTTTTGGAGAAACGCCAGGCTCTTATCGCTGGAGATCGCTTTATGGGAGACTGTGAAGCATCCAACCTCCAATTAACTTCCCAACATTTTAGTGTGTGTGTGTGTGTGTGTGTGTGTGTGTGTGTGTGTGTGTGTGTGTGTGTGTGTGTGTGTGTGTGTGTGTGTGTGTGTGTGTGTGTGTGTGTCCCCCTCCCTCTCTGTGTAACAGGTGCGAGCGTCCACTCTGTGTCAAATTGGAAAATCCCGAGCTGTCACGCAGGGAATGCGATCGTTCTCTTTATTGCCTTCTGCTGCACTCAGACAAGTGTGTTTATGTGTGAGAGGCAGAGCTGAGAGGGCATGAGAAGAGAAAAACAAAAAGTGTGTGAGAGCCGAGAAAAAGGACAAATTAGGCTGCGATGTTCCCCTCAAACAACACACACTCTCTAACTCGGTTACACACACTCACGTGGACAAGCGCTGTGTGTGTTTCCAGTCAGATCTCAGTCAGAGGGGGGGTGTGTTGTCATCCCACTGGAGGTCACATGACTAGAATACACTGCTCTGTGTTACTCATATTAGGAAGCAGCAAACTTTATTATAAATACTATGAATTATTATTAAATCTGCCACTATTTGCTCCACTCATGGACTTTTCTAAACTGTTTTCCTACACATTTTAAATGAGTGCTAGTGCATTAGTCTAAATGAACCTACATCTTTTAAAGAGTCCTCCTGCTGATGTTCAGGTGTATATCAGTATGTAGTGTCTCTACTTTAAAGAGTCCTCTCCTGCTGATGTTCAGGTGTATATCAGTATGTAGTGTCTCTACTTTAAAGAGTCCTCNAGACTGCTAGAACAGTGCTTCTCAAAGTGTGGTCCGCGGACCACTGGTGGTCCGTGAGCGCCCCCTAGTGGTCCGTGAGTATATTGGTAACATTTCACATTTTAAATAAATTAATTCATTTAAGTTTTTCCGCACTCTCGCGGGAATATCTCGAGCTTAAAGTGGAGCTATCATGCTATATTTGAATAATATATTGTAGGGCCATACCTATATAAAACATGTCAGCGAAGTTTTTTTTTCAAAATACCAAACAGATCATGCATTTTAGCCATGCCTCATCTCGCTCTATTTGCTCTTTTCCAGCCCTGTTTGTGCAAGGGCTGATTCTGAGAAGTCTTCTTCGCTGCTTTTGTGGAAGACTACAGCGCCACCTACAGGCATGGCGTACTACAGCGTCTCCAGCGCTTTCGAACGGCAATGGTCGTGGCTATCTCCTCCTGATAGGTGGAGAGTTGCCCATATAGGCGGAGCTCCTCGTTCCTGATGTCAGAGAATTTTCAAATCTGGATCATAGAGATTATTATCTAATATATGCATCCAATGAAGTATTGCATGAAGTCTGTTGATGACCAGAGGCTGTTGTTGGGGCTGCATAAACGGTTTTTTATTTGTTTTTGTAGGCAGACCATGCAGGCCAGCCCAATGGTCACCAAGGTTCATGTTTTAATAGCATTTCTACCAAAAAAAAGCCCACACGAGCCTAACATGTGAAAAAATTGCTTAGACCTCAGAGAGTTAAACTTAGGCCTGCAACCATATAGTTTTACTGTATTTTGATTTGAAAATCCACAGCGGAGGCTTGTCAAATGGTTTTGAATAAAAATCAAATACAGTAGTCCAGAATGAGTGGAGGTTGGGGCATGTCCAGAATTGGTGTGTAAGGTTGATTCTTACATGTGTTACATAATGCTGATATGCTGGGATACATCTTGTTTACTTTAACTTTTGAGTAGTGCAACCTATGTACAACTTGAAATTGTATCAGATTGAATCTAACATTTACTGAGCACCGGTGAATATTCCTAAGACATGTTTCCCAAAATTCCTCAGTGATCGGCATACCCATTTCTGTCTCCCACTCAGTTCTATATTTTTCTGTGCTTACTTACTTCCTGACTGACTAAGTGTCTGGCATAGGGTTGACACTGCTCCTCTACATCCACGTCCGGATCCAGCTCCGGATCTGTAGATATCGAAAAAAGTGTGAGGCCGGGAGATCGTATTTGTTCTTCAATTGCTCAAAGGACATCAAGTGGCCCCCCTGGTACAAGTCCTGCAAGCACTCCACTCCCTTCTCCTTCCAGCGAGCAAACGCAGAATCCACGCTGGCCGGTCTAAAGGCGAGGTTGCCACAGATTGGGCTGTCTATGTACATATTTGGGGCTTTCAAGTATGTTTTAATTTGTTTCCATATTTTAAGAGAATTGTGTACCAGAAATGTCCCTGCATATAGCAATGTATTAGTCTTAACTGGGCTGTTCAGAAGGGCTGGGAGAGAAGTTCCGAGACAGGCTGCCCGTTCTATAGAAAGCCAGGCTGGAGTGTCCTCCTCTGTGCCCTCAGTGAGGATACACCTTCTCCAGAAAGCCAGAATGTTTAAATGTGCTGCCCAGCAGTAACATCTAACATTTGGTAGAGCAAACCCTCCCTCATATTTAGCTTTCCAAAGGTGTTTCTTGCCGATACGCACCGCTTTATATTTCCAGATGAAGGCGGTTTGAATAGAGTCTAACTTCTTAAAATAGCCTTGTGGTATACATGATGGGATTGACTGGAAGAGATTTGTAAATCGTGGGAGAACCACCATCTTAACTGCGTTTACTGTCCCAACCAGTGACAGAGTGAGAGTTTTCCAGAAGTCTATGTTCTGCTTCAGCTGGGTTATTCTCAGTTTCCAGTTCTCCTCAAGTAACCGTTCGGGTTTCCTGGTGACTGTCACCCCCAGGTAAGTGAACCTGTCCTCGGCTATCTTAAAGGGAACATATTTCAGTGTGGAGCTGTTCTGGTTCAAGTACACTGGCATTAATTCACTCTTATCCCAGTTTATTTGAAACCCTGAGAAGGAGCCAAAATGGTTAAACAGCTCCATAATTAAGGGCATAGATTCCTGTGGTTTTGACACATATAGCAAAATGTCATCCGCATATAATGACAGTTGATGATTCCGGGATGTAACGGAGACAGGTGATATTCTCGGGATGCCGTCGTATACTTGTGGCTAGTGGCTCAATGGCTAAAGCAAATAAAAAAGGTGAGAGGGGATCTCCCTGTCTAGTGCCACGGTATAGTGAGAACTGGGGGGAGATATTCTGGTTAGTGATTACACTAGCTGTGGGATGAGCATACAAAATCTGTATCCAGTCAATGAACCTCTTCCCAAAGCCAAATGTCTCAAGGGTCACATACATATATGGCCACTCGACCAGGTCAAAAGCCTTCTGAGCGTCCACTGAAATCACAACTGTCTCTGTATTGTGCTCAGCATATAGTATGTTGAATAGGCGTCGTAGGTTGAAATAAATATGCCTATTGGGAATAAAGCCTGTTTAATCGGGGTGTACACAATCGATCTGGATATAAAGACTTCCATTCGGTTAGCAGCTAGAATTTTGCTAATCAACCATTTGTTTCATTAGGGATACAGAGATGACCAGGAATCTGTAAGATGAGGCTTCCAGCTCATTCCCAGGCCCCTATTTTTTCAAGATCAATGAATATTTGCATATATAAGAGCGTTATGAGAGCAGTCGGAAAACACATAATTGACGCTGCGCTGTTTAAACTAACGAGGGAGAGAGACGCACGAACAGGCAGTGGATAGTATCTTAGAGACAGCCTATGTAAAATTCTATAGTGAATCGTCAGGGCAGGTGCCTTATGTATTTGGAGATTCACTAATTGCTCTTTATTATGTCTCTGTCGATAGAGAATGTCTGTCGTCTAGATCCGCCTATTGGCTGTACACCATGTGGAATGAGGCAAGTTCAGATCAGAGAGAATGAACTTAATTGCGATCTGGTATCCCGATTCCATTGACTTATACAGAATTCTGAATAGAAATGATCACAGTGGAAACGTGCATATATATTTCTTTAGGGCAGATGAGAGACCAGGCCCATTGCTCTGAATTATTATTCTCAAGAATTGCCAACCGGGAGGCATTCGTGCCTGTCTCAGCTTGTCGTAGCCGGCAGTTTCCGTGAGGTTTGTCTCCTATTTCAATTGCGTCTGATTTATATTCTGTTCATGACTGTTTACTAACCTGAGTGGATACATTGTGTGTATTCATCTCTTG